>NC_084828.1:983823-1309265 GCF_033115175.1 Lepus europaeus
GCTAGTGCACCTTGTCAGCTGGAGTCCATCGTGTCACTCACGGACGGCCGCAGAGCCACAGCTCCTCCAGCCCCGCCCTCCTCTGTCTTCCCACAGGCCTCTAGGGCTACAAGACAGCTGAGCTGACTCAGCAGTGTTCGGTGAGCTGATCTCGTCCTGAGGTGGGGCTGGCTCATCCACACGCCCAGATAAATCAGAGACACCCCACAACTCCTCCAAACAGGGCTGAAAGCAGCCTCTGATTCTGAGGACATGTTCAAGTCCCAGGCAACTGCTGGGCACGCGCCGCTCCGACTCCGCAGGGAGCGACGGCTCTCGGAAGAGGTGGATGCTGCCACAGGCTGGAAAAGAGCTCTGTCTACCAAACAGCACCTTACGTGAGCTATTGCCCGCTAAAGTCCCGCCTCCCGAGATCTTCCTCGCTACTCAGTCCTCGAGCCTTTCAGTCCGCAGCAAGGGCTCCTATCTGGCAATGACCGACTTCTCTCACAGACACGCCCACTGCGCACAGCTACCCGTGATACATTGAAGCACTAGAGAGCTCCTGACAGACCACACAAGGCCTGGGGTCCTGAGGAGGCGATGCCAAGTGCAGCGTTCCCCTCGGACAGGGAACCACACCCCAGGTGGCAGGGGTGGAGAACTGCCCAGTGACCCACAGGCCCTCTCTCAGGACCTCTGCCACCCGCTCCCCTTCACAGCAAGACGCAGGGCACTGCAGGGCTGGGCAGAACTTCCACCTGACCCAGCCTGCGCCCCACCCCGACCTGCTGCCCCCCACCTGCTACTCTTCTTCCACACCAGCGCTCAGCTAAGTCCTCAGTGCCTCAGGTCTGTCCTTGCCTGCCTCTTCCCTGACCTTTTGGTCCCTGTGTTGGGTCTTGCCTATTTCCAGGTCATACTCACCTGCTGACGCCCTTGGCTGTCCCCACTGACTTAGGTGCTCTTGGTGTCCCGCGTCCTTTCCCTGCCACATGTCCGCGTCTGGTGGGAATGTGGGATGTGTGGTGTGCCCAGGTGCACCCACCATGGCTGGGGAGACTCCTAGGGGTTACTCCTGGCGGGGGGCCTGAGGGGGTAAGCAATGTGCCAGGCAGCTGAGGCAGAGTCCTCTGGCCACGCTCACCGTGCCATGCCTGCTTGCAGGTGGGTCCCAAACTCATCCTGCTGGGACTGCTGGCTCTGGCGAGTTAACACCAGGGGGCGCCCTGCCCTGGTCGTGGGACTGTCCGCATCTCCCAGGCGCCACCCTCCCTCGAGGGTCCTGTAAGCCCCAAGATGTGGGGTGAGCGGTGGTGCCCCGGCCCGGTGGCTGCACAGCAGAGGAGCAGGCACCCGCCCCACCCCATATTCCCGGTGCCTGGCCAGCAGGGGCTCCCCTCCACACTAACAGAGCAGTCTCGGCACAGGCGAGAGGTGACAGAGGCCAGTGTGACAGATTGCAAATGGGTACTCTGGTGCCTGGGCAAGAACTGGAGTTATGTAGAATTGAGAACAGGTGCTTATGTAAGTGAGGGAAGGCGGGGGGTGACACCTTACTTCACGTGTGTGAGAAAGAACCCAAGCTTCTGCCAACAGCAGGCTGGCAGGCCCAGCGGGGCCTCCTGGGCAGGAATGGCGTGTGGGGGTCTGGGCACATGGGGCAGAGATGAGCCAGAGCTGGTGGGGGAGGTGCAGGACATTTATTGAACTCTGACCCCTGCAGAGGGGCTTCCTGGAAGACACCCAGGACCCAGCAGTGCCTCCCCCGCTTGTGGTGGCCAGGGCTCCAGCACCCCCAGCCACCCACCTGTTCCTTAGGCCAGGCCCCTCCTTTCCAGGGCCCTCGCTGCCGCAACCCTGATTCTGGCGCGGGTTGAGGTGGAAACGTGGGCCAGCGCCAGGCTTGGAGGGGACCTGACCCACTGAGCAGGAGGGGACCTGACAGGGCAGACAGGGCTCACATGGTGGAGGCCAGCTGTGCCAGCAGAGGCGAGGACAGGGTTTAGGAAGAGCTGCTAGAACTCAAGCAAATTCAGTCACAGGACAGCGAGGAACAAGGTTTCTAAGCTTCCAGAGGTGTGAGACAACGGACACCGCATGCCGGCTGGGCAGACTGCGTCATGGAGTGTGTCACGGGCAGTCAGGGACGGAGGCTGGAGCTCAAAACGAGACTGCAGTGGTGTGTGTGTGGCTGTCTATGGCGTAGATAACTTTGTGAGTCAAGAAACGCTCTCTATTTATATCTGCAAGGAAGGGCGGACGGGCTGTACAAGTGCGCGAGCCGCGGAGGCTGCTGGCTCGCGCAGGTCAGGGACACGGGGCAGAGGGTGCTGAGCCGGTTAGAGCGCGCCCATCCCGGTGACCTCGGACGTCAGCCTGGAACAGACAGAGGCAAAAGGGGAGACGCGTCACAGCCCTCTCACTGGCAGCCCAGCGTCCACTTCTGGGAGAGAAGCAGTTCCAGTCTGTTCAATGGCCCTGAGCCAGAGAGCACAGGGGAGGTGGTGGGTGCCAATGAGGAAAGGGCCTGGGAACCTGGCATACTTGTCACCATGCGATACACCTGAGGCACTTAGGACCCTCCAGATTCTGGAATGTCACCTCAGCCTGTGGGGACATGCCAGCCTTCCAAGACTCACTCCCCTTATCTGAGAAGCACCTTGCAGTTATTAGGGAAGTGACTGTGAAGCGGGTTAAGGCCTTGTGGGCCCTCTGCACAGTTCACCGGGGTCTCCCTGATCCCAGTCCCCAGTTCACTGCAGAACTGAAAATAGCAAGTCCTCCCTTGGCCCCCTGAGGCAGGACAGCCACAGGGGTAGAAAGAGGGACAAACTGACACCGGATCTCGGAGTGAGCCCTGCGGGGTGCTGGATGGGAGGAGAGGTGGGAAAGGGCAAAGCTGAGGTGGGGCTGTCCTTGTCCTCCCCATACAACCTCTCCCCTAGTAACTCGGCTGCCAGGAGCTCAGGCATGGCCTCATGGGGAGAACCTTGGGATAGGGGCCACATGGCCCACGAGGGCTGCAGCCCCGCTAGGGGGTTGTGACGTGAGGACATCCTTGGAGGAGTAGAGGGAGTTTGTGTGGCTTCCCTCTGACTCTGGGTGCCAGTGTCGCAGGCCCAGCTGACAGGGGAGCTCAGTCCCGTCACACTGCCCAGCTCAGCCCTACATAGGACAGACGAATGCAGAAGGTCTGTGGGGCTCTGCACTGTTGCAGCTCCTTCACCTCCCACGGGTGAGGAATATGAGGGTGAAGCACCAGGTCTTCCCGAACCTCCCCTTGTGGACAAGAATCAGACTGCCGGGTTCTGTGCCTGGAAGAGCCAAGCTCCAGGAGCATGCTGGGCCTGCAGGCGACAACGCCTGGATATGGTCTGACTTCCTGTCCACCCTTGGGGCCCTTGGGGAGAATGGGGTGACCCTTTATGTGGACACGGTCTCTACCACATCCTGAGGCCAGCGTCCAGCCAGAAAGGAGAGGACACTAGGTGCAAGGTCGAGTATGGCCCAGGGTCCCACCTGCTATAATTCTGTCCAAGCCAAGGACAGCAAGCCCCCTCAGAGGTCCCTGAGGCTGGGAAGGTGCCGGCCCTCAGGAGCCACTCACCTGGCGTTGATGAGATACTGGGCAAGGCTGATGTTGGCTGGGGTCCCCGTGATGGTGATCTGACGCTCTGATGACCCTTCAGTGGCGTTGGCAATTTTGATCTGAGCTCCAGACATCTGTCGAATTTCATTGATTTTTGTCCCTTGGCGTCCAATTATGCAGCCTATTAGCTGGAAAAAAGGATGACGGCAATTTCCTAGAGAGGAGCCCACCACAGCCCCTGCCAAACACGGAGAGCCCCCCTGGGCAGCCTCGGCCTCCACCCTGCCCATGAACTCAGTGCCCCTGGAGGGCAGGGTATCTGAGGGAGCGATGTGGGCCTCTGCTCGGCACCCTCCCATAAGGAGTCACCAGACTGGGACTGGGCCACTTCACACTGTCTTCCTCTGGGGGGCGCCTTCCTGGCTGCATCCCCTGGGAGAGGACTCCAACGCAAAGCCTGCTGAAGGGTGTTTGAAGCCAGAGCAGAGCAGAGATGAGCTTGGCTGGAATTTGGAGGACATGTCAGGTCTGCGCTTTGCTTCCCACCTGGTGGCCTCTGGTCAAGATGGCCACAAGGCTGAGGGCCCTCTCTGAAGCAGCTGAGTGGTGTGATAGGACCACCTGGGTTCAGGGGAAGCCTGGAGGCCAAGGCCGTCTCTGTGGCAGCAGCTGCAGGGGCATGGCTGGTATCCCCTGGTTTTCATATCTGACAGGATAGTCCCTGGTGCACGGAGAGGGAACGGTCTCGGTCTGCTTCCAACTACCTGCCATGCAGGTGCTGGCCAAGGTCCTCGGGACCTCGGCGGAATGGAGCATGCCTCTGCTTTCAGGGCAGAGATGCCAGGCGCAGGGGTGGGCTGGGCAATGAGACCAGGCGAGCAGGGAAACCCACTTCCAAAGGCAAACGACTTTGAGCCCGCATAGTGAGCAACGTGAGTGCCGCAGGAAGCAGCCCTTGTCCCGTGGAGGCCTGCAGAGTCCCCCTGAGGCCACTTCTGCTAGCTACCCAGGTGAGGACCAGCTGTCTCACCACACCACCATCTGTAAACACACGGAGGACCCCCCTCCCGGAGACTCAGCTGCTCAGCTTCCCCTGGGTGCACCTCGGGCCCCTCCCACACTTTCCTAGGTCCCACCACAGCTCAGCTCTTGAGCCTGTCCACCCTTCCCTGTTTGTGCCTCCAGGTCTGGGGTTCTGAGTATGTCAGGGAGGTGGCTTCCAACCCCGCACAGGGCCACATTCACCTGTCCGGCTGTCCGCTTCCCTCTTGCAGAGACATGCTGAGGGCTCACCTCCCACTCGGGCTGGGCAAGGTGACCCAGCATGCATTCCTGGAGACGCCCACTTTCAGGCCCCAGCGTCTCCTGCCTCATGTAAGCCTGCAGCCTGAGGCATGCCTGCCTCACCCTTTCAGAGGTCCTTGGAGGACATGACCTCTCCCCAAGGTCACCCAGGCTAGGACCTGACCCCTCCCCATGGTCACCCAGGCTAGGACCTGACCTCCCCATGGTCACCCAGGCTAGGACCTAACCCCTCCCCACGGTCACCCAGGAAGGACCTGACCTCTCCCCACGGTCACCCAGGCTAGGACCAGACCTCCCCATGGTCACTCAGGAAGGACCTGACCCCTCCCCATGGTCACCCAGGCTAGGACCTGACCCCTCCCCATGGTCACCCAGGCTAGGACCTGACCTCTCTCCACGGTCACCCAGGCTAGGACCTGACCCCTCCCCATGGTCACCCAGGCTAGGACCTGACCTCCCCATGGTCACCCAGGCTAGGACCTGACCTCTCTCCACGGTCACCCAGGCTAGGACCTGACCTCCCCATAGTCACTCAGGAAGGACCTGACCCCTCCCCATGGTCACCCAGGCTAGGACCTGACCTCCCCATGGTCACTCAGGAAGGACCTGACACCTCCCCATGGTCACCCAGGCTAGGACCTGACCCCTCCCCATGGTCACCCAGGCTAGGACCTGACCTCCCCATGGTCACCCAGGCTAGGACCTGACCTCTCTCCACGGTCACCCAGGCTAGGACCTGACCCCTCCCCATGGTCACCCAGGCTAGGACCTGACCTCCCCATGGTCACCCAGGCTAGGACCAGACCTCCCCATAGTCACTCAGGAAGGACCTGACCCCTCCCCATGGTCACCCAGGCTAGGACCTGACCTCCCCATGGTCACCCAGGCTAGGACCTGACCTCCCCATGGTCACCCAGGCTAGGACCTGACCTCCCCATGGTCACCCAGGCTAGGACCTGACCTCTCTCCACGGTCACCTAGGCTAGGACCTGACCTCTCTCCACGGTCACCCAGGCTAGGAACTGACCTCCCCATGGTCACCCAGGCTAGGACCAGACCTCCCCATAGTCACTCAGGAAGGACCTGACACCTCCCCATGGGCACCCAGGCTAGGACCTGACCTCCCCATGGTCACCCAGGCTAGGACCTGACCTCCCCATGGTCACCCAGGCTAGGACCTGACCTCTCTCCACGGTCACCTAGGCTAGGACCTGACCTCTCTCCACGGTCACCCAGGCTAGGAACTGACCTCCCCATGGTCACCCAGGCTAGGACCAGACCTCCCCATAGTCACTCAGGAAGGACCTGACACCTCCCCATGGGCACCCAGGCTAGGACCTGACCCCTTCCCGTGGTCACCCAGGCTAGGACCTGACCTCTCTCCACGGTCACCCAGGCTAGGACCTGACCTCCCCATGGTCACCCAGGCTAGGACCTGACCTCCCCATGGTCACCCAGGCTAGGACCTGACCCCTCCCCATGGTCACCCAGGCTAGGACCTGACCTCCCCATGGTCACCCAGGCTAGGACCTGACCTCTCTCCACGGTCACCCAGGCTAGGACCTGACCCCTCCCCATGGTCACCCAGGCTAGGACCTGACCTCCCCATGGTCACCCAGGCTAGGACCTGACCTCTCTCCACGGTCACCCAGGCTAGGACCTGACCCCTCCCCATGGTCACCCAGGCTAGGACCTGACCTCCCCATGGTCACCCAGGCTAGGACCTGACCTCTCTCCACGGTCACCCAGGCTAGGACCTGACCTCCCCATGGTCACCCAGGCTAGGACCTGACCTCTCCCCACGGTCACCCAGGCTAGGACCTGACCTCCCCATGGTCACCCAGGCTAGGACCTGACCTCCCCATGGTCACCCAGGCTAGGACCTGACCTCCCCATGGTCACTCAGGAAGGACCTGACACCTCCCCATGGGCACCCAGGCTAGGACCTGACCCCTCTCCACGGTCACCCAGGCTAGGACCTGACCTCTCTCCACGGTCACCCAGGCTAGGACCTGACCTCTCTCCACGGTCACCCAGGCTAGGACCTGACCTCCCCATGGTCACCCTGGATCTTGTGTTTATGCTCTAGCAGGGCCTCCTGCTCACGCCCAGCGCGCTCCTTCCACAGCTAGGTGTGGCTCAGTCCTGGGGCTCACACCTCAGGGCCCCTGCAGCTCCATGCCTCTGCCCTAAGCATTCCAAGGGGCCTGTGGCTTCATGTGCTGCTCCGGACACAGCAGGCGAGCACTGCCCAGCGGTCAGAGAGGGATGTGAGAAGTGGTGGGCACTGCCCCGCCTCAGCTCAGCCTGACAGCTCAGTGTGGGTGACGAGGCTTCTGGAGCTGTGCCGTGCTACCTGGTCCTACCTGGACCTGCTGACCCTCAGCCCAAGATTGCTCTCCTCTTACCCTGACTGCTCCTGTCACAAATTTAAAGAAAAATAATGGAAATATTCTGAAATATCATGGCCCCTCTTAACTAAATGTCAGAGCCAACTCCCAAAGCGATGTTGGTGACACCTCCTATCCAACTGTGTCCCTCAAGGCGTCATGTGACCTCTGCTGTCCTTTCCCAACAAAGCAATGATGGCAACACCTCCTATCCAACTCTGTCCCTCAAGGCATCATGTGACCTCTCTGTCCTTTCCAGCAGAAGGCTCTGGATGATTCTGCAGCTGCACAGGGGCGGGGGGGGGGGCCAGGGCCTTGGCAGGCAGATGCTCGGTGTCCAGTACAGAACATGGGGCAAACTGCCCTCAGAGGCTCTGTGGCCTGGAGCTGGCTCTGAAGTAGGACCTGAAGTGGTGACCCTCTGGCAGCTCGCATCAAGGACATGGAGCCCACACCATCCTTGGTCTCTCAGGCTGGGGACGATCCAAAGGTTTGGGTAACTGTCCTTCCTCCTGACCAGACCCCTACCTCGCCCAGGGAGCACTGAGTGTGTGGAGGGGCGCTGGTAAGGTCACAGGTATACCTGAGGCACGAACAGGCGCAGAGGTGCTAGAGATAGGGATCCAGCCAGACCTGCGACAGCCAAACAATTCCAAGTCTATGGAACCAGCTCACAGAGAGACCCAAACCACCAGAGGGCCAGGGCCCTGGGCGGGACTGTGGCTCCATCCAGGGGGTTCCTGACTCAGGGCAGGGCCTCTGAGACTGCATGGTTCTCAACCCAATGCTGGCATCTGACTTCTAATTAAACCCTGAAGTCCCCACCAACGCCTTCCTTGTTTAGTATCATAGCAACACAAAGGAAGGAGGGAAGAGACTAAACAGTGGGGTTGGGGTCACGAGGGCCTCACTGAGCCCAGGGTGGCCACTGCACATGCCTAGGGACGGGGCACAGGCAGGGGCATACTCACATCATTGGGAATGGTGAGCTCGTGAGTGCTGGCCGGGGGGCTGGCATCCAGACCTGGGCACACCAAGGGGACACGGTTAGGCAGCAGGAAGGCAGTCATGGTCACACCCCAGCACCGGGCCCATATTCCCCTGGGCTGAGCTAGGTGGGGCTGAAGGGCTGACCTGAGGGTATTGGTCAGCAAAGCCCACAGCCACAGTCCTGTGGGTTCTCGGACCCAGACTACAACTTGACCTCTTGAGCCCTAACTTCTCTTAAAAGAAGAAGAATGCCAAGCAAGGTGAAATTTCACTGCTTTGTTTGGTCACATGGTGATTTCACTCCTGTCATGGTCCTAGAATCTCTCTTGACACTTTGAGAAGGTGCTGTGGCCAGCCCCAGCTAGGGATAGGCAGCCCAGTGTCTCAGGCCTCTGTGGCACCCGGGGCACAGGCCATGCTGGTCACCCTGACCCGGAGTGCCCAATCTCCTTGCTTTCGGAGGACCCCGTGGGCTCAGAGCTCCACTCTCTCCATCCCCAGCCAGACCGGACCATGCTGGCTCCTCTGTGTTCTCAGCCAGCCCCGCTGGAGGCCTCAGCTCAGGGCACAGCGTGGCTGCCTTGCACTCCGTTTCCGACCTAACTCAGGCCCATGTGCAGTTCTTCCAGTCTGAGGCAAGGAGCCCTGCCAGGCACGGGGAGAGACTGCGTTTCTCTGCAGAGACCTGTCTTAGGTGCAGAACGGAGACAGGCCTCATTTGTTACCAAGCCCAAGTTTTCACCTCTACAGACCTCAGCAGGTCAAGCAGAAGGCCTGCTTGTGCTCTGAACGGTGAGAGCAGAGCGCACGGCTGCGAGCCAGCCAGCGAGCCGCAGAGCAGGGCAGGGCGAGAGTCCACCTCCCGGGTGCTGCTCCATGCTAGCACTCCCATGTCCTCCACAAGAGGCAGCTCAAGCCCCCGAGGCCAGAGCTGAGTCCTACTCTCCCCTTCCCAGGCCAGATCCTGGAGCCCCTTGGCTCTGCACTGCTTCCAACCATCTCAGGTCTTCGGAATATCCCAGAACCCTTAGCCCTTCTGCCACCCAACACGCCTCCTTTCCCTTGGTCCAATCAATCTCCACATATCCCAGAGCCCCCCACCTCCACCCCCAGCACACCTCTGATGCCTCCACAGCTCCAGCGAGTCTCACTCTCTCCTGGTGCCCCTCACTGTTCCCAGCTCCAAGGTCCAGCCTTCCCCTCCCTGGCCCCAGGGGGGCGAGGTGTCCTGTTCACATATGCTCACAATCTCTCTCCTCTCCCCCTTCCAGCAGCCAGCCAGTCTCTCTGATGGAAAGGTGGTTGGCCAATGTGGCAGGGGTTCAGCTGCAGGTGCCGAATGAGCCAATCTTTCCCATATGCTGTTATTTTTCTTTTGCATATCTACACCTACAGTTTCCGTTCTTTCTCTTCTTTGATAACAATGTTTTCAACACAACGAGTATGTGGTTATTGACTATCTATACACATTCCATAAGTGGTGGCATTTAAAATGTCATCTAAGAGATTCCCTCAGTCCTGTCTGAGCCCTGGATAGGAATGGTTGAGTGATGGTGAGCCGAGAGCCAAGCGCGGTATCTGTTGGACTCAGTAGGTTTTGGCCGAGTGGAAGAGGACCGATGCTTTCAGGGGGAAACTAAAATTAAGCCAACAACTTAAAGGCATCTATTACAATGTGTTCATTTATCTCAAGACAACGTGGCTCTGTGGTGCGTCCTTTTCCTAGGAAGATGACGCCAATCCCACACTAGGAGATTAGCAGAGCTGCCCGACAGGAAGCTTACCCGTGCTTTGGGATACCTCTGACAGCAGCACTCAGAATGGCCACAGGCCAGCACCTCTCCTCACTGTCTACCCACCTTCCCTGCCACTGCTGCCGCACATGTGTGTGTGTGTGCTGTTCTCAGAGGCGTGGCTGGGGAGGGCTGTCACATGGCAGTGTCCTGGCAGCCAGGAGGCTCTGTGGCTCTGGCCCTCTGCACCTGTGGCCCATGTAGGGTGAAGAGGGCATGGTGTGTCCCCCACAGGTCCAGGGGACCCACTCAGTCCCAGTCCCAAGCCACAGCTTCTCCATGGTTCCACTCCAAGATAAACAAGTGTGTCGCTCCATTCCCTCAGTCCCAGAATCTACAAATCTATGTACCACCCTGCAACAGCCTAGGAACAACCACTAATGCTGACAGGAAGGGGTGCAGACGAGGCCAGCGTAGATGCCTCCTGTTCCTAAGCGTTGGCTCACATCTCCTAGGAAACACGTTTCCAAAAAGCACACACCATGGCCACTCCCTTGCTCCATGCTCCTATGTGCTGCATTGCCACCAGCGTCCATGACAGCACACACGGGGCCTCTCCACAAAGGCGCACTTGGATGAGGCCACCAGGGAGGATGAGTGGCTGTGCTGTGCACCAGCTCAGACCCACCACGCAGCTGGCGCTGGCAGCTCCCCCCATCACCGTGCTCCTCGGCAGCCGCGGGAGGCTGCTGACTGCACGCAGACCTGACGCCAGGCCACAGATCCCTGGGATGCAGGCTGAGCGAGGCGCCCCTTCCTCCCACCAGGATGGGCCTCCCTGGCCTGCTCTCCCTCCATCAGTGCCGTTCTGCTTTACCTGACGACTGGCCCATCAGATTTTGAGCTTCTTCGGAGGAGTGTAAAGGCAGCTTTTCTCCTGGAGAGCAAAGAAGAGACAGGTTTAATGTTTGCCCTCAAGGAGATAAGCCAGGTCCCTTCAACTAGGGAAGCTCAAAATATGACTGGGCACGCAAGGCCGATGTGTGTGGCCTGCGGGTTCTCACCGCCAACAGCCCGGGGCGCAGCTCTTACTCTGTGGGAGGCACGCTAGGCCGCTCTGACCGCCTGGGCTGGGGCCTGCTCGTGTCCCCGTGTTCCCAGTAGGGCTGGATGGTGTCCTGAGGTGCGCAGAGCTCCTGAGCAGTGCAGCCACGCCTGCCCGTCTGAGCTCCGGCTCACCGAGAGGACTCCAGGGCTCGCTGGGTGGGTGTGCTCAGCAGGGAGGGCCCAAGGATGGCCTGTGAGTAGCTCCGAGCCCCGCAGAGCAGGTGTGTACCCTTGGAGGGGCAGACATGTGTTCACAAGCAAGGCCATGGCAAGGCCTGCGAGAGAAGAACCAGCCCACACGGAAACACGGACCAACCTCCCCCGCCCTGGCCTAGAGCGTGCAGACCTGCTGGCATTGGCTCTGTGTTGTCTGGTGCTCATGACAGGAGCTGCGCCTGTGCTACTCACTGCACTGAATAACGACAGTTCACAAAGAGTCCCCAGGCGAGAAGAGAGGAGGTCAGCAAAGGGCAGCTGGGTACGTACCGGGGAAAGCGGGGTTGGTCTGTCCGAGGGGAGGAAAGGGGGTTTGCTGCATGGCCAACTGGTGGAGCTTGGTCAACTGCTGGGGGCAGGAGGGACACGAGAGCTAAGAAGGTTATTGTCATCGAGTACAAGTCACACCAAATTAAAATGGCAGTAACAGAACTGTGCACAGATAGAGGGGGCCATGCGGACACATGGCGGACGCCACAGAGCTCAAGGACTTGGCCTGGGGGAAGCAATGGGGCCCAGGCTGCAGACACCATTCCCTCTCCTCGGCTCCCTAGCGGCGCCAGCCAGAACCTGCCATGCCTCCCTCCTCATCAGGTGCACGTGGAGGGCAGGCTGGCCAAGGCTAGTGCGCCATGGGGCTCTGAGGGGAGGAGTCTGAGAGCCACAGAGCAAGGCCAGCTGTGCTTCTGAGAGACGAACTCATGCTAGCACCTGTGCAGCACCCAGCACAAGTCTTGAAAGCCTGGGCCTGTCCTAGCTTGTGCCAGGCCTGCTCACTTAACTCCCACAAGGCCTTTAGATGAGGCAGCGAGGGCTGGGGGCTGAGGCCACATGGCTGCCTTTGAGCCCCGTCACATGGGGTCACGGAACCTTAGTGCTGGAGGCCCCCGGGGCATGCGTGACACGCTGAGGCTCACAGGTGCAGGGCTCCTCTGGAAGCCCCTCACACCTGTGGTCACTGCGATCCTGACGGCCACCCCTTCCTCCGTCCCCCAGCACACACCTCTTCCAGGGGCTGCTTTGAGCTGCATTCTTACTGCTCACATAAAAACTGAACACAGACGAGAAAGGTAAGCATGGCACAGCCAGGCTGCATTTGGGAGCATGAGGGGCAAGCTGTGTGCTGGAATCCTCCCATCCTTTGGGCTACTTGGCCAGAGGACATGGGGCCTCCTCAGGCCTGGCCCTCTCGAGGGTTGTGTGCCTCCAGCAGAGAGCCCAGCACTGCAGGTTTCCCAGGACTGGGGAGGGCCCTGGGCGAAGTGCGCCCGCAGTACTGTCCTGGAGGCAGCAGAGGGCAGCACATTCTGGAGAAATAGTTGTTTTCCGTCAGGCAGCCGGACCCAAACTCTGCAGTTGCAAGTGCCACCAACATGGGCTCAGAGATGGCCCAGGAAAGAGGCTGCAGGTAGGGCACTCAGGGAGCTGAGCTGTCAACCCGAGGGGCCAGCTATTGACCTCGCCTCCGCATCTGCCTCCACAGAGAATCTGGACTCTGTGGACTCAGGAGGCTGTGTCCAGAACACAGCAGCTGCTGTCCAGGAGCCTTCCCAGCTGGGCACACGGGCTGGGGCTTACATGTTGGCCTTCCAGATCCAGGGTGCCCGCCCCTAAGAACCCCCAGCCAGAGTTAGGATGAATGCCACTTCCCAGCACCCAGTCCTGTAGACGGTGAGGGGGCTGCTCCCCAGCCTGGCCCCTCCCCAACAGCATTCAGCCAGTTGGGGGTTGGGAGCAAGTCTGCAGGAGAAGGGACTTCTGGGGTGCTGGTTGGCCAGTGTGGCCCCTTCCTGCTTCCACAGGACAGGGTCGCAGCAAGAGGAGGTAGGGCCTGTGGCCTCCAAGTTGTATCTCCAAGACAGATCGCCTGGTGGGCGAGTGGCTGACAGATACAGCCTGTCTCTCTCCCCTAACGCTCACCATTTCAGAGGTCTCTGCTGCCCTTCCTCCCCCAGAAAAGTCAGGGGGCTTCCTTTAAACACAGCCCTTCCCACCTTCCAGGCCTCTCCCCATTCTTGGCTAGTTCCTGACCCTGCTCAGGGAGCTCTGGCTACACCTAAGGCTGGGTGAAGTCTGCAGGAGCTCAGGTTAGGGGCGGAGTGACCTGGGGTCAGATTTAGCTCTACAAGTTCCCTGAAGAGGTGGTGTTTGACGAGGCTGCCTGGCATGTCAGAGCGCCAGCTGTCCTCCCTGGTAGACAGTGCCCAGTTCCTGCAGCGGCCAGCTTCTGCGTCTGCTCTGGGTACTTGAGTGGACAATCCTGGAGTCTCCTGATGTCACTGTCAGCACATCAGCTGGTCACAGGGACAGCAGTGTGCCTTTGGGCCACAGACCAAGGCCCCGTGACCGAAGGGCAGTAGAGGGAACAGAGCACTGGGCACCCCAGTGAAGGCTCCCCTCCTGGATGTGAGGTGCATTACAGAGACACAGCAGCTGCCATGCCCACAAGTCACGTGGGAAAGACATGGAGTCCATCCCCCAAACCGTGACTTCCCACTACAGGGCACTGTACCTGTGGGGGCTATGTTGTGGGGCTGTGCTCTAACTCACCCACAGGGTATTGGCACTGCAGTCCTAGGATGGAGGGAGGAACCTCCAACAAAAGTCATGGCGATGAGCAAAGACCCAGCAGACTTGGCCTGGGGCAGTAAGACTGAGGGGCTGCCTACTGACCCTCTGACCCCAGCCGAGTTTCTACACCGCGCTGGTCCCTGACCAGAACCTTCCACCAGGGCCAGACCAGCGGTGAACCTCAGAGGTGTGGGCGTGGTGGGGACAGCTGTAGGTGGTGTGTGTCTCCAGTGTGCACCTGCAGTTGGGCCAGATGCCACTAAATGCTCCTATGTCCATCAGCCATGCTGGCCATGCCACCTATGAGGACACAGCCCCCTCCTGTCTGGCCCTGCGTTGGTCAGATGGTAGGAGCAGGGTGAGGGGTGCTGAGGCAAGTTAGCCCTGGGCTCCAGCAGTTTGGGAGTGGGAGTCGGCTGTAGGGGTTCCCAATGGACAAGCCGTGTGGACACAGGAACATCTGTGCTAGGCCCACATCAGGTCTCTAGTGGGTAAGTGGCACACTGTGGAGAGCGTCCACTGCAGTCTCCAGGGCTTTCCCAGCCCAAATGCCTGCACCCTACCTGGATGCTGGCTCCATTCTCTCCATCACCTTCTGGTTACACAGGTGAGGCCCATGTGCCAGAAGTGTGTTAGGTAAAACCACGTCACTCATAAGGTCAGCCCCACTTGGACCCCAAGATACTCGGCGGTGCAGCCCTCCCACAACCATAATCTCTCTTATTTCCAACTTCTCCCTCATCCATCCTCCTGGAGGTCTGTTGACTCCTTTTTCTGTTACTGGTCACTGTGGAATTTTAATCTGTGCATTTAAAGCTTAAATTCAATGTCCTTGCTCTCTGGTGGAAAGACACAAGGAGCTGTGGAATGCCTGCGTCCCGATCACCCTCATCCCAACCATGTAAGTGCTATTTTTAACCACACAGTTCTGTGAACCCCACAAACAAGCCGCTCTCGAGGCCGTCTTAGACAGTGAACCCCACAGACAAGCCGCTCTCGAGGCCGTCTTACAGTGAACCCCACAGACAAGCCGCTCTCGAGGCCGTCTTACAGAGAACCCCACAAACAAGCTGCTCTAGAAACCGTCTTAGACAGTGAACCCCACAGACAAGCCGCTCTCGAGGCCGTCTTACAGTGAACCCCACAAACAAGCCGCTCTCGAGGCCGTCTGACAGACTTTTCATTGCAGCAATGCTTACCATTTCCTCTCCCCTAGTCCCTCTCACGTTTCCCAGGCTCCTCCTGGGGTCGTTTTCTTTTCCCGAAGGGCGTCCACCAGAACTCTGACTGGGCCTGCCGGTCAGAGCGGTCAGAGCCGTCTGACTACAGAGGCTCCAGGTGGGCCCTGGCAGCGCCTCCTGAGCAGGGCTCTCTCGGTGACCAGTTTTTACTACACCACTGTCTTCCGGCTTCCACTGCTGCTGCTGCTACTTCTTGTTGCGTCATAACACCCCAGCTCTGACTACTTCCAAGAGTTGACTTCGGTTGGTCGGTCGGTCCGTTGGTGTCTTGTCGTTTTTCTTTGATATGTCTAAGATGAGTTTCTCCTGTTTGGGATTTGTGGGGATTCCCGGCTGTGAGAGTTGATTTCTCTATTCATTCTGGAAAATGCTCAGGGCGTGTCCCCTGCCGAGTTCCTTCTCCATCCCACCTGCCCCTCCTGGGCTGCATCAGAGTCTTGCTCTTCCCTCTCAGCCTCTCGCCTGGCATTTCTCAGACCCTCCAGAGCAAACAAGGCCCAGGGACTCGCGCACATGTGGAGTGGGGCTCTGAGGAGGGGCAGCTGCAGGAATGGTGTGCTGAGGGCCAAGAGGCCTGGACTGGCTCAGCAGAAGAGTGCTGCTCTGTTTAACCCGCAGGGGAAGGAGGGTAGGGAATGGAAAGGTTGAAGTCAAATGCCAGTTTGGAGGAGTGAGTGCAGTAGCACTGCTCTGGCAGTAGGTGGGGCCCTGGTCACACCTCTCCAAACCCTAAGCTCCAGGCTCTCCAAGAACAAAAGCTTCAGAGCCAGAGAGGCATGGCCTGGTAGCCAGGTGGCCATGAGATGTGGTGCTGGCTGCTCATCCTTCGCCCACTCCCACTTCCCACTTGTCCCTCCCGCAGGGCTCTGAACAACGGTAGGGAAAGCCCAGCTGTGCTAGCTTGCTCTGCCAATGCTGGACACTATGGAGGCGCCACACTGCACACCTGGCGAAGTGGCCTCCTGAGGCTTTCTCTTGCCATGACACGCGTCTCTACAGTTCCCCACAATGTGCCCACTGAAGAGCAGACTTCGTAGTGGACGCTGGTGCGGGCTGTCGTGTGTCACTCAGGTGGCTGTGCCAGCCGCCGTTTCCTGTCTCTTTGGAGCCTCTGCTAGCTGTGCATCAGAGGGGCGGTCTTGACAGACACTTCACAGGTGAGCGAGTGTGAAACCCTGGCAAGAGCACACATGGCAAGTTCCGTACTGGCCTTGGCAAGCGTCTGTTTGTGTGCTTTCCACAGACCCCTTCAAACGACGGGACGTTGAGGAGGCAATGATGTGGATGGTTAGAAGGGCAGTAATAGGAACTGTACAGGAAGGTGCAGGTCACTACAGACAGTTCTGGACTTAGAGTGGTTCGACCCACGACTTCTTTTTACTTTACGATGGTGCCAAAAGCCATGCACATCCAGTAGACACTGTGCTTTGCATCTGGAAATTTCCCTGGGACTGCTGCATGTGGCACAGTCCTCTCTCTTGATCCTGGGCCACGGCAGGAAACGACCTGGGATTCAGCAGTGGCCTGCGTGTGTGTGCCGCGCCCGGATGTTCAGCAGGGGAGGTGCAGGAAATGCACTTCTGATGTCGGCTGACTCTGACCTAACGTGGTCTGTTGGGATGTAGCTCCACTGTAAGTGCGGGGCCTGCTAGCTGTGATTCCTTCAGAAGAAAACCACTCCTTCCTGGTGTTAACTGTACCAGTGTAATCGAACCACAGCAACGCTGGCTGAGACAGAACCAAGCCATCTATCTCTTTCCAGAGTCTGTGTGGGCCCCACACGCCTCTGCATCTGCTCCCATGTCCCAGGAATGTGGTGCTGTTTTGCTTCCTTGTTTCTGAAGCTCCACTTGCTCTGACTCTGGCAGAACACATGGAGGTATGTGGACAGTTTCCAAGGCTGACCAGTAGTCATCTGGAGAACTTGCTCCATCAGACCATGATGGATGCTGGCTGCAGGAACGTCTGCCTCAGTGCCCAAAGTCCTTCCTGCTGTCCATCAGAACCTCATGCCTCCCCAGATGCCTGAGTGCCTTGAGCATAGAAGCTTCCAAAGAATTCAGGTAAAACAATGCAAACTGGAAGAAGACTGGCAGGGGTGCTAATGACTTAGGGAAGGGTAAAGTAGACGGCCTTCTCTAAAACTGCGCACAGAGTATGCGTGCTTTTTTCTGGGTGAAATAGCTCTCAGACATTCATTTTCCTATAATCTGTGTGTGAGGGTTGCCCTCTATGAATGACAGCCGACATGTTCCTACAGTGGACAACAGGACCTCTTCCACAGAAGCCACTGCGTGGTGACAACCAGGAGTGCTCCTGTGCTCCTGCTGCCACGACACAGCGCGCAGGACTGGAGTTTACACAGCACACATGCAGCGCTCATAGCTGTGGGGTCAGAAGTCTGGGATGAAGCCACCGGCAAGCTCCATGTCTGGTGAGGACCTGGTCTCTGCTTTCCAAGATGGCGCCTTGGGGACTATGTCCTCACGTGGTGGGAGGGACAGCAGGGGCAGCAGCCCTCTGGGGCTCTGTCCTGAGGGCATCAATCCCACCTCCAGAACTCACCGCCGTGGTGAGCAGGGAAATCCTCAGAACTCCAGTCACTGTCGCACACAACGAGGTAGCTACGGAGCCATTACACTAATCACAAGCAGAGTCTGTGAAGCTACCTCTTCCTAAGAGATACTGGGAAAACTCCATGGGACAACAGCAAACAGCCTATCAACATAAACGTCCACCAACCAAACCAATCAAAATCCCCCTCCCATGCGCACCTGTACCCAACCCTTTGGACTTTCGGACCAGAAACCCTTATCTGTTGACTTAAATGAAAGTGTCTCCAAAGGCGTCAGCAAGAGCTGCAGGCTCTGGGGTCATGGGAAACCCACAGGTGTTCACCAGATGGCACCTGCAAGTCTGAGAACTTGGAAGTCTTCAGAGCCACTGTCCGGGGTCAGACGAGCAACTCTAGCCTGATGAGCTAGCCTCTGCACTGCCTGACAAAGTTCAAAGAAGCAGGCTTCCGAACCTGCTTCTGTACACAGAACACTCCTGTCTGAGTGCGACTTCCCGGTACCCAGCATTACACAGAGGCTGGGGTATCCCAGAAGTTGGGCCCTCACCCCATGTGGCTTCCATCTTGATCTCCTTTACCCCATTCTAGCAGGAGCCTGCCCATCCCCGGCGCAGGCACCCACAGCGCCCACAGGTGTAGCTAAGCACAGCAGTGAAGCCTGATGGGACCACAGCCTCGCTTCTCCAGCTGACTGCACTGTCTCTGGCAGGTGACCTGAGAATGAGGCACGGATGACTTCAGTCGTGGTATCATCATCAAAGGACTCAGACTGGGAACCACCAAAGTGGCCTCTGGATGTCCCTAGGGCGAAGACTGAGCTTTGTCAATGATTTTCTATCATTGCGTCCTGTCTCGCTTTATGAGGATTCTCTTAAGAGAGAAAAGCCACCAATGGTTATTTTTCCATTCATCAGAAACTTCCTGCAGTGAAAGCAAATGGAATCTTCAGCTCGCTTCGCAAGTACTTACTTAGTGTTAGCTCTCGACAACCCTCGCCTGCCCTGCCTTCTGTTCTTATTTGGGCGAACAGCGCCCCCTCCTCCGCTGTGCTGCTGTACAGGTGCCCCCAGGGCTCAGCAGGGCACAGCACACATCGCTTTAGGGGAACCCACTGCTGAGCTGGGCACACTCAGAACGGTTTATTGAAGAAGACTTCTCAAGATGCACCTGAGGTTCACTCTGCTCGCCAACAGCGGCACATGGCAGCCTCCCCCGGCTGTCTTCCCCCTGCCCTCAGCACCAGCACAGACCTTACTCACCAGCATTGCTCAGGCCCTCACAGGGCTACCATTCACCTCTGGGTCCCAAAGACTTGGAACCCCCACTGCCCGGAGCCCCTCGTTACACCCAGGCCTCTGCACAAGGAAGTGCAGGGCATGTCGGAAGAGCCAGCCGAGGAGCCTTCTCCCTACAGGCTGCTCAGGGTGGCTTCATCCTCGACACCATGTAGCACCCTGGCTGCTGTGCCGGCAGGACATGTCTACGCCAGCCCAGTCTTGGAGCAGCATGGGACATGCCTGAGCACTCCAATGCCCCACTTATGGAAGTGACTTCACCTGACCATCACCATGGTTCCTGCAAGGCAGCTGAGTGGAAAAAGAGGCAGCTCCCTGCTGACCCTGCTTAGCAAGAAAGGCAAGTCCTGACCCGGTGTGCGCACAGGTGGCAATGGCGCCCTCGTCCCCGGCTCTGGGTGTGCAGCCAGATCTCTTCTGTGATCATGGTGAGTCTGCACCACCCACCAAACATGGGAGGCTGTGACAGTTGCCATGACCTGGCAGCCATCCCTTGGATATGTGTAACTCTCCCCCAAATTACAGAGTATGTAGAACTCCCCTAAGAGCAAGCCCTACAGAACTGCTAACTCCTGGCTGTCCCAAGAGGCCTGGTTCTGGTCACTAGGCCACCTCCCTCCCAGAGGGCTCAACAGGACCCTTCTGCTAAAACCCCTGTCCTTGAGTCCCAGGAACACGCGGGCCAGGCGGACATCCTCACTTTCTGCTGAATGAACAAGGGCTGCTGCGGCGTCTTCCTAACTGTGCAAGGAGAAGATCGCTTGGCTGGCTTCCCTCAGCTAGTGGGCCGGGGTCTCTGCACGCAGACGGACCCTCCACTTCCATTCAGCACTGAAGGCAGGGTTTGGCTTCACCAGGCACTTGCATGCCCTTCCCCAGGTACTGTGAAGACAGCGTGATAACCACCTGACTTCCTCACTCATAAGGCACCATGCCCACCCTGGCATGAGAGGGTTGGCCATCTTGTACACGGCACCTGCACAGGCAGGCGCCGACAGCAGCCGTCTATAGTTACTGTCTGAAGCCCCATGAGTGGGAGGGACACCCTGGACTGCAGCGGACAACTGAAACAATTTGACATCAGGCCAAGTCCTCAACACAAGCAGAATTAGTGCTAAGAGGTTAAAAGGTTACTGAAAGTCATATGGATACAACACAGGTCAGGACACTGAGAAAACAGATTAATATTATTGTGTAATATTAATATTAGTAGCAATTAACAGCGGCATGCAGGTAGGTAAATGATAATAAGAGAAGGGTGAAAGGGAGACAAAATGAAAACTCACATCCGGATGGGGGATGGCGTATTGTCCCTGGATCGTGTAGGCCTACAGAGAGAGACACACAGTCAGCTCACACTGCAGCGGAGCCTCACCTACACTGGTGACACTGCCCCCACGCCCCAGCAAGACAGACCCTGGGGGAAGCGTTCTCCCTCAGTCCCCACCTGTCCCAGGGACAGAGCCTTTGGTGGAGTCACAGAGACCACAGAACCTGGGTGGCCGTCCCCTGCACCCGGCTCCTTCCCAGTCAGCAGGAAGAGGGAAAAATCCAGCCCCAAGGTTTGTAAAAAGGAGAAACTTAAGAATGATCTGTTTAACTTCCTAGAGATAGGTCTACTAATTGCTAACCTTTTTAAATTTAATCAACTACCAGAGAGAATACTTTTGAGAAATACTTATCCCAAGAAATCTAAACAAAAGAAAAAGCTTGAAAAAGTGACCAGAACCAATATTGTAAAAGGCAGACCAAATGAGAAGCTATGTAAATCATCCGCGGGACTGACCCGATCTGTCATCTTTGGGATCAAGTCTTGGCGGGGCTGGGGTGGGGGCAAGGGCAGGGTCCCAGGCCTTCTGCCGCCTCATTACTTCCTGCGCCTTCAGCTGCGGTGACGTCCGCCCACGGCCGCCTCCCTCCAGCCCCTCTGATCCCGAGGACAGCAGGGCCTCACATGCCCCACAGGTCCACCACCAAGGTGCTTCCAGGTGATCCAGAAACTCACGGCCAAACCACAAACGCACCACAGGTCAAGGGAGAGCAGAGACACTGACCAGCACAGGAACACAGCTGTGAGGGATATGGCTCCCAGCCTTGGGCCACAATGGGGCCCAGGATACCTGGGGGGCTCCTGTGTGCCTGAGCGGGTACCTTGCAGGGGGCTACAGCACTTCTCTAGGCCCCAAGCCCTCTCTCGGGTTTTGAATCTGCCAGGAGTTGTCGCTGGCAGAGAGGGTACAAGAATCTTAACAGATACAACACCACGTCCTAGAGACGAGGGCCAGCATCTGTGGACCTCATCTTCAGCTTCAAGTGCACTCCACCTAACATCACCGTCCACGGCCTGGCGCGGCACTCTGGTCAGCCCCGCCCATGCAGAGCTCAGCGCAGGCCATCCGGAGCGGCACGGGAGGGCGGGGCACCACCCTGACCTGCCTAGTGTGACGGAGATGAAGCAGGGCTGGACCGCAGGCTGCCCCTCCCCCAGTCTATACCATTTGTGTCTTGTACTTGGGCCCAGGGGCCTGAGTCCTGGAGAGGAACCATGGCCCTGCTGCCTGTCTGGTTCGCACCCTCACCTCTGAGTTTGCGTTTTGGCTCCATTCTGGGGTTACCTATGTCACTCTGTCCCCACACAAAAGCACATGGACGCCTCGCTCTACGAAGGCGGACATTTCAGTGGCAGCCTTAGGAACACACATCCACTGCACAGCCATCTCCAGCCCCAGGACAGGGGCTGGGGCTACTGCTGCATTTTACAGGTGGAGGGGTGAGCTGAGATGGGGCCAGTGACAATGGCAAGGTTCTTCCTGGGTGGCTTCTCCTCATGTGCTGGGGCTGGGACCCCAAACACATGGCTTTACAGATTCCATGTGTATTTGGGTAAATGCCACTCCTTTCCATGAGAAAGTCCCCCACCTTACCATGTGATTCCATCACGGACTGGGTTAAACACTGAGGCCGTGGCCGCAGAGATCAGAACCTAACTAGCCATGGATCGAGGAGGTGGAGGTCTGCAGAGGACTTGCACAGGGTGACCGTGTGACCTGTGGTCCTGAGGTCGGCGTGGTGTCATGGGCATCCCCCGGGGCTGTGAGTAAAGGCCCTGGCCTGTGGAATGGGAGGTGTCTTGTTGGCTCCCTGCAAGGAGGATGTGTAGTGGTGCTGGCTGAAGAGATGGAGATGTGGGAGACACTGGGAAGATCTGATAAGATTCCTTCATTGTAAAGAACAACATGAGGGAGAGTTTTATTGGCCTCTTCTCTCTACTCCAATGATGGAGTAAAACCTCCAGAGGGAAGTCTCTGTCTCAGCTCTCCCCTGAGCAAACATTGCCGAAGCTGGACCCAGAGCTCTCCCAGGCCAGGCCCAGGCATCTCAGTCTGCCTGCACCCACGGCTGCAGGGCCCTGCTGGAGGGGGTGCAGGGCTGTGTGTGTGGCCAGCACTTCCTGCTCTCTTCTCGAGGCTCTACCAGGCCAGTGCTGGCCACTGGCAGAAGCTCCCTGGCCATCTTTGCCCTTCCAGCTCCTTCTCTAGCAGTGACTGAAAAACAGAAGGCCTGGGTCTGTGACCCCGGGACTCTGCACCTGCAAGGACACCTGCTGGGGCCACACTACAGTCTCTTCCACATCTCCGGCCCTGTTCGAGCACACAGTGGGAGTCTAGGAGCAGGATCTCAGGGAGTGGGCCCTGGTTCTTCAGGGGTAGCTCCTCTCCGTGAGCCTGAGCTGTTAGCGCCCCTGGAATGCCCAGCCCCCTAAAGCATCTACTCCCAGGGATAAGAACTGGGCAGCACTAGACACACACAAACCCAGGGTCCCCCGTCTGCTTGGGAGCCTCGCCCCCTCCCTTGTGCCCAGCGTGGCCAGAAGAGCTCTGCGTCCAGTGCATGGGTGGACACGTGCACGGGAGAAGGCAAGAAAACCTGAGTGCACTAACGGGCAGCGGCGGGTGCTGCAGTAAAAGGCTGAGGTTGGCAGTGGAGGCCGCGAGCGGGTCGGCTCTTACCTGACCACCTGCAAAAATGACAGGGGTGGAGGCGGGCTTTGGGCGGTAGGGGATGGTGGCACCTTTCGGTGGGGACTAGGAGAAGGGACAGGAGAGGGAGAGAGAGGTTAGAGCAGCTGCATGGCACCAGGCACCTTTCCCTTGCCTGCCCGCCCCACTCCCCCACCCCCACCTTGGCCTGAGTGGCTGGAGCACCAAGACCATAGCAGTGAGGGATGCTCCGGGGTGTGGAGGGGAGCGAGCCAGCCATCGCAGCCCACCTACAGGGAGGGCAGGGACCACGTCTCACCACCAGTTCCCCAGCTGGGGCTCTGCATGCCCTCATAGCCCCCCACCCTAGACATGTCCCATGCTGGGGAGGTGCTGCATGTCCCAGACTCAGCCCTCCTCTGCGCTTCTTCCACAGCAGCACCAAGGCCACTGCACAGGCATCGTCCCAGAGAAACTCTCTTGTGCGTCCTCTGGGGAGAGCTGAGGCCTGCGGTCAAATGCACAGTGGCATCACGCCCACTGTCCCCATGGGCTGTGCTTGGTCAGAGGTGACAGCATAGATGGCCACAAGAAACTCAGTGGCATCCAATTCCTATCACAGGAAGAAGTCATTTCCATAAAGCTTAGACTCCACATGAAGCACCCACAGCCAGGATGAGGTCTGACATCATCTCCCTTGATCACTGTGTGTTCAAGACGTAGGGTCCTAACAGCAGGCTCAACAGTATTCTCAACAGCAGAATTTTCTAAGCCTCTTTCTCCTTGGTGAGAGTAACCAGGCCTCCCTGGTCCCCTGGGAGCACAGGGTGAGGCGGGTGAGCTCTCCCTGCTGGCACGGGGGCACCCTGGCTGCGGGAGAATGACCCTGAGGCACTCTTCACTCGCTGAGCACAGGTGGACGGCACGGGCTCGCCCAGCAGAGTGAGCAACAGTGTGGACTCGGCCCGGCCTGCTGCCCGTCTCCTGTGGAAAGGCAGGGCTGTGGGGAAAGCCGCATTTGGTCCTGGCTGCGATGTCAGCATTGCTCAGGCATCCCCAGGGAGCCTGGGCTCACTGTGCTCTCACAGCCAGGATCAGGACTGCTGTGTGGGCAGTGACCAAGTGGACACAGCCGGCCCCCTTCACCACATCTGCTGCGCTCCCTTCACTGAGCTCCGCAGGCCCCTCCTGCGGCACCCTCAACCCCCACTGAGGCCAGTGCCCACCCACCAGCCCTCCATGGCTCCCAGCTACTACTGACTGGTTTCCAAGCCCAGTTCTTCCTCAACATCCCCTGAAAGAGGAGCGATGCTCTGGGCACTGGGCCCACTGGCTCCCCCCTGGGGTGGCGGCTACTTGCAGCCATTGGTAGCAACACCTGTGTTCTCAGGCCCCAGCAGACTTGTCTGCCTCATGGGGCAGCTCTTCTTTAATTTTAAAGGCACGGAGCACACCCCACAACTAAGCCCCATGTTCCCTGATCAGCGAAGAGGGTCTGTAGAGCATCTTTTATTTGACAGTGTCTTTCCCGGACCCTTCAGTGTCTGTCTGTGTCTGGATGTGACGACATCTCCCCTCCAGCCTGTGAGCTGTGTGATACGAGCAAGACTGGGCATCATAGCAGGCCCATAGCTGGCCCCTTCGCTGGTCACTAAACGTCACACTACTGAGGAGGCCTTGGGTGCCGATGCTCCACGGCTCCCCTAACCTGCTTCGGAGGGGCTGTCATGTCTGACCAGGGACTCCAGTGGGCAATGCCATTACAGGCTCTGCCAAGACCCCACAGCTGTTCTGAGGAGCTGGGCCTCACTCTTGATCATGGACATGGGAGGTTGTGTCCACCATAGAGCTGTATACTTTGCTACCACGAGACACAGCATGGCTGTCCTCACATCCTCAGGGTGTGGGCCTGAATGAGGAGCCCCTGGCCAGCTTGTGTCCATGCTGCCGAGCTGGTTGGGTCATTCCCATGATCCTTGGGCCAGTGGCCTCTAGCGTCCCAGTGACTGGAACACTGAACAGAGAACTCTAACTAGCACAACGTGGTCAACTTGACCAGTGTGTGGGAAAAATTTCAGAAGGAGAATATTTTAAAAAACATTTTTGACTCCATAAAATATCATACTTCAGGAAAACAGAAATCTCCAACTTCTTGAAGAGGTTGCAGCCCTGTGGGAGGGGCTGGGAGGCAGAGCTGCACGCCTGGCACCCTGAGCTCCCAGAGTCGAGCAACCACCAGACACTTCATCTAGGGGCTGATTTAAATTCAACTTTTAGGGATGTTCCCCCCACCCAAATTTCAAGAGAGGTTTTGGCTGGCTCAGCTGTGCCTTTGTAGCATCTCTCGGAACTCCTCCGTTCACTTTTCTCCACTTCTCAATGAGGGTCCTTCCTGTCTTTTCCTCATTCTGCCCTTGAGCGCAGGGACCTCCAGCCTCTGCCCTCCTACAGCCAGCAGGTGGCCCTCTTCCCCAGGAAGCCCTGGCCGGGAAGCAGATCTTTTCCCACGTGGGCATTCCAACTCTTTCCTGAAAACCCTTCTCCCTGGGGTTAATAACTTCCCATCCAACCCCCAAGGTGTAGGGGGTGGCTCACTCCTCCCTCTACATTCTCCCCCACAGGCTGAGTAGACAATGCATCCACTGAGGTAGCATATATGCCCCAACCTGTCCTTGGTGCCTGCCCACCCAGCTTGACCCAACCCCGCTGTGTGGCTCCTCAGAATAACTGAGGTGCCCAAGCCCTTGTGGATCCGCTGGGTAGCTGCAGGCAGAGCAGGCCGGACAATGGGGTGCAGACGGTACCTCCAGCATGACCACACAGATCTGCTTGACACACTGGATGATGGCATCCGGGGTCCCCGAGATGGTCACCGCCCGCTCTGTGGAGTTGGGCAGCATGTCCCCAGCCACCTGGACCTGGGCACCTGTGGACTGGAGAGACTGGACATTGGATAGGGAATGACAGACCTCAGAGGCAACGAACGGCAATGAATCCTTGGGGCTTGTCCATGGTAGTCTGCACCTTGGAGAACCCTCTGGTAGAAGTGCAGCCTAACAGGTCCAGCTGGCACAAGAGCCCTGCCTCCCCTCCCACCATCCTCTGTGTCACCACATCACCCCATCACCTCCCCTCTCAGGACCCTACCCTCTCCCTCCAAGAACTGGTATACCCTCAGCAGGTGCGAGTGCAGGAGCTGTCCTGGCCCATGAGTGACACTGGATGGGGCGTTTAACCTGAGGGGCATTCTCAGGGACACGGAATCAGTTCAGTACAGGGACCCCACCTCCTCCACAGAGCTGGTCAGAGGGAAAGAGAGGTTCCCTCTGTGGGGAGGAACCAGAGCTTCCTGGAAACAGAGTGAGCATGTAGATATCAAGCGTACACTTCCTGCACACTGGACTCAAGCCACGAGGCTGGGTACCACAGCTGGCTTGTCTCAAGGAACCCCGTGTCTCCCCCCACCAACAAGGCCCACACGTTGGCCTCTAAACGTGGTCTCTGAGGTGGATCTCCACCCCATGACTGACTTGTTGTCCCTATCACAAGCTTTGTGCTGCCAGGCCCCACAGGGACTGGCACTGGAGCCTACAATGTGCACAGTGCATGTGGAAATGACCTGGCCTGCTCTGGCTGCCTGCAACTGGTCCCTCCCTCCTGGGCAGGGCAAGGTCCTGTTACCTCCCTGATCTCCTTGATCTTGGAGCCGCCTTTGCCGATCAGGGACCCACACTGGCTGGCCGGGACCACCAGCCTCAGCGTCACCGGTGGCTTGCTGGTGGCAGGGCTGTTGCTCATGGAGCTAATGATGTCCTGGGGAGGAAGACAGACAAGTGTTGGCCACACCCCAGTGTGACCAGACCAGAGCGCAGCAGGAAGCAGCCGCCGTGCTTCTCCAGCCAAGGGCCTAAAAGCCCTCTGAGAACAGAGGATGGACATGGTGGGCAGCCAGGCCAGTCACGGACACTTCTGGGTAGGCCAGGCCCAGGGAGGACAGGGGGATGGCTGGATGGCCAGAGGGGTGTCCACACACACCACAGTGCACAGCACACATGCAAGGTGGGAGGTCACTGGGCCGCAGATTTGGACTATGACACAGGCCAGGGGACATAGAACTCTGGTCTGACACTCGTCATGGAGACCTGGAAGGGCGGGACAGGTGTGGACAGATGGACACAGGGGACAAGTGGATGCTGGAGTAGGTGGTGTTGGGGCAGGAGACCAGTGGGGCTGTGTCCAAGGCAGAGTGTAGGGGAGACTGTGGGGTGACTGTGGGCTATGATCTCAGTGTCGGTCTGGCAAGGGAGATGTGTCACTAACTCAGAGCAATGAGGGCGGTGGGAGGTGAGGTAAGTGCTGGGTCTGCACATGGCTGTTTGGGCAGGCAGTTCATCTGCTTCATGTTCTGGTGCTTGGGATACAACTGGACTCCAGGCTGAGGCCGGTGACTCCTGGGGCAGGTGGTACCTGCAGATGGCTGCAGCATGGGGGGAAGGTGTCAGGACTGTGAGGAAACCAAGGCCCTGCAGAGGCTCGAGCTCACTGCAGTGCTCAGCAGAGATGTGAGGAGACCCGGGCTCTAGAGAGTGGCGGCAGCCAGCCCTCTCTGAGCTCAGCTGCTGCAGCTCTGTGGGCGCCATGGTGACTCAGCTCACTCTCCACCAACAGCTGCGTCTCTCCTTTTCCAAAACAAGTCAAGCCTGGGGGAAACAGCACCTCAGATCATTCCCAAAACAATGCGTTCAGGAGGAGCAGATGGAGGAAGAGGCACAGGAGAACTGGGTGGGAGGAAGAACCCCCGAGGGGGAGCACTGACCCACAGCTTGGCAACCACACGCCCCAGCCTCTGCTGCCCTTGGCCTAGAAGGGCCAGGACTTGGCTTAGGATGCCAGCTCCCGTGATGTCTGTGTCCACCTCCATCTCAGAACCAAGCCCCAGGAGGCCAGAGATGCCCCACATCCATCACCTAGGAGGCAGCCCAGCTCCAACGTGCTACCCTGAGCTCCCCATGCCTCGGCCTTCACCTGGGCAGACAGTTACAGGCCATGTTCAGCATGAAGCCACTTCATAACGAGTCTGCTGTGCGCAGAAGATGCTGGCCGACCCCCTTGCATGCAGTCCCAGCACTCCAGCACAGTGGCCTTGTTCATCGCCACACCCCTGCCCTGCCCCTTGCCCAGGACCCAGCCTTCACTGGGGAGACTCCTGCAGTGAGGACAGGGAACCAGCTCTGGGTCTGGACTGGCTCCTTGGTTGTTGATTCCACAGGGCCTGGGCTGTGGCATGGGTCCCTGCGTTTCTGGCCTTGTTGGTGAATCAAGGTGTCCCTTTTCAACCCTTCTGCTGGGAGGGTGACTTGTGTGTCTGTCGCTGGAAGACCACTGGGTAGGGCGTAAGCCTGGAGTCTGTGGCTCTCTTCAAACCAATGTCTACTCGAGCTCCACAGGGCTCCCAGTGAAACTGGGCGCTGGCCTTCTTTATATCCATGTGTTGTGTTGAAAGCGTGACTGACAAGTGCCCAGCTCCACACCACGAACAGCAGCTCTTTTCTAGGTCTTCACATGCCTCTAGCATAAGCTACTTCTCCGGGCACCAGGACACCTGGTCCTGCTCACCTCAGACTAATGCCTTATGCACGTAAGGGCAGTATGTGAGGCCTCTCTGTACACAGAGAATTCTTCACATTTGCCGCTGCTGGAAGTGCTCAGACGCAAGTTCTGAAGCAGGCTGCCCTTGACTGAGGTGCTCTCCTGGAGGAACGGCTGCTCCACTGCTTAGAAAAACAACCAGCCCAAGGTCACACTGGTGGGACCATACAACCAGAAGTGACTGGCAGAAGACTAGCGGCTCCACCCTGCCTTGGGTGAAGACAGAGCTGCCTACGCCCCTGGCAGGAGCAGTGGCCGGCTAGCTACCGAGGCATCTGTGCCTCTGCTGGCGTTCCCTGCTGTCCCAGGTCCACGGGATAGGGTGCCATTGCTGGAGAGAAAAAGCTACCTGGCTCTCTAGGGTGGAGGCTCACAGCCTGTGGGTTTGCCCTCTTGGCCTGGGCTGGGCAACTGGAGCCGCACAGGGAGTGCTAGCTGCTTCTGTGTTCGTCACAGCGGTCATGGAGCTGCTCTGCTCTGCTTTATCCAGTCTCAGGGCACCCACACAGCTACTGTCGCCGGAGAGTCACCTTTACTGACCCGGTCATTTCCTACAGCTGAGAGACAGCCTAAAAGAGGAAGCTGAGAAATGGAATATATGGACAACAGCCAGGCCATAGATTATGAAAGAACACCAGGCCACAGCCCCTGCAGCCACCACACAGGACGCTAGACCCCAACCTCTGCCGCCTCAGCTCAGAAGAGCCAGGACTTGGTGAGTGACAGCAGCTTCCCTGATGGCTGCCCCCTGCTGACTTAGGCCCAAGCAGAGGAGGCCTGATGTTCCTCACCCAGCCACACAGGGCCTCAGGTGCAGTGAACAGGGAGCACCCTGGAATCACCCTTTGCCACTCTGTAGCTCCCCTCCCCTCCTGCCCGTGACAGTGGCTGAGCCCAGCTAAGCTCTGTGCTCCCTTGGGAAGAAGGTCCTTGTGTAGTCCCACAGAGGCAACTTCATTAATGCCTGCTGCTCATTTCTGGCAGAAAAAAATTAATTTCCCAGCTTGATCACCTTCTTTGAATGAAGCCATTAAGTACATTTCTAAGTAACTTTCAGCAATTTCAAAGAAATTGGAAATACATAAAAACACTGAGATTCAACTCACTGACACAGTACAGAAAAGTGAAGCACACCCCCCCACACACTCACAGCAGCATGCAAACACACACGTCTGTGTCTGCACCTTTATTCCTCTATAACTAAGCCAAGTCACACACAACCCCAGGGGAGGTGCTGGCCTCTCCCCAGGCAGAACACAGTGCGGCCGAGTCCCTGGGAGGCAGAGGAGCTAAGAGGGAGGGCCTGTGGCCAAGCAAGGCATCCTGAGTGGGCTGGGCTGTCCCTGTGTCCAGGTCAGCTGCTGTGGGGGCCTATGGGGGTGTGTGTGGAGACCAGGGTCAGGCCAGCCAAAGCTTCTTCAATGGCCATGTGCAGGGCTGGCTGGTCACTGGAGGTGTGGGGATAGCCCCAGGGTCAGTGGCAGCAGTGTGCCCTGGGTTAGGAGGTATGGGGTGCTGCTGAAACTCAGTGCTTAGGGGCAGGGTCTGAGGAAACGCGAGGGAAGCGGCCTCTCCAACATGCTCGTGCGGGAAGTGGCTGGCTTTAGAAGGAGGAGAGGGAGGTGCTGGCCACTCCCCAGGCAGAACACAGTGGGGCCGAGTCCCTGGGAGGCAGAGGAGCTAAGAGGGAGGCCTTGTGGCCAAGCAAGGCACCCTGGGTGGGCTGGGCTGTCCCTGTGTCTAGGCGCAGGGTAAGAGGGACTGGGGAGCCAGCTGAGACCAGGCCCATTCACCACCAGGCTGCAGTGCTGAGCAGGCACACCCTACCTCCTCAAACTTGTATGCAATCATTGCAAAGGCCTTGAATATGGCGTCTGTTGGGCCTGTGATGGTCACGATTCTCTCTGGGCAGTTTCCTTCTGAAATGTTGATTCTTGCACCACTCTGGGGGAGGGAGCAGAACAAACCTGGATTAAAACCCCTGGGCCAACACCAGCAACAACTGATGCAAACAGCTCTTGGCCCTGACTGGCAAACCTCACCCCTGAACAGTGAACTTGATGAGTAACCCCCTTTATAGTGAACTTTTTTTTTTTTTTTGACAGGCAGAGTGGACAGTGAGAGAGAGAGACAGAGAGAAAGGTCTTCCTTGGCCGTTGGTTCACCCTCCAATGGCCGCCGCGGCCGGTGCGCTGTGGCTGGCGCACCACACTGATCCGAAGGCAGAAGCCAGGTGCTTATCCTGGTCTCCCATGGGGTGCAGGGCCCAAGGACCTGGGCCATCCTCCACTGCACTCCTGGGCCACAGCAGAGAGCTGGCCTGGAAGAGGGGCAACCGGGACAGAATCCGGTGCCCCGACCGGGACTAGAACCCAGTGTGCCGGCGCCGCAAGATGGAGGATTAGTCTATTGAGCCGTGGCGCTGGCCTATAGTGAACTTTTAATGAGCAAAAGGAACCCAAGTGACCCCTTGGGAAGCCCCTGCCTAGTGTGCTGTCAGAGGGGACAGGCCCTGAGCTTGCCTTCCTTACACTTGTGCCCTGGGGCAGAGACCCCATCCCTGCATACAGGGACAGGACCCCAGCAGACCCCCGAGGGCATGGACAGAGCCATCAGAGACCCTCCAGCCTCAGCATTCTGCCCTAGCAGGTACAGAGCATCACCCAGAGAGCCATACTCACCTCTTCACGCATCTTCTTCACAGTCTCTCCTTTCTGGAATAAAGATGAAACAAAAAGGCACCACTTGCAACTCCACCGAGGACGGCACAGAGCTTGGCAGAGCCCTGAGGTACTGGGAGCTGTCCCTGAGGACCCCGCCCAAGAGGCAGCAGCCAGTGCAGTGTGGCCAATGGGGAGCCGTGTGTCTCAGGCACACAGGCAGTCCTGCCCCAGCTGCACCGTGTACTAACTAGGCCAGCAGGCTCTGTTCTCTGCACAACCTTGTGGGAGCTGGAGAAGGTGAGTGGATTCCCACTGTCGTGCAACTGGCCAGGGTGGGTAGAAAGGGTCTGTGGGCCTGGAGGGATCTCCATGGTCCCTATATCCCGTATGGAGGCAACTCCCTGAGATATCCTCTCAGAAGTTCTCCTGAGAAACAGTTAGGGCAATGAGCCCCTGGAGGACCCCAGGTATGGAGGATGGAGGGAAGGACACCAGGGACCTCCAGAGATGGATACAATGCAACCAAGTCAGGGAGGCAGCTGCTCCTCCCACAGCCCCTCCTCCCCAGGGGCAGCAGCTTCCAAAGCGGCCCTGACTTTCCCCATGAGAATGCATCTTCTATTCTAGACTGGAAAATACAGGGGTCCCTCACTGCAGACTGCTTAGGTCACAGGGTCAGGGGAGAACGCCAACCAGGTAACAGTCTGGGAAGGAGGGCCTGCTTCCAAGAAGTGGGCAGCATGGCTGCCAAGGTCACTGGGGCCTTGCCAAGGTGGGGTCAAGGGAGCATGTCCCTCAGCAAGTTCCCAGAGAGCTGGGACCAGCTTCAAAAGGTGCAGTTTAAAGCAAGGAGGGAACACCCACAAGACCGTGCAACCATGGTGCCCCCATGGGAGACCCCAATGTCACCCAGCACAGTGTTGAGTGCACCCAGTACCAGGACCGCTGCCGTCCTCACTGTCCCCTTGGAGAGGTCCCAAGAGAAGCAGAGTTCATTCAGTAATTACCTTGCCAATGATGCTTCCAACTTCCTGTAGGAAAATCACAGAGAGACTATGTCACAGAGCAGAAGGAGGACAAACCCTGCAGAATCCAGCCAACCTTCCTGGCACAGTTAGAGGAGAGAGCCCAATCAGGCTGTCTGTAAGAGGCCAAGCCCAGAAGTTCCCTGTGCACCTGCGTCACCCAGGCCTGCACAGGGCTGACTGTCACAGGCTCCCAGCAAGGGGAGAATGGCTAGCTGCTTTCTAGATGAACATCTCAGAAGGCATCCCATAGACATTTAAGGCCTCAGGGAAACACTGCAAGAAACAGATGAAAAGTAAAATCTCCCCCAATTTTGTGACTTACAGAAAGTTTAGCACTGCTACTGCTATGTGACACTGAAATACATCGCCACAGGTGTCAGTCCAGCCCGCATGGTGAGGGCACACTGAGCAGGCTGGGGGTCACACCTTCCTGCCTACTCCACCCACCGTACAAGGCAGGGTGGCCTGGCTTCTTGCCACAGAGAGTGAACCCTTTCCAAATCCATCTTGCTTTCTTTATTACAATAAAGTCCTTACTAAGTGACTAGGTTTCTAGTGGAGGCCACAGGTGGGTCACGTGCAGCAGCGACTGTGGAAGGTGTGACCCTGCTGTGACCAGAACACATCTTTACCCCCCAGGGACAGCCGCTGGCAGCTGTGGCTCCCATTGCTGCTGCTGCTGGGGACCCTGAACTGACCTTAGGAGCCCACGGGTGGTACACAGATGCTTGATGGCACCCACAGTGGGGAGCAGAAAGGCAGGCCGTTTTCTCTCCATCCCAGAAACGGATGTCCCTCCTGTAGGAGGGCAGGAGAGTGTGCCTTCTGGAAGCTGCAGGCACTGGAGCACAAGCCTCTACCAGCCTCCCCCATGGAAGACTACATGCAGCTTCTCAGGGCAGCAGCACGGGGCAGGAGGAACTGGGTGACCCTGTCCTGTTGGGCTGGAACTCACAGCGCTCTCTATATAGACAGCCATAGAGACATATGCTGTGGTGTGTATCACAGAAACATGTGTAACTCCAGCTCTGCAGCACAGATGTTGCAGGGGCTCTGACCCTGGCATCCAGAACCACTGTCCACTAACGGGCCAAGGTGGAGTCCAGGGCCTGTGCAGGGAGGGACAAGATGTGCCAGAAAGCCAGATGATGCCATGAGAATGGTGGGGCCTTGCCGCAAGGACTTGGCCATCATCTGCTGAGTCAGGGCAGGAAAGTGCCAAGATGGATTGGGACAGTTAGGGAACTGAAAGGTGAGTCCTGTGAGAAAAACAACAAACCCGGGGCCCAACAAGATGTGAATGAACGAGTGGATGAACATCTTGAGAGTCTGGTGGCACACATGATGTCCCTTAGACCCACCCAGTGATCACCCAGCACCACCTGGGCCACCAACAGGAAGATTACTGTGACATCCCTGCCAATGGCTAGGGGACCTCAGATGGCAAGGTGAGGACATACTACAGACACACTGGGCAGGAGTGCTCAAAATTCAGTCTAGCAGGGATTATTTCAGATCACAGGGACCAAGGGAGGTGACAAGGGCAAGCTCTGTGTGGCTATGCCTGGAGCACCTTGCTACTGGGAGCAGCAGGGGATGACATAGCTGAGGGCCAGGAGGCCAGTGTGTATGCAGTATTGGCTGGACACTCACAGGTACAACCATGGTACGCAGGGAAAGGCCACACATGTAGAAAACACACACGCAGGAACAGGACAGGTCGGAGGCAGGGCCTCCGCTTTTTCTCGACGGGCTCCAAGAAAAGCGTCATTTGGCACATCAGCTGCTTTGTAAGTGTGAGATTACTTAAAACAAGAAGCAGGGGCTGGTGCTGTGGCCTAGCATATAAAACTGCTGCTTGCAGTGCCAGCATCCCATATGGGCACCGGTTCGAGTCCTGGCTGCTCCACTTCTGATCCAGCTCTCTGCTATGGCCTGGGAAAGCAGTGGAAGATGGTCCACATCCTTGGGCCCTTGCATCCACATGGGAGACCTGGAAGAAGCTCCTGGCTCCTGGCTTCGGATCTGCACAACCTGGCTGTCGAGGCCAATTGGGGAGTGAACCAGTGGATGGAAGACCTCTCTCTCTCTGCCTCTCCTTTTCTCTCTGTGCAACTCTAACTTTCAAATAAGTAAATCTTAAAAAAAAAAAAAAAAAAAAAAAAAAAAAAAAACCAGCAGCAGCAGCAGTTACTCCCAGCCAGGCCCTCAGCTTGGGTGTGGGCTCCTCCCTCCCTGAAGGGCAAGGGCAACACCTCTGCTGTTCTGTTACCTTCCCGTGCATCAGCAGGCGGATTGTCAGGGTCACGTTCAGGCCACCTTCCGAGACCTTGGACTCCATCTTTCTCCCAAGATGCAGCTGGGGGTGGTGACTTACGGTGCCGAGGGTGCTGTGAGCAAGGATGGATGGGGCCCAGATGGCGTCACCTGGAAAGAGAAGGCACAGCAGCTGCTACCCAAGGATCGTCCCATGGCCCATGCACACCCAGGGAACTCCCTGGCCTCCAGGTGGGGGTGGGACAGGCTTTATCTGCTGGGAGCATGGGCACTTGGTAGTTCAAGGATGGGCCTTGGGAAAGTCCACCAAGTGGGATCCCAGCCTCAGGTGATTAACCCTGCCCTTGGCTAAGTCGCTCAGTTTCCAGGTATGCAGGGAGCTTCCACATTACAGGAGCACCTCTCAGAAGCTAGAGTGAAAGCAGCCAGCCCAGTGATGCTTCAGGGAGCACCTGCTCCCCACTGCACGGGCTGCTCCTGTCCTCTAGTTCTGCCCATTTCTCTGTCCCAGCGGGGCTCCTGGGACACCAGGATGCCCTGCTTTCCCCCTTAGGAAGCCAGCAAAGCACAAGTATCCAGACCCCTCCATCTAGGGTCACCTGCCATGTGGATTCAGCTCTACCCATGGGGCTGCTGCACGTGGCACACCCCTCTACAAGCCAGCGGACACTGCCTTACACACACACAGTGCACAGCAGCGGTCTGCGGCAATCACACACTTCTGTGGGTGCTCGCTCAGTGCTTAGCCCATGGGCCAACATTAAGGCTCCACGTTATGATTTTCACACAAAGACCAATTACTGGCAGCAAAACTGAATTAACCTGTGGGAAAGTGAAATGATCACTGGTGACAGCCCAGGCCTGGGGCATTCAGGGTGAGGAGCCGCCACTCCCAGGAGCCCCCCAGCCCCCCCCAACAGTGCTCCACAGGAGTGCCCAGGTGGGGCCCTTCTCAGGGAGGAGCCAGGTTCTCCCTCTGGGGCTGGAGGGAGGGCCTGGAGCCCTGGAGGAACAGGAGAGAGAGAGAGAGAGAGAGAGAGAATGGCAGCAAGGATTAGAGAGAAGTGCGGGCCAGCGAGGAGTGGGGTGCATCTGGCATGTCCTTGGGAATGCAGGGCTGTACGGCTTAGAGGGGGCAGTGGGCTGCAGGACCTGCTCTGAGGGCAGCAGGAGCCCCTGGGCAGAGCAGTGCTCACGCAGCTCTTCAGAAGTGCAAGTGTGTGGTCTGTAGAAGACCCTGTATGGGGTATGGCAAGTGTGTGGTCTGTAGAAGACCCTGTATGGGGTATGGCAAGTGTGTGGTCTGTAGAAGACCCTGTATGGGGTATGGCTGGGGCCTGGAGAGCCACAGCCTGGCACATAGCTGGAGACAGACGAGGACATGAGCAACCCCCGGCCACTTGGAGACCTGAGGGTCATGGACAACAAGGTGCCTCTCTGAGGACAGAGGAGGGGCTGGCTTAGGGAAGGGTGCAGTGTTGTCCAGGAATTTGGTTCCATGTGAGGCCCACGATTGGGGGAGGGGCAGGAGGAGCCACTGGGCAGGGAGTACCATAGGGCTCTGGGAGCTACACATGCCTAACCAGGTGTGCACCTGAGAGGTGGCGTTGAAGGAGAGGCCACGGTTCCCTGAGAGGAACCACGGGCCACACTCCTCCCACACAATCCCATGGAGGCCTTCCCTAAGTGAAGCATCACACCACACATGCGGCTGCCTAGCAAAGTGCTGCAGAACAAAGCCCTTGATGCTGGCATGTGCCCCTCCCCACACCGGGCTGCCAGGGCACTGGCCTCTGACTTCACCTGGACAGATGAGCAGCTAAGCCACACACGGGAGAGACTATAGGTTAAAAGTGGCAAAAAGACCATCAAAATATTTCTGCTTACAATTTGCTGAAAGGAAAACACAAGAGAGCTCAGGAACAGAGTGCATTGCCTTGGTGATGTGTGTAAGGAGACACGTGTGTGACAGCACACTGGAGACCAGGAGTACCCCGGAAGGAAGCCACAAAGCTCTGACGCATCAGTGAAACACCATGGCACCAGCACTGCTGCACAGCCGGCAAAGCCGCAGCCTACAGTGTCGGGATGCCGGTTCCAGTCCTGCTCCACTTCCGATCCAACTCCCTGCTAATGTGCCTGGGGAAGCAGGAGCAGATGGCCCAAGTACTTGGGTACCTGCACCCACATGGGAGACCCCAAAGAAGCTTCTGCTCCTGACTCCAGATGGGCCCAGCTCTGGCTGTTGCAGCCATTTCAGGGGTGAACCAGTGGATGGAAGATTCTCTCTCTCTCTCTCTCTCTCTCTCTCTCTCTCTCTCTCTCTCTCTCTGTCTCTCCCCCACCCATAACTCTGCCTTTCAAATAAATAATTCTTTTAAAAAAATAAAAACACCATGTATTAGTCACCTGTAGTTTAAAAATGTATTTCAGGTAACTTTAACAATGACAGCTGTTAGCTTCTAACTATAATGAAACGACACTAGGTGAATAACTAGCGAGGATTTAAATAGCCCGTTTATAGGGTGCATCACACACCAATGCTTTTTCTTCTCACCACCCAATACCACTACTGCAGCTATTTACGTCAGAACTAAGAACTCACCAGCCGCCCACCAGTGCTGAACACACAACACCGCACAGCGGCACGGGAACAAGCACTCCTGCCCACATGCCCGAGCCCATGCACTTCCCTCGCAGCCTCAGAAGAGGGCTGGCTGGAGACAGAGTAGAGAGCACACACACGCAGCTCCGAGGAGGTAGTGGCACCAGGCAAACCCCTCCTGTGCCTCCACAGGCGCCCTGCAGCCAGCCCAGCCAATCCTGTGCCAGGATCCGGGTTTCTGCTGAGGCAGATTTACCCGCTCCCGTGAACTGGACCAGGCTGCAGCCAGCCAGTGGCTCTGTGCCTCCTTTCTAATTAGAAACATCTCTGTCAGGGGGACAGCAGGGCCCTGGGCGTCTGTTATGTAAATGTTTCCAGCCCAGCAAGGAAAGTGGGTCAGCTCCTGCCAGGGGCTCTCGGGCTGCAGGCTGTCAGCAGCCATCAGTCACACAGGCCAGTGGCTGTCTGCATCAGCAGGCAGAGGGAGAGGGAGGCACCCTGTGGACTGGGGGGTGAGCAGCATCCTGCACGGCGGGCGAGGCCACTGCTGACTTGGGACTCGCGCCTCACTCCCAGAGGGGCAGACCTCTTGACAGATGCGGGGTGAAGAAGACCTGCCGCCGACAGGCCCGGGGGCTCCTGTTCCTGCACTGAGACCCTGGGAGTGCCCAGGGGCAGCTGCTGCTCCCTCTCAGCTCATACTGACCGTGGATCTACAGTCCGAGGGGCAGCTCTGTGGGCTACCAAGGAACGAAGGGTGAAAGTGGCCGCCAGAAGGAGTCCCGCAGGAAGCAGAGGCCACGGTGCAGATTCACCGGAACCCAACCCCTCCTGAAACCCACCCACCCTGGCCCTGCTGCTCCAGCAGGAAGCAGAGGCCACGGTGCGGATTCACCGGAACCCAGCCCCTCCTGTAACCCACCCACCCTGGCCCTGCTGCTCTAGGAGCTGGCAGACCTCACGGCCCTGACTTCTCTGCTCTCTTCAGTGTGAGGGAGCTGATAAGTTTTTAATTCATTGGATGGGAGGGAGAAGAGAAACAGGTGTGGTCGCCCTATAGGGGCAGGGGTTCCTGGTCTCCACTTGCTGGGATCTTGTGCAGCCCATGACTCAAATGCAGCTGTGCAGGGACATTGGCCACAGACTTGCCTCACCCTGGCATGCATGCTGCGGATGGACTCCCGGACAGCAGCCTGGGCCCACCCTCGGAGCTTTTTTTGTTTATTTATTTTAAATTTACTTATTTATTCACTCTGTGCAGCCGCAGGGACTCCTGTGTCCTAACTGTGACCCACCTGAGTTGTGTCTGACCTCAGGCCCACATGGCTCCCGGTTCTCATGGGTTCCATCCTTAACAAATCCCAACAGTGCAACTACAGCCCCTTTCCCAACCACACTCAATCCCACTCCACAGCAGCAGGGAGTGCTCCTCCAGCAACACGGACCCCATCTCCTCGGTGCAAACCTCTTCCCTGGCTCTCTTGAGTCCTGCCCAAGTCTGCATCGCTGCCAACTGCCGCAGGCCCTGAGTGGAGCCCCACACAGGGTCTCCACACGCCCCACCCCTTTCCTGCACCCTGGGAGGCCCACTCTCCCCACCTCCGTCCCCAGAACTGCCTGCCCACCTCTGACTCACAGCCGCCTCACAGCACAGCCCTGAGTTAGTGCCTGTAACAGTCAGTGGGGAAGGTGGCAAAGAGAACGAGGCTGGGGGAAGGAAGCCGACAGAGGGGAGCAGTGGGGCACCGTGGTTCAATGGGCAGGCCCAGCAAGGGCTCCTGAGGGCTCCACGCTGTTTGAGAGGCCTGGGGACAGCTCCCAGGCAGTGGAAAGAGTCAGGGCAAACGGCCTGAGGCACAGATCCCCTGAGGTCAGCATCCACGGCGGGGCTGGGCCCTGCAGACTGCCCCAGCCATGAGGACCTGCCTCATCCCTGTCCCTGTGGGCCCGCCCGGCCCGCCACGCCACCCACACCTGCTCCCCTCCTCCCAGGGTGCTCCTGAGTGCACGCTGCAGGTCAGGTCTGCCTCAGGGGCTGCTCCCAGGAAGTAGGACTTGTGCTTGTGCATGTGAGCAGCCAATGAGCTGCTGCTCTCTGCCTGGCGCCTTCCACTCGGCACACCTGGAAGACGGAGCTGTTTTGAGCGCACCAACCGTTCATTCTTGTAATCATCGAGTCGCATTCTGCTACACACGCGGAACCCACAGCCTGCTTTCTGTTCCGTCACTGGAGAGCAGCTGCACTGCTCTAGAGTGGCAGAGCTGGAGGCGCACGCGTCATTCTTGAGCGGACGCTGCCACCTGCTACGGCAGACGCTAGGGGTCGAAGAGCTGGCTCACCGGCAGGCATTTGTTGAGCTTCATGAGAAGCTGCCGAACGCCTTGCAAAGTGGTTGGATTATTTTACTTTCCTATCAGCAGTGCACAAGGGTTCCAGCTTCTCCACACTCACTCTGGTTTGGGAATAGTCAGGCCCTTTCACCTCAGCCACTCTAAGAGATGTGCCGTGTACCCAGCTGGCGGGCACAGCTGTGGCGCAGGAACAGCCTGAGCTGGGGACAGAGCCCTCCCCATACCCCGCCTCTCTGGATGCATCTGTTCCACCCTCTCCTGTGGCAGAGGAGCCTGGGGAACATGGCGGCTGCAACAGCTCACGTCTTGTACCTCCTGTCCAGGTAGGACAGGCCCAGGTCAAGTCTGTAATGTGCAGAGGAAGGACGCTGGCTGCCTTGGTGTGAGCCACGCACCGGAGCTGGAGGTGAGGGGTCCTGAGGCCCAGCCTCAACACAGGGACCCACTGCAGGGTGCAAAGTGTTGCCACAGGATGGAGAAGGGCCGGCTGGAGTGTCTCCACTCCTATTAGGGCAAAAGTAGACTCCAGTGCTACATCTGCTTATAAAAGCTCCCCAAGGATTCCAAGTGTTTGTTCTCTAATGCCAGGTTGGGGGGGCTTGGGGGGATCATAAGCCCCATGTCCAGATAAAATCTCCACAAGCTTGAGTGCCCTTCCAGCAAGAACACCAGGGCCATGCCCCTCCCTCGGGGACACTAGTGCCTGCCCCAAGGCTAAACGGTTCTTCTGTGAAGTACCAGCACAGGAGCTCGCTGGGGAGATGGAGATGTGGGTTATACAAAACCAGGCACCATCTCAGTGCTCTTGCCTGGGGCTGGTGCTGGACACCCTCTGAGAAGAGTGGCACTCAAAGTGGGTTAGGCGTCATGAGGCTACGGCTCTCTGGAAGACTGGAAAGAGTCCAGCCACGATGGAGGGTGACCTGGCCAAGCACACCAGCTGAAAAATCTGTTTGTAACCTTTAAACCAGAAACTGTCTTTGCAGAAGTAAATCTCTCAAATGAAATAAAGAAAAGGGCATATAGTCACGCCAACATGCATGCTGAATGGTGATGCGGCCACTGGAAACCCCTCAGACATGCCCATGTGGAGGGCGAGGTGTCAGAGCTGCCCGCCCATGGGGTCCCCTCTGCTGCAGGCAGGGCCCGTTCCCTCCGTTCACTCTGCAGGTGTGAGCACACAGCCCCTACCCCAGTTTCACAGATGGGAGATGGGAGACTGGGAGGGAAAAGGCTTTGCCCAAGGGCATATGGCTGAACGAGTCTCAGGACCAGACAACCCCTGCACCTGTGCTCTCAGAGCCCACTGACAAGGAGGGGCCAGGCTTCTGCTTCTGGGAACTAGGGCAGAGGTGTGCTTTCCAATTCCTCCTCCTAGAGCAACCAAAGAAGCCTAGATGTTATGTAAACAGCAAACACGGGGAGATGGAAATGTTTAGGGCGGGCAGACCGGCGAGGGACCAGGGGCTCAAGAATAACACACTGGCGAATTCTCTGGGCTTTCTTCTTGATTTGCATTTCTCAGACTTGGAGGTGAAGAAAGTGGCAACTGGCAAGGCCAACAGACATAGCCAAAGCAGCCCCACTAGAAGACAACTCTCTGGCCAAAGAATCTGGACAGGGACAGCCCATCAAGACTGCGGCTTTCAGACTACAGCTGCTCAGCTCCATCCAAGCAAGAAGGAGAAACGGCGCCCCACCCAGTAAGCAAGGCCAAGGGAGAGCCTGGACCCACCCTCTGGACTGTGCAGGGACACCCCAACCACACACCTGTGGTGGCCAAGAAGGCTGGGTAGGGGGCAGGGCTTCTCTGCAGGTGTCAGTGGGAGCCATGTGGAGAGCAGTTGTGAGGTAGACCTGCCCTTCCACGGCTGTGAGCATCAGGGGGCCCCGTGAGAGCCTTATCCAGCAATTCCCCCTCTCACCAGCAACACAGAGCACCCACCTGTGTGTGTCACGAGGAGGCAACGCCGCCCCTCCCTGAGGAGCAGTAGGGGAAAGGTCAGCCAAAACACTCTCATGACTCAAAGTGCCCAGGTTTCAACAGAAAGGCACCTGTCACACCGAGAACCCACATCTCATGCCGAGTGGAAGACATCAGACGTCAACACCACCGCGGCAGAGATCCTGGAATTATCTGACCGAGTTCACGGCAGCCATCACAAATGAGGAAAAAAAGATGATTTCTCAGCAGAGAAGCCGAAAATTCTCACTCAACTAAAGCAGGAGACAGAAAACCAAACGGCATTTACAGAACTGGGAAGCACAGGAGAGGAATGAAGCAGGGAATTGTGGGACAGAACAGAAGTTACCCAACCTGGAAGCAGGAAGCAGGCGAGGAGCCTCAGGTCACGGGGCTGTGATGGGAGGTGGAACGCTCATGTTACCAAGAACAGGGCCGAGGGGACAGGGCTGTGAGGAAGAGGGCAGCCTGGGAAGGGGAAGCAGCTTCCTCACCTGAGCTTGTTTCCAGAGGGTGTTGCAGGAACACGGTTCTCACGGCGCCTTGCTCAGAGGGGGCCAGACCACCACCCTGGAGTCAGACTCGTGAGCACACAACCTATGTGACGCACACCACACGCCTGAAGGGCCTTCCTGCTCTGCCTGCATCCTGGACACCCCTCTGCCCCCGCAACCCTTGCTGCAAAAGCCCCGGCCAGCGGGGGGGGGGGGGGGGCTTCTCGGGGAGGCAGTGTCTTCAGGGAACGAGACCTTTGCCTGTCACACGTAGAGTGCTCCCCTGAGCAATTCCTGCTTCAGGCTGACCATCTGGGATGCCCTAAGCAAATGCACCCCTGTGTCTGCTGGTAGGGAGAGGAAGTACTTGAAGAAATAATGGCCAAAATTTCCCAAATTTGGCAAAAGGTATAAGCCTACAGATTGAAAACCCCCCAACAGGATAAACCCCAAGAAATCTGTAACTACGTGTCATAGTAAAACAACTAAAAACTAAAGAAAAAAATTCTGAAAGCAGCCAGGGGGAGGTGACGCCTCACTCGCAGAAGGAGAACAACTCAGTGACGGTGGGCTTCTCCGCAAAGACCACGGAGGCTGGCAAGGGCCCCGGGCTCTCACAGTGAAAGGAAAGGGCTGTGAGGCAGAATCCTTCAGCCCGGGAGGAAGGGCACAGAGGCACTCCGGGAATGAGTCTCCCGCAGACCAGCCCTTGGAAAGCATCTGAAGGGAGTTCTCTGGGCCGGAATGAAATGAAAAAGAAGGAGCCCTGAACTGCTGAGAAGCAAGAAAGATGCTGGAAGCAAAAATGTGAGTGGACGCAACAGACATGCATTCTGCCTCTGAGTTTTCTGAATTACCTAGAGTGGCTGAAGTAAAAGCTATGGCACTCGGATGTGAATTGTGTGCTTAAGAAATATTTAAGGGGCTGGCGATGTGGTGCAGTGGGTGAAGCTGCCGCCTGCATCACCAGCATCCCATTTGGGCAACTGGTTTGTGTCTCGGCTGCTCTACTTCTGATCCAGTTCCCTATGGTGGCCTGGGAAAGCAATAGAGGATGGTCCAAGTGCTTGGGCCCCTCACCCACATGGGAGATCTGGAAGAAGCTCCTGGCTCCTGGCTTCAGCCTGGCCAGCCCAGCCCTGATCATTGCAGCCTTCTGGGGGAGCGAATCAGTGGATGGAAGATCTCTCTCTCTTTCTGTCTCTCCCTCTCTCTGACTTTCAAATAAATAAATTATAAAAAGGAAAAAAGAAATATTTAAAACATTTATTTGAAAGGCAGAGTTATATAGAAGGGGGGGGAGACAGAGAGAGAGAGAGAGTGAGAGAGAGAGAGAGAGAGACAGAAAGAGAGAGAATCTTCTATCCATTGGTTCACTCCCTAAATGGCAACAACAGCCAGGGCTGGGCCAGGCCAAAGCCAGGATCCAGGAGCTTTATCCATGTCTCCCACATGGGTGCAGGGGCCCAAGGACTTGGGCCTTTTCTGCTACCTTGCTGGGTGCATTAGCAGGGATCCAGGTCAGAAGTAGAACAGCTGGGATTTGAATTGGAGCCCATATGGAATGCCAGCATGGCAGGCAGCAATTTAACCCATTGCACCACAATGCCAGTTCCAGAAATATTTAAACAATTATACTATAAATGCAAGAGGATAAAGAATTCTAAAGGGAGGTAAGGTTTCTGTCCTTCCCTCAAACTAGCAAATACTGACAGCAGCAGAATTGATGCTATGTATGTGTATATGTAACGGAATACCCAGAGCAACCACTAGAAATAACCAAACTGTACAGAGACGCACTCAAAAACATCATTAATAAAAATCAGAGGAATCAGAAATAGAGGACTGACAGGAAATGGCAGACTGAAGTACTAACAACATAATTTCATATCAATGGCCTAGTAGGGAATAATGGAAAAACAGAGGTTAGCAGAGTGAATTAAAAAATGACCCAATCACACGCTGTCTATAGAGCTAAGAACACACCTCAGGGCAGGCGCTTCTCTTCAGCAGATGGTGCTGGACACGAACCTCAGAGTAGGGACAGAAATGGACTCAGAAGCGTTTAAAAACTTAGACGTCATGAACTGCAACTGTGAATCTACTAGAAGAAAACACGGGAGAACCTCAATGATATTGGTGTGGGCAGTGATTTTTTTTTTTTAATCTGACCTAAAAGCACAAGCCACAAAGCAGAAACAGAGAAATGGGGTTACATCCATTTAAAAAGCTTCTACGCAGCAAATGAAACAGAGAAGAAAAAAACTGAGGATATGGGAGAAATTATCTGTAGCCATACTCTGGGTGTGTAGTTAACATTCAAAACATACAAGGGACTCCAATAACTCAACAGGAGGAAAATAAAGTTGGATTTAAAAATGGGTAAAGACTATATAAATAGATACCCCTCAAAGGAAGATATCTGAATGGTGAACATCATTCATCATTGGGGAAAGGGAAATTCATACTGCATTGCACCTATTAGAACGACTACTATAAAAATGCCGAAGGATAAAAGTGGGGCGAGGATGTGGAGAAAACGCGTTGCTTGTACACTGTTGGTGAGAATGACTGTTAGAACAGCCACTGCAGAAAACAGTGCAGCGGGCACAGCACTGTGCTGTAGTGGGCTGGGCCTCCACCTGTGGCACCAGAATCACGTATGGGCACCAGTTCTTGTCCCCTCTGATCCTCTTCTGACCCAGCTCTCTACTTATGGTCTGGGAAAGCAGTAGAGGATGGTCCAAGTGCTTGGGCCGTGCACCTACCTTGGAGACCTGGAAAGCTCCTGGCTCCTGCTTCAGATCGCCCAGCCCTGGCTGTGGTGGCTATTTGGGGAGTGAACCAGCGAATAGAAGACCTTTCTGTCTGTCTCTCCCTCTCTGTAATTCTGCCTCTCAAATAAATAAATAAAATCTAGAGAAGGAAAACAGCGCAGTGGTTCCTCAGAAAGTTAAGCACAGAACCACCATAGGAGGCAGTAACTCCACTTCTGGTGTGCGTCCCGCAGAACGGACGTGAGTGTGCTGAAGAGACGCCTGCACGGCCATGTTCACTACCGACAAAAGCTCAGACTGAATGAACCTGAGTGTGCACCAATGGATAAAGACATCAGGCAAATGTGTTTACATGCACATAATGGAACATTATTCACCCATAAAAAGAGTGAAATCCTGTCATTTGTAACAACCTGGATGAACCTAGAGGATATTAAGTCTAATAAATGAGGCCCAAATAGATTCACTGCATGGTCTCACTTATATGTGAATCCAAAAAAGTCTGACTCACAGAGCAGCGTGCAGAATGGTGGTTGGCAGGGCCGAGGGTGGGTGGAGAGGAAATGGGGAGATGCTGGCCAGAGTCCGATGTTTCCATACAGAACCATCCTCCTGCACAACACAGTGACCACTGTTAAAGCATCAGCAAAAATGAAATACCGAGGCGATGAGTACTCAGCGGACTGAACCGCTGCGCGCGGCCTCTCCCCGCCCCACACAAACAGAACTCAGCAACATAAAAAGAATGAAACATTTTAATCGTCTTTCCAGTATTTAAAACTCGATCACTGTAATCTACTATTCTACACTGAAGAAGAAAAACTGTGTGATCCTCCTCAGCACGGGCAGAAAAGCATTTAACACAACTCAATACCTATTCATGATTAAAAAAAATTAAACATAAAAAAATCCCAGGGGCCAGTGTGAGGCACAGAGGGTTAAGTCATCACCCGTATGGGCACCCCAGAGCGACTGGTTGGTGCCCCAGCTGCTGTCTTCTGATCTGGTTCCCTGCTAATGAGCCTAGGAAAGCAGCAGAGGGTGCTCAAGTGCTTGGACCCCTGTGTCCAAGTGGGAGACCCAGATGAAGCTCCTGGCTCCTGGGTTTGGCCTAGTCCAGTCCTGACCATTGTGGCCATTTGGGGAGTGAACTAACTGGTAGAAGATCCATCTCTCTCTCTCTCTCTCTGCCTCTCCCTCTTTATGTAACACTGCCTTTTAAATAAATAAATAAATAAATCTTTTAAAAAAAAGATAGTAAAGAAAACCACTCTCTGTGGCCCCACTGGCCACTGTCCCATGGCACTGTTTCCTGGAACACGTGGCTGAGGCGAGTCGGTTTCAAAACCACGTGGACCATTCCCCTTCTGAAACGCTTGTGTCCCTTTCCCCTCCTTGTAAGTCAGTCCAGGAACAAGGCTCTGGCTGAGAGCCCCAGCCTTCATCTGCCCCTCAGTCAGCTCCTCACTCCACCCACCCATCGACCTACCTCCCAGTGCCAGGCTGAGGTCGCCTCAGGGCCTGTTGGAGGGCCCCTGACCCTACAGTCTTGGTCCTATTACAATCACCTAATGCCCCCCCCCCCCCAACCCCTGTCCAAGTGAGGGCAGAGGGCACACTCTGTCTTGGTGTTGCTGTAACAGAACTTCCCAGGCTGGCCTGTCATAAATAAGTGAGGCTTTTGGCTCATGGGCCTGGTGGCTGGAGGCTCCACACAGCATGGCACTGGCCCCCAGTTGCATCACAGCATGGTACAGAAACAGAAAGGAAACTGGCTGCATGTACAAGGGGTCACATGTGTGGGGTGTCCTTCTTTTACAATATCCCGCTTCTGTGAGAACTTGCTCTCTGTGGGATCTGTCAGTCCCTGTCAAGGGCAGGCAGCAGCCCCTGACCTCATCAGGCCCCTCATGTCCTATCTCGTAACAGTCCTACCACCTCAACAAAGCCACACTGGGACCAAGCCACCAGCACAGGGACCTCTGGGATACAAACCACATCCACACCTCAGCAGCCTCCTCCATGCGCCACTGAATGCATCGCTCTTAGCAGCACTCCTGGCCCTCAAGAGGAGGCTCAGCACACGGACAAGCATTAGACAAATACACAGCGAGCACTGAGTCCAACCCAGTGTCCTTACAGAACACTCTGAGATCAGAATTCAGTAATTTCTAAACACGATTCTTGTGAATGTTTGACAATATACAGTCAGCCCTCCACACCAGAGGCTTATGCACCTGCACAGTTAACCAACAACATCCTCAAAATATTTAGAAAAAAAATTCCAGAAGCCTCCACAAAGCAAAAGATAAATGTGCCACACATGCAACACAATGCTGAGCCCACTGGAATTAAGTGGTTCGTGGTGCCCCCGCGCAGTCCTGCTCTGCACACACACAGCAGCTCTGCACACGTGTTCCCCTCACGGGTGGCTTGTGTTCTACGTGCTTGGGCCTGTGATAGCTGTGACTGCACTGAACACATACAGGCATTTTTTCTTGCCATTATTTCCTAGACAGTACAGTGTGACAACCACTAACACAACATCTATATTGTGTCAGGTACTATAAGTGATACAGATACGATCTAATGTGCGCATGAGAGGATGTGCGTAGGCCACATGTGAAGACTTGTCTTAGGCCATTTTCTCAAGGGTCTGTGGACTGTGTTGTCTGCCAGGTCCTGGGACCAACCCCCCCAGACATCAAGAGGCAACAGTGTTTCCATCTCCCCAGCCCACTCACCTGTCCAATCATCACTGAGGACCTGCTTACTAGGAGCTGCTGTGTGCCGGACTCACAATGCAGGAGTCAGAGACCCAGAAGAGGGGGCCACGCATGGCCACTGGCAGGTCCAGGACCCTGTGTTCCACGGCCACCATCCACTGAGGCCCAGGCTGGTCCCCAGCCAGCCAGGGAGGGATCTCCAGGCAGTGCAGTTGACAACAAACTTGCAAGTCCACCAGTCACCAAAAGAGGGCAGAGTGGACACACTCATAAAAGAATGCATCTGATTAATGCCAAAAAAAAAAAAAAAAAAAAAAAAAAATCAAATAAATAAAAGAAAAAAATACCATGAAAACAGAATGGAGTTCCTACATAGTAAGCCAAAAACACATAAAGAATTGCCACAATCTTTAAAGTTCTTAGAATATTTAACTGTTTTTGTCTTGCTCTTTGAAAGGCTTAGCCCGGTTCCTCGTCTCATGGCCTCTGGCCCTTCTTCATTCTCTCTGGTTTCTGTTGATTTGGGCTCCTTCTCCTTCTCTGTCCCCTTCTCCTCGTGCCTTCTTCTCTTCCTTCAGGTGGACGCTGAGGTCACTGTTTGGAGACCTTTCTTATCTATTTTCTCTTTCAGATTTGTTTACTTACTTATTTGAAAGGCAGAGCATAGGATATGAAGGGTGGAGCCAGGGGAGGGAGGATACACACACACACACACACTCACACATACATACATATATATCTGCCGTTTAACTCTCTAAACGTCCTGCAAGAGCCAGGGCTGGGCCAGGCCAAAGCCAGGAGTCAGAACTCCATCCTGGTCTCCCACACTGGTGGCAGGGGCCCAAGCGAGTCTCAGGCATATCAGCAGGAAGCTGGATCTGAAGGGGAGCAGCTGGGACTCAAACCTGCACTCCAATATGGGATGTCAGCATTGTGGGCCCCATCTTTCTTTTCTAAAGGAAGTATTTCATGTGACCAGATCCCCTGATTCACTCATATCCTACCAATTCTGGCACATTCTTTCTCTATATCTTCTCTTGGTTCAAACTACTTTGTAATTTCCTTTCCAGTCTTTGATCACCATGCATTGCTTAGAGGTGTGTATTTTGATTTGCAACCCCTTATCATTTTCGAGTTACCTTTGGTTACCAATTTATAGTTTAATTCTGCTCTTGTCAGAAAATACATTTTGAATGATTTCAATTATTTTACACTTGTCTGGCTTTTACTTCTTTACATGGAAGGTGGTCTACTTTGGTGACTCCCAAGTGCACGTAGGTGACACGTGTTGTGTTGTCTGCTGTCCCAAGGGCTCTGAGGCCCGCCTCTCACTCTCCAGCTTGGACTGTCTATACTGACTGGTCTGTCTTCAGGTTCCCTGGCTGTCCTATTGTTACTGAGAGCACATAGTACATGGTTTCCTTTTGGTCAGTCCATTTTCCAATTCCAAAATTTACACTAAAAATATTTTGTTTTCCCATTCCTACTCTAGTGGGTGGTGACAGCAGCTGCTCTAGGCGTCCATCTGACTACTACACCATGTAAGTCACCGCAGGGTGGCCCCTGTTGATTCTTCTCCCTGTGGGGAGGTTGGGATGTCTTGGGTCTCCAGATGTTGAACGTGGACAATGGACTGTCCCCAGGACATTCTGAATATTATTCTGACAGTAATTATTGCCTAAATCTCATATAAAATGCTATTTTTATTTTATCAGGCAACAGTTACATTTAGTTGGTTCCAAAGCCTTCTGATCTGAGGCTCCAATGTTGCTTCAGTTTGAGAGCTTTTGTGGTAATATCTGTCCCGTGTGTGCCAGCCAGTGTCCAGATGAGCCTGAGGGTTGCCGCATGAAGTTCTCCACTGGCTGTGCCCAGTAGTTCACACACACACTGTGAGGTCACTTTCGTAAGCGCCCTCCCCTCGGCTTTTTCTCCAGTGCTTTCTGGCATCCAGGGGCTCTTCTTCTGGCTTGTCCTCCTGGGTAGGAACCAGGGCCTCATTCTGTCACCATGCCACACACTTCCTCTACTGTGCTGCCTCCAGAACCAGCTGGGAGAGGGCAGAGCCAGAGAGCAGCAGCACGAGGACCCCGCGCTCTGGGCTACGTTCCACTGGATGGAGAGGCAGGTTCTCCATCCGTGCTTTGGGCCTGCCTGGTTGCTACCATCTCCAACGCCCCCACAAGAGCGCCTTGGGGCTAGGGTGAGACAGAACTTAAAGAAGAGAACTAAAGCCAGCGGGCAGCTGTCCCTACTCTCTGTCTGGAAACATGGATGGCAACAAAGTGCTTCTCTCAGACTTGTGCGGTCTGTACAGCACACCCTTTCACTCTGTCTTTGAGTCCAGGCTAAGGGACAATGATCAGGAATGGACTCCTGGCTGGGTCTGCGTCTGCTCGCTACAGCTGACTTCTCAGAGTCCACATCGGTGCCTAAGTTCCAGCTATGACTCTGAGAGGGACAAAGTGGTAGACGCTCACCACATTCTGATCAGAACAAAAACTTCACTTAAGTTTTTATGTTGATGATGGGGAAATCTGTTTATAACCAGTACCACGGTACCAACATTCATCCTTTTTTTAAGAATAATATTCCAATCAACAAAATGCAGTAAAACAAGGCAAGGACTGGTGAGCAGCTAAGCAGCTAGCAGTCCCGTGCACATGTCCACATGCGCTTACACGCACGAAACCACTCCGTCCTCATGTACCAGGGGCCAGTGTGTCCCTACTCTACACGTGGGAGTCAGCTGCTGCAACCAGGCCACGACACGGACTCCAGCCAAACCCACGCTGCTGACCACTGCAGCACTCAAGCACACCGTACTTTCATGCCAGACAGAAACAAAAGGAAATGGCGTCTGCTTCCAATTTTAAGAGCGCCGGAGCAGGAAGTCTTTTTCCTGGGAGGAGGTGAACACACTAGCTGCAGTCACAGCCAGCAGACACACTCCCTGGGCTCCCTCCAGCAGGGCAGGCAGCACAAGTCCTGCCAACACATGGCACCTGTGGCCACGCAGCTGGGTCAAGGCCGACAGTTCTGGCCATGGCCTCATTAGCTGTGCTCTGTCCAGAGCCGCACTGAGGACCTCAGCTGTCTGGACGGGACCAGAGGGCGGAGAGCTCGGCCTTGACGCATCGTGTTTAACAGCTCGGTGCCTGCATCAGGCGCACGGGGCCAGAACAGCAGAAATGCCAGGGCTGATTAGCTGCTCCACTCCCCCGGAGAGATACAGAGCATACACATGTCCTCGAGGCCACCCAGGGAAGGGAAGAGCTCTGTAATTTAATGTCTTGCCAGCCACAGTTAGCATTACAAAGACATCCGGGCTAATCCAGCCCTGATTTCAGTGAGCATTCTGCACAGCATGCTCCCCTGTCACTCAAGTGTCAAGACAGACAAAGAGTGATGGGGCCGGTGCCTGTGACCTCTCCCCTCCCCTCCCTGCTCTGGAGGCTGTGGCCCGTGCCTGGGACCTGCCAAGCTTCTCTCTTTCGGTGCTGTCCAGGCTCCCCTCCTCGCTGCTTTGTCTCAGCCCTAGTTCTGGGGAAGAGTGCCCAGGGTTCTAGCATGCAATCACGACAGAATGCGCCTCTTAGAAATGTCCAAACTACTTCAACACGACGATGGACTGCAGATACACGATGGTGGTCCCTTACGATGGTAACGGAGTGGACAAACTCTTAGGGCCTAGTGGCGTTGTAGCCATGGTTCTGCCCAGCTCAACAGATGACTCGTGTTTGTGGCAATGCCAATGTGAACAGAAGCACTTTACTGCTGACCGCATAAAGTACAGCACAGACAACTGTGCACACTATCTAACGCTTGATAACCAAGGGCCTCATTAGCTTTTTTATTATTATTATTATTTGACAGATAGAGTTAGACAGTGAGAGAGAGAGACAGAGAGAAAGGTCTTCCTTCCATTGGTTCACCCCTCAAATGGCTGCTATAGCCAGGGCTATGCCGATCTGAAGCCAGGAGCCAGGTGCTTCCTCCTGGTCTCCCATGTGGGTGCAGGGGCCCAAGCACCTGGGCCATCCTCCACTGCCTTCCTGGGCCACAGCAGAGAGTTTGCAAGAGGAGCCCATATGGGATGCCAGTGCCACAGGCAGAGGATTAACCAAGTGAGCCACGGCGCCGGCCCCTCATTAGCTTTTTATCTTGAGCATATATTCTTTCTACTGATAAAAATCTAAGTTCACTGTGAGACAAGAGGCTGTGCCATGTGGGCAGTAGCCATGCACGAGAGATGCGTCCAATGCCTGGCCTCCACCACACAGGCTCAAGAAAGCGCCCTGAGTCTGCACAAGAGAACACTTAACAATGCAGTGCTCGGAGCGCACCCTGTCACTAAACAAGTGTGCCCATGCATATTTCAAGGTGAATAGCATTTCCAAGACAGTGACAGGCGAGGTCCTCCTGAGAGCTAAGTGGAGTCCTGGCTCTGACACAGAGCAGTGCATGGACCTGCACACTCTGAGGTTGCAGGCGCAGAAGCCTGGTCTGCAGGCTTTGCCTGTGCCTTCACGTGGCAGCTTCTCCATCTGAGTGCACAAAGGCCTCTGCTCACAATGGGAGGCTGACCAAAGCAGAGGCCCCTGTTGGCCCATAAAGAGAATTCAAGAAAGCCTTTCTCGTGCTACTCCTCTTGGCTCAATTGTCCCCAGCACTAGGGACACAGGATGGAGGGACATAGCCATCATGCTCAGGTGGCTCATAGTTGGTGGGTAAATCAGATCGTGGGCTGCGACAGCTGGAAACCCACTTGGTCAAGGTTTCTCTCTTGTCCCTCGGACCCAGGCTCCATAGTTGAAATACCCACAGGTGAAAGTAAGAGTTCAGCTCTCGTGGAAAAAAAGTCAAGGAGAGCTTCCTTGTGTTGGAGGCTGAGACAGAGGGAGAGGCTGGGATGGGCCCAGCCCTGCCTCTGCTCTGGGAGAGCACTCAGGACATGTAGGACAAGGAGGTTCATCAGCCTGACTGTTGCTGGCAGACGTCTCGAGGCCGGCAGGGGAGTCAGACACACATGGAGCCCACCCAGGAGTCCGGCTGACTAACAGACTTGGCACTTACAGTAGCTTGAGTTTTCTGATGCTGTGTGATTTGACCCAACGCACAGAGCAGTGAAAAGCAACGGCAAGGTGCCCTGCGTGTTGACCCCGTGAAGCCACATCTGGAACAACGGCCAAGGCGTGTGCTTGAGGATCACTGAGGACTCATAATGAGCCCCGGCCAGCCCACTGGCCAGCAGTGATGAGGCGTGGTTCAGGACGGGCTCCAGGGAAGGCCCTGAGCAGTCAGCAGACTCGCTCCCTGTTGTGCAAGAAAGTGCTGAGTTGGGGATTACCACAGCTGCTCAAGGTTGGTAACCTACTTTGTGACAGGCCTCTCAGGGGCCCCTGTGGAGCTGCCCCTCCTGGACGTGGCTGTCCGTGTACTCCCACAGCAAACCTGCCTCTGCACACATCACTGAGTCCACACTCTCTGAATTTCTGGGTTCCCTGTAGGGCCTCTCTTCTGGGGAACTGGAGTGTATACTGGGTGCTTCCCACTGGAAAAGGGAGCACCCCCTGTTGATGCAGGAGAGGCCAGCAAGGAGGAGAACAGCACAGAAGTTGTGAGCAGGCACACAAAGCCCAGGACTGCAAAGTGACAGACGGGATGGGCCAACAGGCACAGGAGCTGCACCCCTCTATGCCAGCCAACGTCAGAAGACGGAATTCTAAAAAAGGATACCACTTACAAGAACACTGAGAAATTTCAGAGTTGGGATAAATCTAGCAGAGATGTGTAAAAACCTACGAGAGAACCATGAAACACTATCAAGTGCAACTCAGGAATTAGAAACTTCCACTGTTCCTAGAATTGAACACTCTCTAACTTAAGATGCTAACTCTCCCCAGCTGGTCTACCTGACTCACGTCTACAGACAACTGACTTTCAAATGTGTGTGAAAATTCCTTGGGCCAAGAACAGCCTGAGGGACAGGAGCGAAGTGAGGAGCCGTTTCCCAGCGAGGCAGACACGGTGGCCGTGACTCCGTCCTGCGAGGACAGCAGAGCAGAGCCGCGGGATTCGGTGCAAAGGCAGCCATGTGGAGGAGCACAGCACGGTCTCCTCCCTGACACTGCCAGGCCCACCGGGCCAGCAGGTGAAACAGCAGCACGTGGGCCCCTGCATCAATGGCTCCTAAAATCAATTCCAGGGGGACTTTTCCTTCCATGGAAACGGGTCACAGGGACACCTCACGAAAAGCAGTGCAGGAGGGCAGATGGTCTAGACACACAGGCTCTGTCAGGCAGGCTGCAGTGACCAGCCCCACTGGAATGACCATGTCCTGGCGCTAGACACCGTGAGGGAGGGAGGAATGGCCCACCAAGCGGGACATGTGTGCAGCTCAGGTAACCGCGGGCTCCTGCCCAGAGAGGCGGGACATCCTTGACAGGCACCTCCACAAAGAATGTCTGCATCAAGAGGCAGTCGGCCTCCTTAGCGGGAAATGCAATTAAAGTCACAGGGCACAGCACCACACACCCACCACCGTGGCTAAAACACCACAAAAACCTACCAGGGACCACCAGAGAGCACAGGGAGCCACTGGAACACCTGTTCCCCACTCGCCTGCATTTCACCAGGCACATCTCTGGGAAAGCAGTGTAGTAGGCCCAATACAGTGGCTCATTCTAACATTCTGAATCAAATCTTAACCAGGAGAGTCAGAAGTATATATGAAGACAAATACTACTCCATATCTCAATGGAGTTCATGTTCAGAATGGATGGATAATGTAGTATCAGCAAATCTGTCAATATAATAAATACAAGTCAAAGCCAGTATTATACAATTAATGCTAATACAAAACACGAGCATTCATGATGTGCCAGGCGAGGAAGGGACCACAAGGTGTCTGGGGACATGACACAGCCACACAGCCAGGCAAGGGGCAGCAGGACTGGAGCCCTGGGGAGCGCTGCAGGTGTGGCTCTTCCCAGAGGCTGGAAAGGCATGGTGCGCAGTGTGCAGTCCACAGACCAGTCCCAGATAAGAGCAAACAGTCAGGAACAGAAGGAAACAGCTTAGCGAAGGTAAAGATAATTTAAAGAATGAAAGCAGAGCACAGCTGCAGGGCTGCTCCTGCACTGCCCTGGGTGGGCAGAGTGAGCAGAGCTCTGAACTCAGCTTCCACCACAACAGAGCCACGGACCTACCTCAGAGAGGCACTTTGAACAAAAACAGCAAGAAAGGGCGTTGCCCTACGGGCATGGAAAGCAAAGGAGCTCTTATTAAATATGACAAAAAACTTTTTAAAGAGTTTTATTTGTTTTTATTTATTTGAAGGCAGAGTGACAGAGACTGAGAGAGATCTTCTCTCTGTTGGTTCAATTGTCAAATGTCTGCAACAGCGAGGGCTGGGCCAAGGTGAAGTCAGGAGTGTGGACTCCATCTGTGTCTTCCAGATGAGTGCAGGGATCCAAGGACTTGAGCCACCACCTGCTGCCTCCCAGGGTGCACAGCCGGCACTCCAACGTGGGATGTGGTGACCGAGTGGCAGCTGAACCACTGTGCCACACCTGCCTCAGGAGACTTTTGGGTAAAAATAAAACCCAACTGGTTAAGAAAGAAAGGGCTCTGGATGATGCCACACTGTGCCAGGAAACCTTGTCCTGAGCAGCGACTTCACCCCTCACGCCCGCGCCTCCCCCCGCCCCCCCCCAGTCTTAGGGCTCGTGGACTGCATTGTGCCGGCGACGTCGGAGGCAAGGCCGAGGGCACCTCCGCCTGACATGAGTGCACTCTCTGGGCACCCTTCTATCTCAGGACACTGACAAATGGCATCTGTTAGAAGTAAAGCAAAAGACTTTCTTAAAAAAAGATATAAGCAAAATTAACTAAAACTCTTCAGAATCTTCCCAAATGAAAGAAAGAAATAAAAGAGGAAAGATAAACACAGTAAACATGAGTAAAACTTTAAAGGGGATAAAAATGCAAGTAATTCAAGGAAAATAAATGATATCAAAAATAGTTCAAAATAGAAAAGATCTATAAGGGTTAAGAAGATACAGAGATGCGGTCAGCGCTGTGACATAGTGGGCTAGGCATCCACCTGTGGCCTGGCATCCCATACAGGTGCCGGTTCGTGTCTCAGCTCCTCCCCTTCTGATCCAGCTCTCTTCTTATGGTCTGGGGAAGCAGTGGAGGATGGCCAAGTGCCTGGGCCCTTGTACCCACGTGGGAGACTCACAGGAAGCTGCTGGCTCCTGACTTGAGATTTGCCCATCTCTGGCCACTAAGGCCATTTGGGGAGTGAGCCAGCAGATGGAAGACCTCTCTCTCTGTCTCTCCTCTGTTGACTTACCTCAGGAAGGAAGGAAGAAAGGAAGGAAGGGAGGGAGGGAGGGAGGGAGAGAGAGAGAGAGAAAGAAGGAAAATACCAACACAAAAACAGAGAACTAAGAATTAAATGAACAAAAATAAATTTAGACCCCCCCCCCAAAAAAAAGCAGAAAAACAAGGATAAGAAGCGAGAAAAGACTAGAAAATTAAAGTTTAAAGTGTGACTAAGAGCTACAAAAAGTCTGATTAAAAAGGCAAAAATGCCATGAGTCAGCTGTTGAACCTGGTACCTCTGATTTGAATTCTGCCTGTGGGAGGCTGTCACCATGGGCTTGGTGACAGGTTCAATGATCCACAAAAATCCAAGGAATGGTGAGGACTGCTGAGGCAGGTGGCACAGATGTGGGGTGGGCCATCCGTCAGCCAGGAATTCCCCAGGCCCACTGCCCTCCAACCCACCCAAATCCTCACACCCAGTCTGCAGCAGGTGCGGGTCTGCCATGGTGCCGGGGCTGAGCACACACGTGCACATACACCAGCGATGTCCTAGAGGCTGCTGCTCCATTCATCCTGGCACCACCACTCCACGTGCTGTGCACCTTGCCCAAGCATGCCCTAGGACGCAGCCGCCTGCAAGGAGTCCATGGGGCCCGCGAGAGGAGCTAACGCTGACCCCAGGGGCCCTGAAGCTCCTGGAGTCCCAGCGTGGCAGACTCAGGAGGAGACTGAGGAAGGGTGGTGGGCACGGTTCTCATCCCACAGTGACCACAGTGATGGTGCTGAACCTAGCCAGATGCTCCGGATTAGAGTTAATCCCCAGCAACAGCAGAATCCCGAAGATTGCTGCGCCTTTAATCCCCTGATGGCCTGTTAATCCCCAACCTCATAGCCGCCAGCCTCTTTCAATTTATTTTGAATTTTTTAAAATTACAGCGTATGGGTTGGAGAAAGATACAAATATGTGTGACAAAGACAGCCTCTGTCTTTATGCCTCCTGCAATGCAAACGCAGCTTTATGGACACACTGCACAGCATAACCAATACAACAAGCCGACCCTGAACGTCCGACTCCTTGAGCTGGGTCTACTGAACTCTGCTGGGAGAGAGGGGCTGCGCCAGCTTCATCAGATGGGGCACAGCTGTGGCTGTGGCTCTGAAAGACAGGCTTTGGCCAAGCTGTTCCGGGCTGACCCCCCAGCCCTGCAGGGCTCCCTGCCAGTACACCTGGGGCAGCAATCCTGACTCAAGTGATGATGGTCACCCTGACCCCCTCCCTGGGTCTACTGCTGTGCCCTGCAGTTCACCTGACCAGGGTCTCTGGTCACGGGGGACTACACATCTGGGACAGTGAGAGTGATTTTGGAGGCCTGGTCAGGAGGCAGCCCCAAGAACAGGCTAGCAGGAGTGCCCGCTGCCAGTGCTTCTGCCCCACCCTCACCAGCTGTGGACTCATCCATGGTCCGCATGCCACTTGTGCTCAGTGGCAATCTAAACCTTTAAAAGTCAAATACACATATTTAAAAGAATTGCAGAATCCTTTCTGAAACCGATGAAAATAACAAAATTAAAAGGCAACACAAATGCCCGCTGCACTCTCCGGTTGGAATTCAGGCCAGCGCCCGGGAATGGGCAGCAAGGGAACAGGACCCCAGAGGCATGGACAACCACGCAGCACAGGAGGGGACAATGCAGCCCTGGGCTGGGCCCTCAGCATTTCCAAACTCAAAGGCACACCACCTTTCAGTGCACACAAATACTGCACTGTGTGTGTTCTGTTTTGGTTTTAAATTACAGGCATAATCTACAGGCAGTGCAACACACGAAGGTGAAGCGCAGAAGTTTGATTTTCACACAGGCAGCCATCATGTGTCCTCTGATTCATGACACGGAACATTCCACACCCCAGAGCCTGGCACCTCTGGCTCACTGCCAGTACCCGCTGCTGCTTGCCTAGCACCACTGTGCCTCCTGCGGCTTTGCCAGGTCTGTGTGTCCGGTGCCTCTGACTCAAAGTGCCGTGTCTGAGGCTCATTCTCGCTGCTGTACGGAAGGGGTTGGGTCCTTCTTACGATTGCTTGTCCTACCGTGGAGGGTTTCACGGCGCACGCATGGTGGCACCTGGTCGGTCTGTTTTACTGATGGCATCAGCGGCTGCCAGTCTGGGGCTGAGGAAAGAAGCTGTTGTGTGAGGGCAGCAGCAGGGCCCCTTGTGGCCTCAGCAGGACTTTCTGTCTTTGTTGCGGTCCACTTGGGGGCTGCGGCAGCCAACCCTCAGCCCTGCTAGCCCGAGGGCAAACCCCTATTGTACACACTTGAAGGTTTGGAGGGACCCCTAGAGCAAGACTTGCCAAGTCAGGGTGGGCTTAACCTGCGTATCGACGTGGCTGAAACGCCTTCCACACAAAGCTTCACGGGCGCACCTGCCCAGTTGGCTCTCCAGGTGTCTCCTGGATTGTCCACTCACTCCCATGCTGTGTTCCTTAAGAACTGCACATTTGGGGCCAGTGCTGATGTAGCAGATAAAGCCGCCACCTGAAACACCAGCAGCCCCTATGGGTGCCAGTTTGAGTCTCGGCTGCTCCACTTTTGATCCAGTTCCCTGCTAATGTGCCTGGGAAAGCGACAGAGGATAGCCCAAATCCTTGCACCCCTGTACCCACCTGGGACACCAGGAGGAAGCTCCTGGCTCCTGGCTTTGGTCTGGCCCAGTCCTGGCCCTTGTGGCCATTTGGGGAGTGAACCAATGGATCTCTCTTTGTGCCTCACCTCTCCTTCTCTGTGACTCTTTCAAATAAATAAATAAATCTTAAAATAAATAAATAAATAAACCTTACAGAAAAGGAACAGCACCCTTATCTGCCCTAGTTGCTATTCTCACACTGACTGTTGGCTGTTGCTGCGGTGGCTGCCCTTGTCTTATGACTGGCAGTGTGTGCACCATGCTGGCCTGACATCCCTTGGCTGCAGCATTTCCTGGCCTGCTGGGGTGTGTGCTTGGCTGGGAACACCCTCCACACAAAAAATATCTATTTTTTAGAATCCACACACATTTTCCACACCTTTAGTCCATTATTCCATTGCAAGTACGTGTCTAGTTCGTATGAGGTCAAGTCCTAAATTCTGTGGTTTTATTAGATACCTAACTGACCCAATACCACGTACTGAAAAATCTCTGTATTTGCAGTGATTTAAATAGTTATTATACAAAACAAAGCAAAACCAGCCCAGCACCCCAGGTCTGTTCTCTTCAACTTGGATGCCTGCCCATTTTTTTTTATAAAGATTTATTTATTTTTTTGAAAATCAGAGTTGCACAGAGAGGAGAGGTAGAGAGAGGGAGAGAGAGAGAGAACGAGCACGCGAGCGTGCCCAGTGTTTTAACGGCTCCTGCTCAAGGCACCGTCTGTCCATACAGATCCCCTTCCCTCCTTCTATGCATTGTTTTGCGGGTTTTTAATGATTGTTCCCCTCCCCCCCCACACACCCTGGTGTGGGGGAGCAAGCAGGACAGGAAGGTGAAGGGGGGGCAAAGGGGAAGGGAGGCTGCTGGAGGCTGCGCAGGGGAGAGGAGGCAAGCAGGGGCTGCAGCTTCATGACAGGCAGGAAGGCGGAGTCCTCGGTCTCTCCTGGGCTGTCCCTCTTCCCTGCACTGGACTCTCCCCTAGCCAGGTGGGACCACCAATCACATGGCCCTGTCTCTCCTCCCCAGCCACCTGCCCATCCTGAGAACCGGTGAGCGGGACCACGTTTTCCTCAGGGCCCCTTTGTCTCCGGCCGTCCCAGCAGAGGGGCAGACGGGCAAAGGCACAGGCTGAGCAGGCCCTTGTCCTTCAGCACACAGGGCTAAATGCAGCACGGAATACGTGTAACGGAAACCTGTCTGCCCCAGTGCGTCTGCTTGTATCTGACCTGCTGGGCCAGCAGAGAGCACACATGCTCTCCCGGCATAGGTAGGGAGGCCCACTCTAGCGATGGCCCATGGGATCTCATGCCTGGCCAAACAGGAGCCCCTCCATGACCATGCACCGGAACTGTTACCCCATGACATCTGCCCCAGGTCCTCAATTGACGTCAATGTCAAATCCCAGACCATGGGCCCCTTCATAGGCTGACTCAATGTGTCTAGCGGGGGAGGGGAGTGAGAATTTGCATCTCCAGAAAGTCTCAGGTGAATGTGAGAGTGGTGGTCCAGGGAACCACCGACTTGTACTACTTCTTTAAAATAATGCAGCCAATGCTTAGAGAAAAGGGAGCTCACTTCCCCTCCAGCTGACCTGCAGCACGCGGTGGGTCAAGCTAAGCCCCTGATTCTGCCCTCAGATGGCTCTGTCTACACTTGGAGTGCCCCAGGCTTGTTGGTCTTGAGTGCCCATGTGGGAGTGCAGGTGTCTTTTCAGATGGCTCTGGCTGTGGGGAGCTCATGAGCCCACACTGTCCTGAGGCCTCTCCACACGGTGCCACAGGGCTTTATCAGGGCTTAGGGCCGTTCTGAGCAGCAGGGCCCACAGCCTCTAACGCACACCACTGATGAGTGCCCAAAGTGTATGGTAGGAGGGACTTGCAGAAGGCACACTCAGGTCCAACGACACCGGTGGTCCTTCAGTTCTCAGACAAATCAAGACCCAAAGCAGAGGGAAGAATGCCTGGGGCCTGAGAAAGAGACAAGCACTCCAGCCAGGCTCCTGGGCCTGGTCAGCATGTTCTGATGCTCAGAGATACAAGGGCACACAGTCTTGCTGCTGCTGCCCTGTTACATTTATGGTATCTCTGGGGAACAGTAATGTCTTCTCTAGACACAACCATGGCCTGGCCTGCGTGTGGCTTTGCTTTGAGAGAAAGCTGCACTCATTTGTCCCACAAGGGCAGTAACTGGGCCGAGGGTGGGCTATGACCCCAGAATCTGCTGAAAGGAACACACACGGCCAGCGCAAGCGCAGCCTCTTCCCTGCTCCTGGGCGAGGTGACCAAGCAGGCAGGCTACACCATGTTGTGGGGATGCACGTTAGGTAGGAAAATGGACTGGTTCGGAACCCACGGCAACATACGTGGGATTTTCTCTAAGCATAAATAATAACAATATGGAAGCACTCAATCTTAATGGAATAACAGAAGAATTTCCTTTCCTCAAGGCGGGAGTCGGTTAAGAAGCAGACCTTCAGAAGCACTGTGCGAGTCACTCACAGGCTGCGGCTGGTGGGAACTGGGCAGCCCTAAGCCGACAGCGTCACAGGGCGCTGTGTGCCCGGAGAACAAAGGTTCTGCCAAAGGTACACGTGCGAGTCCATGACATGGAGGGTAACCTACAACCTCGAGCGTTTACTTCTGTGAACCTGTCCGTGGATATCCTCTGGAAAGCCAGTTGAAACATAAATGTTAAATACTTTATCTCTGAAAGGCAAAAGAGCTTTTCCTGATAGAACTCAAATAAAACTCCATTCTGACTTTGGTTCTAGAAAACGTTTCTATAAAAATTTTTCCCAAGCAAATACAGACGGGAGCAAACACATAAGCAGGCAACAGGGCACCGAGGAGCAGATGCGACACTGACAGGCAAACGGCTCCTTACTTTGCCAAAACGCGTTCATCAGAAGGGTCCTGAACAAAGAATACTCGGTTCATTTACAGGACAGACAAAAAACTAAAGAAATTTTGTCGCTATTTCTAAGCTGCAAAATCCACCTTACTTTCACTGAGACTATCCGACATGCCACAAGTGCTCCGTCCTGCAGGAATCACGCCTGTGCCTTCCCAGGGATGGGAGATTCCGTTCTTTCTCCATGTAAGAGTGAGGCTCCCGCAGTGCGTGTTCTCCGTGTGTTCACACTCTGGCTTCCTGTTTGCATCTTACAGGGCTTTGTGCTGCTGGAAGCCGGGGGCTCACCTGCTCACTGCAGAGGTCAGCATCCTCCAACAAAGCAGGGATGAACTGTGCCATGAAGGTGAGCAGAATGCCCACGCGTGGGAACTGCAGCCCACATCTTACCCAATGCCTCTGACTGACAAACACCGTAACATTGCATGCTTGTCCTTCCACAAACAAGAACATTCCATCAGGACAGAAGGTCAAGACTGGGAACCACATCACCACAACAGAGGACCGAGCGTGCACGTCGTCACCTGGGTCCAGAGCACCGCAGACACAGCAGTGTCCAGCCTTCATCTGGGGAGGGGTACTTGCCTCTCCACGGCAGTTCCGCATGCACTTTTCCTCGATACTCTGCACAGGCGCTAACTCTGCCCCGCACACCGGGGCTCTGAGCCCAGGCTCCGTCTGTTCCCTGCAGCCAGTCCCGGCCAGCTGCCTCCTCTGCTGACCAGCTCACCCACGGCCCTCCGAATCCCCTTACCTCAGAACAAAGCAGCTCGGGGAGGTTGGGCAGGATCGGGCTGATGTGGGTATCGGACAGATGGCCACGACGCCTGTTTAGAGAAGATGAAATGCTAAGGGAGAGAAATTAGAGTGACGTTTTGTTCTCGACCAAAGGAGGCCACCCATCCCATTGGCCTGGGGTTGGAAGCCGCGTGACATGGGACCAAGCACATGTGACCTACTTTTCGCCCAGCTCCCCTCATGCCCTTGCAGGGTGCACCCAGCACTCCAGCACTGTCATTTCAATGTCTCCTTCCCCCAAAGGGCGCCTGCGGAAGCAGGCGTGCCTGAAGGACACGCCACGGCTACAAGCCCTGCAAGGGGATGGGGCGGGCGGGGCGAAGCCTCGCTGCCCCACATGAATCCGAATGCAGCTTCCAGGACTGGAGCTGGCCGTGCTGTTACTGACACTCGGCATGAGGCAGGTCCTGCCCATGGACAGCGGGTTGGCCATGGGCTTGGCTGGCGACGCATTTGCAGGTCTTCACGGAACTGAGGGTGAGGCCACACCTCACTTAGACAAGCTATCTGAAACAACACAAACCAGAAATTCTCTCCTCTCTCCATTGCTTCTTCACTGTAACCGAGTCTAGGTCTAGGTCTAAGGCCCCCACATATGCCCAGAAATAGAGAAGCACGCAGTGTCCTTGGGAGCTGTCCTGCAGTGGGGCAAGATCTGGGTGGCAGACAAAGGACCTAGCCAGGACCCTGCAGCTCAGACTCCCTAGTCACCCGTGAGGAGGGGAGGTCGCACACTGGCCCACCACGCAGCGAAAGTCACCTTGCAGCCCTCACACAGAGTCCAATGAGATAACAATGGAGACACCCACAGATGGTGATGGCCACACATGGAGGCAGAGAAGGGCTGTGGCTGTGAAGGGACGTGTGTTCCATGCGGGTGCTATGGGCTGGTTCTGGTAAAGGCTCACAGAATGCACTGCTGGCTCCTGACCCCAGCCCAGGCACACAGAGAGAACATGGCCCTGCAGCTCTCACAAATCAGTCACATGCAATCTGCTTGTTACAGAAAAAATCAAAACAGCTCAAGTACTGCTCACTATAGGAAAACAGGACATGCAGTGTATGTGCCCAAGTAGCTTATAGCCAGTCACCACCCAGAAGGCCTTCCTTCAGCGATGTGTGTATTCTGAAGTCTACAATCCAGACTTTTGTGTAACAGCTGTGTGATTACACCAAATCACCCATGCTGGTCCTGTTTTATTCCTGCCTGGCATTATTTACCAAATATGTTTTCTTTTAAAATATTTTTATTTATTTATTTGAAAGTCAGAGTTACAGAGAGAGAGAGAGAGAGAGGAAAGACAGACAGAGATCTTCCATCTGCTGGTTCACTTCCCCAAATGGCCTCAATGGTCAGGGCTGGGCCAGACTGAAGCCAGGAGCTTCTTCTTGGTCTTCCACACGGGTGCAGGGGCCCAAGGACTTGGACCATCCTCCACTGCTTTCCCAGGTGCATTAGCAGGGAGCTGAATTGGAAGTGAAGCAGCTGGGACTTGAACTGGGGCCCACATGGGATGCCAGCATGCAGGTGGCTTCACCCACTGTGCACGGTGCTGGCCCCTAAACATTTTCTTGTGTCTCTGCACCCAGTCTACATGGCAGTGACCAGGCTCCCCCAGCAATGCCAGTCGACACACAGGAGTCCGAGTGCAGCCACCTACAGCTGAGAGAGTAGTTACTGTGGTCTGAACCCTGCGCTGAAACCCAAGACCCGGCATGAGGGTGTCAGGAGACATGGCCTTCAGGGCTGAGAAGTCCTGAGAGCTCTGCTGCGGGAGTAGATCAGTGCCACAGAAAAGGCTCAGGGAACCAGCAAGACCTTTGATGCCCTTTGTTCCCTCCTCCAATGAGGAACAGGTCCCCCCCCCTCTGGATGAGGTAGTGCTCACGGCACCCCTTGGAGGCAGAGACCAGGCCCTCACGACACCACGCTGCTGTGCCCTAATCGTAACTGCAAGCAGTAAGTTCATGCAGTTTATAATTCACGCAGCCTCAGGTACTGTGCTGTAGCTGCAGGAATGGACTAAGGTGCTATCTGCAGGTGGGCATCTTTCTGTCCCTCTCTTATTTCCTCACAAATACATTCCATTTCTACAAGACTCTTAAATTTCTGTGCACAGAGACAAGTCAGCCCAGCCAGCAGCTGTCCATTCCGATCTACCCCGGGACTCTGCCATGGGTGCCAGTCTGGATGCCCTGAGTTCAACAGTCAGAGGCCAGAAAGGGAGAGGAGGGGCCTCACTGTCTACTGAATCCTCACATGGTGTCTTCCTGTTACGGGTGCAGAGCGGCAGCATGGAGCTACCCACACTTCTCACGGTCACCAAGTCCAGGGCCACTGAGGGCCCATGCTCCTTCACACCAGGCCCCCAGAAGAAAACTGGACGCTGATCTTTGGGTCTGGGGTGTGTGGAAGGCAAGCAAGTGGAAATAGCGAGGACGAGTAACAGCCCCCGTCACCAGGGAGAGCTGGACGCCGTGAAGAAATGTGGACCTCCCACCTGTGCACCTGCCGTGGGGAGAGGGAAGGACTCCGAAATGAGGAGCAGAGGTGGAGAATCCTCAAGGAGGCAACCAAGAGAGGAAGCAAATGCGACTGACCCCAGGGTCACAGCGAGCTGCGGAGGAAGAACCCAAGGGTGGGTCCCACAAAGATGGCCACACAGAAGGAGTGGTCTATCAGTAAGAGACTGGGTGGGGGGGCATCCAGGAGCCAGGGACACAGCAGGACATGGGTAAGAGACGGGGGGGGGGGCGTCCAGGAGCCAGGAACACAGGACATGGGTGAGAGACTGGGTGGGGGGCGTCCAGGAGCCGGGGACACAAGCAGGACATGGGTAAGAGATGGGGGGGGGCGTCCAGGAGCCGGGGACACAAGCAGGACATGGGTAAGAGACTGGGGGGGGGGGCGTCCAGGAGCCGGGGACATAGCAGGACATGGGTAAGAGACTGGGGGGGCATCCAGGAGCCAGGAACACAAGCAGGAAGTAGGGGAAAGACTGAGGGAGGGGCGTCCAGGAGCCAGGGAGGCAAGCACAACATGACTGTCCACTACTGCTACCTATTTTCCTTTCCCACTTCTGCCTCTTGGACGACAGCGGCCAGGTCCGGGGTCAGCGGAGGGAGCGGCAGTTGCATGGGGGTCTGAGCTCTTTGTTATGGAAAGGTTGTCCCTTCTGCACATGCGTGTGCAGGCTGTGACCCCTGCAGATCTCTTTCTGGGGGCCTCTGTGTCCCTTCTACATGCCCCATCTTGTCAGGTTCTGATGTTCAGGCTGTTGGGGGTTATGCTTTTTAAGCACTTCCCTCCTCATTGTCAAATACTCCAGGCTCAGCTGTGCTTTTCCTGCCCTGACCCTGAAATCAGCCACTTTACCAGGCCCTGGTCCCTTTGACGTCTGAGCCACTTCGACAGAACAGGGATAAAAGGCCATGTGAGCAGCAACCACAAAATCCATGTGTAATAAATACAAATAGCAAGAACTGAGTATGGAAACATTGCAGAGAACTGCATAATCTTAACTGATATTACTCAAGTCAGTCCTTGTCAATATGTAAATTTTAATGTAACGAGCTTATTGATTTTAAACCTCCAGTTTAGGCAGTGTACGTGAGTGCAGCTGTTTGGTCACTTTTCTCTGAGCCAGCAGGGCACACAGGGGCACTGACAGACTGCTGGCTCTCTGGAGTAGCAGGCAGGAGAACAGCTGCGGTCCCCTGGCCAGCACAGGTGCGCTCCCCATTCTGGTCTCGGCTTCCAGCAGCTCGAAGGGACAGCAGTAGACCAGGAGAGAAGACTTGAACTGGTGGCGAGTCCTTGCTGGCTATGTGCCTACAGTGCCCCCTGCTCCTGATTTGGTAGGGTTAGACTTGGCCATCCTGAAGTCAAATGTCCTTGGAGGCACCTTCAGGGGCTCAGCCTGGCTGTGGTGGCCTTCATGCTGCCAGGCACTCTGGGAGCCCACACTCTTCCCAAATGTCCACAAGATATAGGGGAAGGCTACATTTTGCTGTGGGTCAGTGGGTGGCTTCTCAAAGGAGGTGCCCAGGCCACTGGTCACTGCCTGTGGCCTACAGTCTGGGTTCCTGTGCTGAAGGAGCTGCTGCTGTTCCTGTGGTTGCTGTCACACTGCTCCTTAGTATCCGCTCATTACACAGGGGACAGCAACACACTCAGCAGTGCAGGGGGATGTCCTCAGAGACCAGGCATTGCAGTCTGGCCACCACTAGGAGGTTTCTCCAGTAGGGTGAGAAAGGACACCCAGAGCTGGGATGGGGAGGTGGGGAGAGTGTGGCAGGTGGTCATCTCCCTTTTAAGGCAGAGCGGTGCGGGGATCCCATCAGATGCAGCACACTCCCCATGAGCCCTGCCTGCTTTGCCCCCCATGACTCATGGGCCAGAGATCTGCTGATGCAGCTGGGCCCAGACAAGGGCACTGCACACAGCAGCATGTGCTCCTTGGCTTCTTGTGGCCAATGGCACACACACGAAATGAACAGATTTATGATCAGATATGGTACGGTGGATGGAGCTGGGTTTGGATTTCAGCCAGGGTCCTGGAGGAAAGCCCCCTGAGAAAGGGACTTGGGCAAAGGCTGGCTGCAGGTGGGACAAGTCCCTGCAGGTCCTGGGAGCAGCCCATTAGGTCCTGAGATGGGGACTTTGAGACAGAAGAGTCAAACTGGAGAACTCACACTTCCTAGCTCCAGAGCTCACTGCAAGAACACAGCGTGGCACTGGCACAAAGACAGCTTATGGCCCGTTGGGTAGTAGCCTCGACACAAGCCCTGGGACACGTGGTCACGTGACTCCTGACAAGGGGTCAGGACCATTCAGCCAGCCTTTTCAGCAGATGGTGCTGGACAAACTGAGTATCCACATGCAAAGGAAGGAAGCTGGGCCTTCACTTAACATCATATTTAACACTGACTCAGACTGGGTCAAAGACCTAAACACAAGACCTAGAACCATAAACTATTAGAAGAAAACAGAACAAAAGATTCACAACATTGCATTGTGCAATCATTTCTTGGAGATGATACCAACAGCATGAGCAACAAAGTGAAAAATAGATAAATTAGATCATGTGAAATTTTAAAATGCCTGTATATCAAAAGATATGATCAACAGGATGAAAAGACAGCCCATGGAATGAGAGAAAATATTTGCAAATAATACATCGCATAAAGGGTTCATACAGGCCATATCAGGAACCCCTACATATCAACAACAACAAGACACAACTCAATTCGAAGATGGGTAAATGTCCGGGGTAGCCACTTCTCCAAAGATAGAGAAACGGCCATCAGCACATGACCAGCATCTCTAATCATTAGGTAAATGTAAATCAAAACCTCAATGAGGCACTGCCTCACAGCAATTAAGATGGCGATGATCACAGAAACACCCAACTGTTGATAAGGGGGTGGAAAATTGGAATCCTTATGCACTGTTGGTAGGAATGCAAAATGATACAGTGATTCTTCAAAAAATTAAAATAGAAAGACCTCTTGATCATCAATTCTACTTTTGGGTATATACCCCCAAAATTGAGAGCAAAGCCTCAAAGAACTGCTTATACACCAATGTTCACAGCAGCATGAGTCACAATAGCCAAGACAGATGAAAGACAAACAACGTGTGTGCATACCTACACAGAATAGTATTCACAGGGAAATGACAGCACACGCTACAACAGGGATGGGCCTTGAAGGCAGCATGCTAAGGGAAATAAGTAATCACAAAAAGACAATCGGTGTATGAATTCACTTCTATAAGGTACCTAGAGTAGTCAGACTCACAGACAGACAGTGGTAGCATGGTGATGCCAGAGACTTGGAGGACGAAGAATGGGGAGTTTGAGGAGGGCAGAGTTTTTGTTTGTTAGGATGAAAAAAAAGTTGGGAATGTATGGTGGTGATGATTATATAGCAACGTGAATGTACTTAATGCTACTGAATTGTACACTTAAAAATGGCTAAGATGGTAAATTATGTATGTACACTTTACCATACCATAGTAAATGGAAGTGAAAAATGCACATGTTCTTTACCATTTTGTGTGAGAGCACAAATAGAAAAACAAATGTTTAGGAAGAACCTGTGGCTGTTTGCACACATGCAGGACAGGCCGTGAAACTGCCCTGTTAAGTTCACACTCTAGTTCTCACACGGAGCTGTAAACAAGGGTCCAGACTGGATGCTTTCTGTTTGTCTTCTCATTTTTACTTTTAAAAGAGTTCCTTCTTCCTAACCTCATGCATGGTGGATGGAGATGCTTGGGTGACACAGCCAGCCCACAACATCACAGCTTCCTGCAAGGCCTCTGGTACTAAGTTGAGTTCTTTTCATTCTCTCACCAATTCAGGGTACTACCACTTGCCACTGCCACCCAAAAGAAGGCCAGAATTCAGTGTATAGCTTTTATCATTATATGTTCTTGCAAAATACACATGCATTTTGTTTTCTATGCATGTGTTGTGACTAATATAAGTAGAAGAGTTTGGCATCTTGGAGTTTTAAGTTAGCACTGTGCCTCCTTGTGTGCATGATGTCCACGGCCTGCTCCCACCACACGTGATGTTCTCACTCTGCCAGGAATGGACGCAGCTCACCTGATGCTGACCCATGTAGGACACAGCAAGGAGTCCTGTGTATATGTGCCAGATGGCCCTGTGGGGATTTGTAACTATAGAGATGCAGGACAGAGCGGACACCCACTGACCCCTTCATTCCATCTCTGGAAAGGGCCTCTTCTACATCCCTCAGGCAGGAGCCAGTGGGTTTCCAACTTTGCACCCTCCCATCAACACTTGGCACAAATCCAGCTTTCAGATTTCTGCAGTCTAATCAGTATAAAGTGGTCTAACTTCATTTCGTTTTGCATTTCTGACTAGGAATGAGTTTGAAATCTCTTTGTCAGCCTTTTCTATTTCCCCTTTGTAAACTGTTTTGCAAATCCTTTGCCCATTTTCCTATAAATGTTAGTGCATTAGTCTCTCATTGTTGATGTTATAAATATCACAAATTCAGCGACTTAAAACACTGTGATTCCAGAGGTCGGAGGTCTGGAACAGGTCTTGCTGGGCTCCGTTCCCTCTGAAGGCTGTGGAGTCTTTTTCCTCATCTGCTTCAGGATGTAGAAGCCCCCACATTCCCTGCCTCTTGGCCCTTCCCTCCACCTCCACATTCACAGGACGCTAGGATTCCCGAGGGCCCGCCTGATCGCCCCACTGAGAGGTCAAGCAGGTGAGTGACTTAATGCCCTCCACAGCCATCACACACCGTGCTGGGCCAGGGCCGTATTTTCAGGCTCCAACATTAAGGACATGGGCGTCTCTGGGGGCTGTCATCCTGCCCACCACTGCATACTTTCTGGATTATTTAGAGGAGATCTATACATGTTCTAGACACTGACGCTTAATGGATTTTGCAAATATCATCTCCTTTCTCTCATTGTTCATTCTCCTTTGAAATCTTTAATTTGCTACAATGCAAGTTATGATTTTTTGTCTTAGACATTTCATTTCAGAATTGCTTTTCTGACCTACCTAATAGTATTTTCCCACATATATTTGTCTATTAACTTACTTTTTTAAACTTTCATATTTAAGCCTTTGATCTGTCTATGGTTCACTCTTTGTTCAATTTTATGCAAGTAACTCAGTTTTTGTAACTGACTTTGTAGAACTTTTTGCCTTCCAGAAAGTCAGGCCTTTTCAGCCTTCCTCCTCTCCTTGGTGTTGACACCCTGAGTCCTCAAAACTGTTAGACTCTGGTGAATTTTAAAGATTTACTGAGTTCTTCAAAACTGACCTGGATTCTGATTTGAAATCATATGGTTTTTATCAATTGAGTGAAGAGAAATGACAGATTTATAATTATGAACATATTCTCAACTAAGCATGAACTCGTTCTCCCTTTTAATCATACTGTCTTTTGAGTACTGAGTCTTAGCATGGTATTCTTATGCACTCTGACATAGGCTAACTTCTGGGCACTTCACAGGTTTCTGTGCTGTTAATGTCTGGTCTCTTCAAAGAATACTTTGGTTACTGATAGTACAGGAGAGAGCTGCTCATTTTAGACATGATCTTATATCCCTAATACTTCATTAATATTTCATTTGTTCTAGTAAGTTTGGATTCTCTTAGCTTTCTAGAATAGATTATCACATTTCCTGTAAATAACAACAGCTTCATTTCCTGTCTTTAGATCTTTTCTCTCTTCTCTTTAATATTCCCTGTGCAATGGCAAAGACATCTAGTGCTGGGCAAAACCAAAGCCATCACCATGGTCTTGCTCTTAATCCTCTCCACCAGGTATAATGCTTGAGGGATTTTCATATGACCTTTAGCAACTTTGGGAAATTTTTTTCTAGTTCTGCTTTAAGAGCTCTTGCCATTGACAGGTATTAAACTTCACCATGTATTCTGTGTTGACTCAGTGGGTTATGCTATTTTTCTCCAGTAATCTATAAAGAAGTCATTTGCACTGATACAAATTCTGTTGAACCAGCCTTGAAATCTTAAGATAAACTATTAAATCACAATGCTTTAATTTAGAATAGTCTTAAATGTACCTCTAAGTTTAATGCATTAATGTTTTATATTGAATTTTTAAGTACAGTCTCTAATAAAACGGACCTGTTCTTTCTTCTGCATTATTAAACTTGTGTAACACTGCAGTCAGGATTACCTCTGTATCACATGCCATATTGACAGCCAAACTGTCTAAGCTAGAAATTGAGTGTTCCTTAAAGTTGAGTGCAATTCACCCAGAAAACTATGTGTGAGAACGTTTTTTGAATGGGAATTTTTGACTTTCATTTAAATTCCTTTAATATTTATCAGCCTATTAAAAATTCTCAATATCTATTTCTATTTTGGACTTCATATTTCCCTAGTAGGTTATCAGTTTCAAATAAGTTGTCAAATGTGTTAGCATATAGTTACTCACAGTATTCTAGTTTTTCTTCTCTTTTGTATCTACAGTTATCTCTTCTTAGTCTTTGTCCCCCTGTCACTAGCATTGTCTCTCCTTTTTACTGGTCAATCCTATGGAAGGCATGTTTAATCTTACCGGACTTCATTTTCCTGCATTCTCTGTTTCTGACTTCTGCCCGATCCTTTGTTACTTCCTACCCTTATTGGTTCCTTGGGTTTGCTCCATTGCTCCTTCTGCGACTTCTTGACTCGGCTTACCTTGGGATTTTTAATTTTTCAGGTTTCTTAATGTCCTCAGCACTGATTCAGCTGGGTCACTCATTTAGATATACACTGCTTCATGTCAATTTTTTTCTTTTTTAAAAAATGGTTTATTTATTTGAAAGGTAGCACATTAAAGAGAGACAGATAGACAGAGAGAGATCAATCTTTTATCTATTGGTTCACTCCCCAAATGACTGCAACAGCCAGGGCTGGGCCAAGCTGAAGCCAGGAGCCAGGAGCTCCATCCGGGTCTCCAACATGGGTCTCAGGCGCTCAAGTACCTGGGCAATGATCTTCTGCTTCATAATCACTCAGCTCTAATTCCTTAAGTTCTCTTAATTTTATTTGTAACACAAGAGATTTTTATAACATTATTTATATAAGCTATTCTTTTATCATTAATTTCCTGGTGGAAGCTAATGTCATGTAGGATGGAAAACACATGACACACTATCAGACTCTCCTGAGACAGACACACACTCTGGTTTTGTAAAAATTCTCTGGATGCTTGAAGAGTTAACATTTAGAGTTCAAAATAAACCTAACACAAACTTACCCATTATATTAAGACACTGATATTCCAGCTTATTTTTTGTTGGCCTAGTTTTCACAGTGGGGAAAAAAATCCCCAAATATAGCTGTTCACTCACTCAACTTTTCTTGCAGGTAAGTTACATAGATAGCCCTTGGTGGCAGCAGTGCCAGCCACGGTACTGAAGTCTGCAGGGTGTCAGAGCACACAGCACACCCCCACTCCTGCTGCTGCCCTGGCCAGCCGCTCACAGCACACTCCTCCTAAGCACACTCCCAGCAACTGGCTCTTCTTTCCTGAAGCCAGTGCTTCCCCTTGCTCCCCTCAGTTCTCCAAGGTAGTACTTCAGCAGGAAGTGTGCCCCAGCCAGGCCCCAGCTACTGCAAACAGGAATCCTTGGTTTTCCCCAGGCTGTACACGGGATAACCTTCAGGGCACATCTTGGAGTGAAGCAGGGTAAAAGGTAGTTTTGTTCCACTTTACATATATGTCACTCATGGTTGAGTCTGACTTTGTCACATACTCTCATGGTACCAAAGCAAACAAAAGACATCTTACTGGGACTCACCTTCCCCCATAAGCAGGATCCAAGGTTCAGAGCAGACTCATGGACGGCAAGTGTTCAGATTCAGTGTCACTCAGAGCATCACAAGCAGACTTGGGACTCACAAAGGGCTGGCCTTCTTTCCTGGAGCCCACCTACCTAAAACACAAACACACAGGCTCTATGAGGTTACACATGGAGGACCAAGCCTCAGCTAAACTGCTTTTTACATCCAGCAGAGTAGTATTTCTTAAGTATTAAAACAGGGGCTGGCATCATGGCACAGCAGGCAGGGCTACTGCTCCGGGCACCAGCATCCCGCATTAGGGCATCGTTGGAGTCCTGGTCACTCTGTTTCCCATCAGGAGCCCTGCCAAAGCAGTAGATGATAACCCAAGTACTTAGATCCCTGGATGGAGTTCTGGGTTCCATGGGGGCCACTTGGGAGAGTGAACCAATGTATGGAAGATCTCTCTTTCTTCACTGCACTTTCTGTCTCCATGCCTTTCAAACAAACAAATCTTTATTTTAAAAAAAAAAGAAAGCATTTGAGTGTAAGGCACAGTGTGAGACATGAAGAAATGATGCCAGCAAGAGCTTGTCTGGGAACACTGTAGCTCCACACACGGCAGCCTTCCCTTCCACAAAGGAGAAGTCCAAAGAAGTTTTCTGGTCAAATTGTGTAGACTTTCTCCTTACCACCTTCAGCTGATGTATTTACACATGTACTGGCTTTAAGGCAACATTTACTGACCACTACAGTAACTTCCAGACACTGAGCAAGAGCCCACTGCGCTCCTGGACAACACGCTTGTCCCTCCCCAACTGCCCTGTGCACTCTCTGCTTTTCTAGATGCACCGTTCTTCTCAGTGTAACTTTTTACTTTTTGACCTCAGGTTTGGTACAAGTGCTGAAATGTGGTCTCCAGTCAAAAGCACCCGTTTTCCACAACACCTCCTCTCTGCTGTGTCTTGAAGCTGCTCCAGGGGTACACATTCATGACCTCCACACATGCTAACATGGGCAACTTAGCAGGCTCATTCCCGAAAGCATCCAAGTCTGGAATTGTGAGACCATGGCACCAGAAACAATTAGAAACTTGTGTCAAATGTCTGAGCTCTTCCAGGTTAACTGCTAGACCACAAACAATAACACTAGCTGGAGTTGTTTCAAGCTCACATGCCTGATCCAACAGTACAAAGATGGAATGAAACAAAATGAAATAAATGAGACACACTGGAAGGACAATGCTGAGTAGAACATCCTGCTCTGGTCCAGACACACCTTGGGAAAGCAGCCGTTCCCAAGCAGCGCAGGGCTCGAGGGTGTGGATACAGCAGAAACCACTGGCATGCATACTCTTAAAAAGCACATTTTATGGCATGTAAATTATACCTCAATTTTTTAAAGGTAATAAATGTTCAAAAAGTAAAAAACCAGAAAAGAAAGCAATGGAGGAGCACTCCCATTAAGCATTACAGAATAGCACCATCCTCCAGAAACTGCATTAAAACGGTCTTAACAAAACAGTAAGGCATAAATCCACAAGCTGACTAGGATGCCAGGAGAGAGAGCAGTGACAAGAACGGCCACCGTGGTGCTGGGCAGGGCATAGATGGGTGGGTGGTCAGTGGCATGGAAGGCTGAAGATGATGCCTAAAAGCAGAGGACTCGTTGAACCCCTGGGACCAAGTAGTCGTCTCTGGGCGTCCTCACGAGTCCTCTGCCCAGAGATGACTACTTGGTCCCAGGGGTTCAGAGGCAAGCTGGAGAGGTAAGTGGCAGACAAGAGCAGTCGCTGGAATTCTGCATAAGGAAGTGCCCAGGCCCTGGCAGTGCTACAGGCCTCTCTGGCTGAGTACTTTTTGATCCCAGGAAAGACAGGAGGCTTTCTCTCTAAAGGGGGGGGGGGGGGACGCTATTTAGGATATGGATTCTATGGTAACAACTGGGACTGAAGTAGTGAAATGCTATTATTAAAGTAGGGAATTACATGTAAGAAAATAAGCCAAATCATGGCACCGCTGCCCCCTTCTCCCAAGAGTTTCTCAAGATTTTAGCAGCCAGGATAACTCTCAAATCAGTAGAACTGAGAATTCATCTGTCAACAATGTGTGTGGCCAAGACAAGGAACCTGTAGATTCTGTCACTAACTAATCCCAGAGTTAAGCAGCTAGACCCCTGCTGACAGCCTGCAGGGAAGCCTACAGGGGAAACGCCTCATCAGTAGCAACTGATATACACGTGTAGTGAGAGCCAACAGATATGAAAGTAACCCTCCAATACGAAGGGCAGGGCTCCCACAAAAAACAAACAAACAAACAAAAAACAACCAGAAAATAGACATTCAGTAAGAGAGTACAGGGGCAGTAGAACATTACAACACCTCTAAGATGAATAGGACCTGTATACTCATAAAAGCAAGAGCAGGGAGCAGGAACCAAAGTGAAAAATAAAGAGCTCTTGGAGTTTAAACATAGATAGCAGAAATTACAGAAACAAAGGTGAACTGAAAGCATAAAGATGAGTTGAGATAATTTCCCAGAAAAAACAAAAAGAGAAGGAAGTAGAAATAAGAGAGGTAAAGACAAAAAGAGAATTAATCAGAGGTGCAACATCTGAATAACACAAGCTCTTTAAGTAGAAAATAGAGAAATCAGAGAAGAATGAATGACTGAAAATATAATACACAGATGTCCCCACATTGAAAGGACCCAGTCAATACTCAGTAGGAACAGACGAAAAACAATTCTATCTCAAGATCATAAAACCTTTCAGATATTACACTTTGATTTCTAGTCCTAAACCAAGTATCCTAAAAGGCATTAGACTCACATTACAGCAACACCAGAAGTGAGAAACAGCTGACTTTTCAGGGTGGATTTCTGGGTTTCCATAGAATAACACAGATATCTAAATTGTAATCTCTCCACATCGTCTAAAACAACACTGATGGACAAAGCTAGTTTACCACATACTGTGGCACGACTACATGACGGTGAATGTGACACTTTGAATGAACTGAACTGCAATGATGGACACTGCTTCTCTGACCAGGAAAATGACCCTACAGGACGGACAGAGTGAGGAGGAGTGTAGAGGAGGCCGAGGGGTCCCTGAGGCTGCAGAGCACGGATAACATCAGTCCCAAGGGAGCACTCCAGATTCCACGCCAAAGACAACGAGAACAGACTTCCTGGGGTAGCAGAAGCCAAAGCGCCCAGCTGTGCACCAGGACAGAGATGACGAACTGGGGGTGACGCACCTTAGAGGAGACGGAGGGCCTGGACAAGGAAGGCAGATCTCAGAATTGAGGTAGAAATAAAGAGCATACAAAAAGAGAGGAAACGAAGATAAAAGATAATAAAAAATAAAATAAAAGATTACCAAGGAATTCGAAGACACACTGACTCACCCCATTTCCCAGGGTACCGTGTAGGTTTTTAAAATCTGTAGAAAATAATGCTCTTGGACAAGGAAACCTGGCCAGCCACCCCAGGTCCCTCCACAGAGCCCTCCCTGTGGGCAGAAGCTGACACTGCTAGGGTACAATCATCCAAGAACTTGTAAAATAAATAGAAAAAAAGATGTGCAGAATTCCTTTGGGCAAACAATCTTCCCAAGGAGGCAGACCCACCTCTGAAGCCCAGGAGAGTCTGTGAGAAGGGCTCGGAAAACAAGGGCTAGTTGGTGAAGCGATTCCCAGCCACGAGGCGGAGGAGCCCAGAGCTACAACACAGCACACGCAGCAACAGAGACAAAAAACTAAGGCTCCCCAGGCTACAGAGAATTAAAATAAACTGAACAAGAAGCTGTGAATAGCCTATGAAAGAAACTAAAGGGAAAGACAAAACTCAGCTGAGAAATAAAGACTAAGCCAAAAGGCACCCAGAGACTGAATTCAACTGAGTGCATAAGGGTTACTGAAGAAAGGACCAAGAACATCAAGAGAAAAAGCACAAAGCAGAAGGCTAAAAATGATAAAAGAAGAACTGACAGATACATAGAATGGGGCAAGAAAGATCCAAGAAGCACATATCGGAATCCCCCAAAAAGAAAAGCAAAACCATGAAACACAGGTAACACTTAAAATTAAAACCTAGAAATGCTTTTAGGGGAACACAGCATCTCTGAACTGCAAAGGCTCTTGGTGCACCTGCACAAACTGGCCCACGATGGCCACCTCTAAGGCGTGCCCCAGTAAGTTCTGAAAATGTAAAAGAAAATTCTTGGGACTCTCAGCAGAAAGACAACTCATTGTGAGACACCACACCCACAGATTCAACCAACTGGGGTTCCGAAACATTCAGGAAAAAAAGTGTCTTTACTGAACATGTAGGACTCACTTCCTGTCCTTGCTCTCTAAACAACACAGGGTAACATCTATTCACACAGCATTTGCATTGCATTAGGTATTGTTTTAAGATTTATTTTATTTATTTGAAAGACAGAGTTACACAGAGAGGGAGAGACAGAGAGAGAGAGGTCTTCCGTCCACTGGCCCACTTCCCAAATGGTCATAACAGTCGGAACTGTGCAGATCCAAAGCCAGGAGCCAGGAGCTTCGTCCAGGTCTCCTATGGAGTGCAGGGGGTCAGGCAGTTGGGCCACCCTCTACTGCTTTTCTAGGCCACAGCAGAGAGCTGGATTGGAACTGGAGCAGCCGGGACTTGAACCAGTGCCCATATGGGGATGCCAGCACTGCACGCCAGGGCCTTAACCCACTGTGCCACAGCACTGGTCCCGTATTAGGTATTATATGTAGGTTTTACCTATATATACATATTCATTTATATAGGGCATTATATGTATTATATTAGGTATTTTATTTATACATTTATACAAATGAATACATGTAAAATTACATACCTAGAATACATGTCAGTGGGTTTAACTCATCTATTAAGAGTTTCAAACTGACTCACAAAACCAACTCTGCTTTATACAGAAATTGCTAAGTGTTTAATAAAGGCTAAATATCAAAGAATGTCTAAAAGTGTACCAGCAAATAGGGGAGACAAAAACATAGAAGCAGGCTTCATAAAGCAGAAGCCAGAGTTGTCAGACAAAGAGACAGAAACACAGTAGTAATAACAAACCTACCACATCAGTGCCAGCCCAAAGCAGGCTACAGGGTCAAGCAAGCAGACACAAAAGAGAGCTGATGACGTGAAGCAGCTATTAGGGACACACACACTGAACCCTGAACTCCACTGGCAGAGAACAGACACCCTTAAGCACAGCTGACACTGTCATTTAAAAATCTAGCTTGTTAGGGCACACAGAAAATCCCAGTAAATTACATGAAGTAGAAACAGTACACACAGTAGCTCCTGCAATGAGGCAGTGAGATCAGAAACATCAACTTTAACAAGGATCATTCCGTTTGCAATTCACATTGTTTTAGAAATATCTAAAGGGACCTGCTTTACAAAATATACCCCTGCAGGGCCCCAAGACGTCACTAAATTGGTAAGGAACACGACACCATGAGCCCCGAAATTCAGAACACAGTATGATGCCCAGGCACGTTCCTACAAGGGCCCGCTTCTCCCAGCAACACCAGCATCCTGCGGATTGGATGTGAGCGTGAGGACGATCTCAAGGGGAAATGCTCTGCTGCTCAAAGAGCAGTGCGAGGGGGAGAGGGATGGAGAAGATGCAGGGAGCAGGTACTTCCCTCTCCTCATCTCCATGGCTGGCCCCGCTCTGCTGTCCAGAGTACAGCACTAGTGACTATTAAAGCCATCTTGCTGAACAGGCCGCCACAACAAATCAGCTTCAAAGGACACAGCCCCGAAGGACGTCACATTCCCTTCCGGGCACAGCCCAGACAAAAGGAGTGCACTCAGCTGCACACGCTCTCACACACAGGCAGCTGCACACGCTCTCACACACAGGCAGCTGCACACACCTACACTCGTGTGAGCATGCACAGAAAGTGCACACGCCCACACACTGGCAGACACTATTATTTCTGCTCTTCGTGAACAGCTTAGCCTTTGCCAGGAGCTTAATGAGCACTGCTCTGTTCAGTCTCCCTCCATTTTCTCCCCTTGCCTCTTGGGCAGTAGGGCAGCCACTTGAGACAGGGAACCACAGCTCACATGTCCCCTTGCTCCTACGACTAGCTAAGAAAACTGAACTGCTGATCACCCTCCCTAGGGTGGCTCTTCAGGAACCACGGTGTGCTCTTTTCCGGGAGAAAGGTCAGGAAGATCCCTGATCTGAAGCTTTACATCTCCAGTAAAAAAGAGTCCAAGAATTCACAACTGACAGAATCCACAATTGACAGAATTCTGCTTCATCTTAAATAGAGCAAAAACAAAAAGTGTTTATGAGTACGTATATAAACTCAGAGCCAGTCTTCTTTTCATGAATTTGTCTGGAAAGCAAGGAATTCAAGCTTTTGTGCCTAGCATGCAGGGATCGCTCAGCTCCCTCACAGACAGGACGAGGAACTACATTCCCTCACCGCACTGCATGAGGATAGAGCACTGTCAGGGACGCCCAATGCCCACGGACTGTCGGGAGCGCCCGATGCTGAGACACCGCTCTATGGGAAGACAGGAACCCAGGAATCCTCCCTTCTTTCCTGCATAACCTCCAGCCAAGCTGGATTCTGTCCTGGCAGGTATAGCCTAGGGCTGTGCTAATGGAGGAGAGAGGACACAGAGTATGGTCGCCTGGGGTCCCTTCATTTAGAGCTGGGTGCATGGGGGCTAACAGGAAGGGCTTTGGAGGGCAGGGGGCACACTCACCTCGGCCCAGCCCCATTGGATCACAGAAAGTCTTTAGGGCCAGGGCCCTGTCTGTGCCAGCTTCTAGCCAGGATATCAGTGCTCGCAGTGGTAATGTGGAAGACTTCCCTAAGGTGGAGCCACCCCCAATGGCAGTGTGCATCTCCTAACTCAGTGGTGACCTCCACATCAAAGGGCAAGCCCTGGGGAGGTCATGTGCCAGCCAGGCTGCTGGGCCATGGTGACAGACCTGAAGAGCTCAGGGAGGGAGACGAGGAGCTGTCAGGGACAACGTCCACAGCTGGAGAGGGGGTGAGGACACATGGAAGTGAGTGTGGCTGAGGGAGAGGGGCAGAAGGTGAAGCTAGAGAAGAGAGGAACAGGACAGCGGGATGTGCAGCCCAGGGAAGGCTGCGACACAGGCAACTGGCTCCTGGTGTGGAGAGGAGCAGCACGGAGGCCTGGAGAGAACAGGGGACTCCTCAGTGGTCCCTGACTGAGTAGTGGAGTACATCGAGACCAGGAGGGCTCACGGCTGGGGAGCTCCATGTGATGAGTCACAGTCCAGCCAAACTGACAGCGTCCATCAGGTGGGAGATGTCAGCTCACTCCTCAACATAGTTCACACAGGTGTGCCCAAAAAAGGTCATAAAGACACAGCATACATGAACAACACAAAACCGTGATGGTGTGAGCACATATGTGTGCACTGCTCCCTTCCTTCCCCGGCTGGGTCCCCGGGGTGGCCACGCTGGGAAGGGGTGGGACCTTCAGAAGGTGGGGTCCCGTGGGAGGGTCTTGAGTCATGTGGTGTGTGTCCTAAGCAGGGATTAAAGGAGCTGCCCCTGTTCTCTGTGACAGCCCCTGGTTTATGGTGTGGCCTTCCTCTGGCACAACGTCAACATTTACCACGAGGTCCTTACCAGATCTGAGCCAACACAGGTGCCACGTCCTTGAATCTCCAAAGCTGTGAGCGTAAGTAGCCTAGGTCAGGTGTTTCAATACAATGGCGAGTAGCTGACGGATGTATGTGCATATAAGGCTCCATGTCTGACCGCTAGAGGTAATGAACTCTGAAGCCCTCGGAGAACAGAACAAACTGACAGCCTGTTAGCTCATAACTCAAGCTCCAAAATCCTGAATACATGGAACCAACACACCATGCCTTCTAGCCACTAAGCAGTTAAATGAAACGTCATCAGCGAAAGATAACTCATAATAATTCTCTAGGATAATATATTTTAAAAATGCTTAAGTAAGAAATGGATGAAAACTACACAATGAAATTAGAAAATCATTAGACTGCAACTATAATAAAATTATTAGGTGCCGCAACTTGTAGCATGAAGCTGCAACAGGACTCACAGGAAAGTTTACAGCTTTAAAAGCCTCTGTTGGGAATAAAGGCAGCAAGACATTGAGTCAACTTAAGAAGTTAGAACAGAAAGTATAAAGAAGGTAATCAAAGATCAGAAATTAAGCAGATAAAAAGAGTGTCATTTGAGAAGATGAATAAATTCAAAAGAGTTCTTTTTGAAAGGTCTGAACACGATTCAACCCTCTGAGAAGATTCATCCGGAACAACTGAGGGGCACGGACTCTGGACAAGCCGGGGAGAACATGTGCACTCTGGGCATGAGCCGTGGGACAGCAGAGGGGAGGTGGGCTGGCTGGGTCCACGGGACTGTAAGAATGACACGGCGGTGAGGCACCTGTTTGCTGTTTCATCCTCCTGCGTATTCCCAGCCAGGTTCCTAGGACGCCTCATAATCTAAACGTGCCGACAGACCAAGGGAAAACCGTCGGGGTAAGAAAGCCAGCTGCCTCTGGGGCAGGGTCTGGGGCGAGGCAAGTGAGAGCCTTTGACAACACCTGGCCCACTACACACTGAGATGGCAGGAAACACGCACAATGTACTCACATACCACATGCATGCACACCCATACACATACTGACACACCATACTTTCACACACACCACATACACACCACATACACACAGATTCACCATCCACCCACACGCTTACAGACACACACACTACACATGCACATCAGACACTACCCACATGCTACCCTCTCACACTCTTACACACTCATATACACATGTACACACACCACTCACACCATTTACCCACTCACAGACACCCCCATACCACAGTCATACACCACACCCACAAAGTCACACACATATACACATGCAGACTCACAACCACATACAGTTACACACACACTACATACTCACATGTGACACACACATTCACATCACACTCTCATACACACATGCACACACACCTACGTACACACACCCTATCAGAAGGGGCTGAATTGGGGGCCTGGATTCCATTCTCATCTGGTGGACTCAGAGAAGAGCAGAAACAGAGACTGGGCCACCCCCACCCCCAGCTTCCTGGCAACACAGCAGCCCCTCCCTGCTGTTAGAATAGGAGACTTTTGTTGAATTCAGGACCTCACAACTTAACAGTCAAAATCCCAGGATACGATACAAACCAAAACTGCTTGTCACACCCAAAACAAGAACATCTCAACATGAGAGAGGGAAGAAAAGCAGCAACTGCCAGCGCCAAGATAACAGAGGCGTTGGCGTCCTCCACGCGGGGAAGGCTCTGTGGTATAGTAGTAAGTCCACCACTTGCAATGGGGTGTGCAGGATGTGCAGCCCACATGATGCCAGTTTGAGGCCCGGCTGGGCCACTTCTGATCCCAATCCCTGCTAATGCACCTGGGAGAAGCAGCAGAAGATGGCCCAAATCCTTGGGCTCCTGCCACCCACATGGAAGACTTGGCAGAAGTTCCTGGCTTCTACCTGCACCAGTCCTGGCCATTGTGGCCATCTGGAGAGTGAATCAGCAGATGGAAGAGCTCTTTCTTTCTCTCTGACTCTCCCTCTCTCTGCAACTCTGACTTTCAAATAAATGAATACATCTTTTTTTTTTTTTTTTTTTTTTTTTTTTACAGGCAGAGTGGACAGTGAGAGAGAGAGACAGAGAGAAGGGTCTTCCTTTGCCGTTGGTTCACCCTCCAATGGCCGCCGCAGCCGGCACACCGTGCTGATCCGAAGCCAGGAGCCAGGTGCTTCTCCTGGTCTCCCATGTGGGTGCAGGGCCCAAGGACTTGGGCCATCCTCCACTGCACTCCCGGGCCACAGCAGAGAGCTGGCCTGGAAGAGGGGCAACCAGAATCCGGCGCCCCGACCGGGACTAGAACCCTGTGTGCCAGCGCCGCAGGCGGAGGATTAGCCTATTGAGCCACGGCATCGGCCTATGAATACATCTTTTTTTAAAAAAGAGTTCTCTGATATTAATTTTAAAGCAGCTGTTGCAAGATGCTTCAAAGAGCATTTATAAACATGGTTAGAGAAAACTTCCAAAAAAGCCTCAGCAAATAGGAGATATGAAGAACAAAAAGCAAACAACAAAACCAATACAAATGAAACAGTCTCAATATCTCATAAGCAATAAAGTAAACTGAATTCATGATAAAAAAAAAAAAACCTCCCCCCTAAAAAAAAAGAAAAAAAGAAATCTACACACCTGGATGATCTCATTGAAGAATTTTATCAAACACTTCAAGAAAAATGAGCCCCAAGTTTATATAACTGTCAGAGAAAACAGAGTTGAAGGAGAACGAACATTTGCTGATTCTATTCCAGGTTACTGTTACCCTGATATCACAAGCAGAGTTAAAGACAGGATAAAAGAGGAAAACTATAGACCAGTTTCTCTCATGAATGCTGATGTAAATAAACTAAAAATAATTAGCAAAGAGTCCAGTGATATGTAAAAGACTTGCACACCATGACCAAGTGGGATTCACTCAGGCATGCACAGCCAATGCCATATTGAAAGATCAGCCAGTCTGTGTGACCCACCGTGTCAGAAGCCGAAGCATGAAAACCTACGCAGGGCACATAGAAAGTGCTGAACAAAATCCAGTGCTCACGTACGATAGAAAACTACCAGCAATTTAAGAATAGAAGGAAATTGCCTCAACCCAGATTATCTGCCTTAGTCGGCTCAGGCTACGTAAGCAGCACCACACTGGGTGAGCCAGGTGCCCTTGTGTCTGGTGCACTCGCTGCCTCCTGGCTGCTTCCTCACACAGAGGGAGGAGGGTGCACGGGCTCCCTGGGCCCTGCCATCAGGACACTATTCCCACCCACTCCCCACGACCCTCGGGGGCCTGCCAGTGGAGAGGGGTGCTGATTTTAACTCCTGGGTCCACTCTGGCTCTTAACTCGGGAAAACACAAGCTAACCCTGGACTCCCAATTCCTCCTGAGTAGGACCTCTGCCACATGGCATGAGGAGTAGCCCCAGGCTTACCAGGAGCTGCCGCAGATCTCACAGGCTGGCCTTGCAAAGCTGCCACCACTTCCGGGAGTGAGTGCCAGGTGAGCATTCCCAGGTGCCCCTTGCTGCCCTCAGGCTGAGCCTTCCTGCCTGGTGCACACCCTGTCTGACGGCTCCTGTGCACTGAGACCTTCAACCTGCTCGTCATGGTGCACTAGGAGACCTCGGCCTGACTGCCTCTCCTCCCACCGTGGCTGCCAAGGCTGCTGCTTGACTTCCTAAAACCCTAATATCACCTGTTTCTTGGATACTCTCTGAGCAACTGTCTCTGATATTTTAAATCAGTGCTGCCTGAAGAGTAAGCTGGCCCATTTTCCTCACAATTTTCTTTCCTCCACGTGCAGTTCCAGAACCATTTCTGCTTCCAGGGCGGTTTCCACAGTCACACGGAGCTCTTTGTGAATTCAGCAGCCTGGTGAGGGCAAAGCTACTGAGGCCCCCCCGGCAGTCGTGAAAACAGGCTGTGCTGCGCAGCAGAATCGGCCAGGCTGCCCTCCTCCCCAGGGCCACAGAGGGCTCTGTCACGGCAAGGCTGTGACTTAGAAAACCTCTGGTTACCTTTAAGGCCGGCAGAGGAGTCATACATTCAGGACTTCAGTATGTTCTTTCATGAGAGCCCTGCACAAGATGTGCTTTGATGGCTGGCAGCACAGACACAAGGGACCACCAAAACAAGAGGCAGCCGCCAGGACTCCCTCTTCCTCCAGGGCCTGCCTGGACCTCTGTCCACCTCTTCACTCAGCTCTGCCTCAGTACCCCAGACTCCTGAGTCAGAACTCCAGGGCAGCCATTGGCCGGGGGACGGGCAGAGGGCAGAGGCCTGGAGACCACGGACATCACCTACCGCTGAGGAGTGGGGAGTCCATGAGGGACACCGGCCAGCCTGGCTCCTCCCTTTCCCACCCGGGACAGTCTGGGCACGGCCTGGGACCCTCCCTGCACTTGGCTTTCCCTTCGGTGCCTAGATAATGACCCCATCCTCAGAGGTCACCAAGTAGTGACCAGCTTATGAGTGCTAACTGGAGCATATGTCCTAAGTTTGGCTCCAACACCTAAACACCAGAAGACTTCATGTTCAAATCTGATCTTGTGACTCCAAAAGATGACCTAGAGGGGCTGGCTGTGGCATAGCAGTAAAGCCTCTATTTGCGGCATCCCACATGGGCACCAGTTCAAGTCGCGGCTGCTCCACTTCTGATCCAGATTCCAGCTAATGTGCCTGGGAAAGCAGCGGAAGATGGCCCAAGTGCTTGGGCCCCTGCCACCCATGCGGGAGACCTGGCAGAAGCTCTTGACTTCAGCCTGGCCTAGACCTGGCTGTTGCAGCCATTTGTGGAGTGAACCAGCAGATGGAAGCTCACTCTCTCTCTCCCTCTTTCTTTCTCTGTCTTTCCCTCTGTCTCTGTAACTCTTTCAGATAAATAAATAAATCTTAAAAAAAAAGATGAGCTGGAGGCTCTGGCCCATGGAGGTGGCACCCCATGGACCTCTCTGCTCAGGCTCTCCACCAGCACCTGAGCTCAGCCCAGAGACAGATGTTCCCACCAGACCTCGAGGCCCCTTTGCCCCTGACCTCTCCCTTGTGCTGGCCACCCATGCCCATGGCCAGACGGTCATATATGTTAGGTTTTGGCACTGTCCAGCCATGCTCTGGGGGACCCAGTCTGGGATTCTGAGGAACAGAGCGCCTCCTGCTGGAGCAGCCTTGCACTCTGCCTCTCCTACCAAGTCGCCCAATAAGATTTGGCAACATACCCATCAGCTAGAGCCAGCTGGGGTGTGTAAGCTGGCAGAGGCCAAAGTAGGGAAAGACACATCTGAGCTTGGCTTGCAGCACAGGCACAGTCCCAGTGCCAGGCTCTAGGGCAGCATTGTCGCGGCCCAGAAAGCAGCACTCTGCTCGATGCTTCTTCCCTTCTTTTTCCAGCTTTAAATTCTGACACGAAGTGCTTCATTAAAAACAAAGTCTAAAATTTTTCCAAACACTAAAGAAAAATGCTACTCACTCATAAACAAAGCCCCTACTTGCTCTACGATAACCTCACTTAACATAACAACTCTGAGCTAAGGCTCCGTCTACGACCTGGTCCTTCATCCCCGCTGCTGGACAGGGCAGTCACTCTGTCCCCGGTGTGTGGCTCGAGGCCTGCAGGTTGGCCTGTGGGAGATGCTCCCCTGCTGCTGTGTGTGGTAGTTAAGCTCAGTCTGGCAATGCAGCTGCGTTTGCTGTTCCAGATGTGCTTGATGGTGTAAGGGAACCCCGAGCCTTAATTCACTTCAGAACACGGCAGATGCAGAGGGAGCTGCCACGCTGAGTGGAAAATTCTCCAAACCGTAAGTTCTGAGCGCTTACGCTTGTGTGGTATCATAAAGCATTGTTCAGAATGTCTGTTTGTACTGGTATAATAAAGCATTGTTCAGAATGTCTGTCTGTACTGGTATAATAAAGCAGTGTTCAGAATGTCTGTCTGTACCGGTATAATAAAGCAGTGTTCAGAATGTCTGTCTGTACCGGTATAATAAAGCAGTGTTCAGAATGTCTGTTTGTACTGGTATAATAAAGCATTGTGCCGAACATTTAGGCTCCTGTGGGTGTAATGAAGCGTTGTTCAGAGTGCAACCGTGGTATTTGTAGAAGAAGCTGCCGTAGCTGCTATGTCACTTACAGGAGACAGTCAATGGCTGCCCCCACCATCTGCACACGTGTGACACTCCGCACTGTCTGCACACATGTGAAACTCTCATGTGGATTTGCCTTCACTTCCGAAGCTTGAGTAATAGACAGTTAAGCATACTAATCAGCTTTGGTAAACTCCTTAAAACAGGAGAGGACAGTGTTCCCAACGTTTCCTTGTCCAACGGGACTGCACAGCCCTCTCTGTCTGACAAACCGGGGACTTAGCCTCAAGGACTGAGTCAGCCTTCCAGGCCATTGGTACCCGAGAGGGTGGGGTGGGATCCTACTTCCTCCCAGCAGGAGAGCAGAGCTCTCACCTCACCTGTAGCTTTTCCAGACACAGATGTGCATGTTCAAGGTTGGCTTTGCAGGGATAAGAGAAAAACAGGCATCAGACTCCACGTGTACACAGCATACGAACACCATGGGGGTATCACAGGGGTGTTCCCTGCAAATCAGTTATAAAAGTTAGAACAAAAACCTAAAGCGGAGACATCAGTGGCCATACACCAAGGGAGGAAGAAGACAGTGGCCACGGGCCACGGGAAGACGCCAGGGGCAGCACTCTGTGGGGGCTCTACAAGTTCTTGGACACCAGAAATACTCAACAGTGTGAAGCCACTGAAGAACCTGTTGCTCAATGACACAGGGCAGATGTCATCATGACACCCACGCATTTGCTCTGTTTTGTGTGTGTGAACACATCTGCACATGGACACACGCATACGTGTACGTGTGTGTGTGTTGTGTGTGTGTGGCGGCAATGCAATGTGTAAAACTGTTCATATGCTGTGGCTCTTAGGTCCCGAACTACTCATGAGGGACAGGAGTTCCTCAGGGGACAACAAAGCACCTGTCACCTCATTTAGGCAGGGCAGGAAGAAGCATCCTGGAATCTCCAGCATGACCAGGGACCAAGGCGAAAACCAGAACCAAGTATTTCCACGGGACCTATGTGCATTTCCTCTGGGAGACTTCGTGGAGCGCCCCGGGTGGGCACTGCAACCTGAGTGCCGGTCTCTGCTCGCCACCATCTGGCCACAGTAGGGGAGAGCAGGGTGGGCCCAGCTTTATGTCCTCAGCTTTGCCTGAGCCTTCATCCTCTCCCCAACACACCAGGAATGGAAGCACAAAGGTCCATCAAAATCCAAATCTGAAATGCCAAAAACTACATAGCTGTAGCACTTCAAAGAAACAAATACAGAAAATCACACATGTCTGTTTTCATCCAAGAACAAAAATACCGGAAATTCTTAGTGAAAAACTCATGTTAAGAGGCCCAGAAATACCCAGCAAGATATGACCCAAAACGTGCAGGGCTGTGGCTTCCTTCCTCCTACAATCACCCCTGTGGACGTGCAGCCCCAGCTCTCGCCTGGGGCCCCATTGCCCACAGACCCTCGCTTGCCCACAGAAAACTTCCTGCAGCCTGTCACTGACCATACTGCTCAGACAGCCTGGTAAGGCCAGGACAAAGGGCTAGGCCTGTGTAGGGGGTGCATATCCTCAGTGGTTGGATGGGGAGTCTGTTCTCTGCCAAGGGCCATTTGGATATGTACAGCATCATTTGTGGGCCATTAGCCTGTTACAGATTTATTAAATTTTGAGTCCTGCCTGTAGTTCCCAGGACAGGCTAGGCCAAATGATTTTTATGGGTCTTACATGGCCTGCAGGCCAAATGTTCCCTGCCCCTGCAGGGAGCTGGGCTCTGTATGAGGACGAGGGAAAGCCCTCTGGAAACTGACACAGGGTCATGTAGCTGAAAAGGGCATCTGCCCCTGGAGAAGGTCCACTCTCCACTAATGAGGCGACTCGAGGCATCCCAAACCCGGGACGCCACCTGGCCCCTCCTGGATCCTGACACGGGTGAAAGGTCACCAGGAAGAACTATGGGCCAATGTTTCTAAGATGCTAACGGAAATCACTAACTGCTGGCAGAGAGGCACAGCCTGCTCAACAGAGCCTCCAGAGCACTGTGCACAGAAACTCACAGGGGAAGAGAGAAACGATTGAAAAACAGGGGAAGGGAGATCAGGTTTAGACCAAAAGGTAAACATTAAGGTCTGATCCTATTCTCACCACTCCATCAATGTATGTAAATCCTAGCAGAATTTAAAAAGTTGGGGTGGGCATTGGCTGACTGAACTCTAAACTTAGTATAGGATTAATCTTGTGAGTATAAAGTAAACTGAAAATAGATCTTTGTAAAAATTAAGAGTAGGAACAGGAGAGGGAGGAGGAAGAAGGGTGGGAGTGTGGGCAAGAGGGAGGAGTGTAGGGTGGGAAGTACCACTGTGCTCTGTATGTTGTACACTGTGCTCCTATCTATTGCACATCTTTAATAAAATCTAGACACCAAGGTCCCACATCAGAGAGCCTGGGTTCAACTCCCAACTCCAGCTCCCGGCTCCACCTTCCCGCTAATGCAGACCCTGGGAGGCAGCAGTGATGGCTCCCGTGACTGGGTTCCTGTCACCCCTGTGGGGACCTGGATTGAGTTCCTGGTTCTTGGCTTCAGTCCTGGCCCTAGGCCATTGCAGGCATTTGGGGAGTAAACCAGCAGCTGGAAACTCACTCTCTCTGCCTCTCAAAAAAAGAAAAGGAACAAAACTATATTATAGACAGCTGTGACTGTGACTTCTTACCAAGAAGACAGCACGGAGAGGGGACACCTGACTTCCTCCCCTGAACACACAGCTCCAGTCTAACCATGAGGAAACCTCTCCTACCAGGGACAGTCAACAAAACGCCTGACGAGGCTTCCCAAAACTCATGGTCACCCAAAACAAGAAAAGTGAGAAACTTGTGGCCCAGTGGAGCCCGTGGAGCGGGAGGACTGAACGCAATGTGTTGTCCTGATCTGGGACAGAAAAGCAGCAGGGAAAATAGAGATGTGACCTGGACAGATGTGGTTAATGACGATGCGTGAGGCTCGGTTTGTTAACGGTGACAAATGCACCATCAGAAGCAGGATGCTAATGACAGGAAACGAGGTGCGGAGTAGGTGGGAACTGTCTGTGCTTTTAACTGTTTCTATCAATCTAAAATTGCTCTAAAGTCCATTTTTTATAAAAATATTAACAATAAAATTTAGGACAAAATATCCTGAGGAGGTAGGTGCAACATTCAGAAAAATTATGGAAAGGCCTTGCCTTGAAGAATGAAATGAAAATTTGAAACGTAAGGAGGAGGCGGGCCTGCTAAGAGTCATGGAAGTGGGCCAGTTGCCCTCGCTCCCAGCCTGTCCGCTGGGCTGAGGCCAGGGTGGGGCCTGGAGTCTCAAGGGACAGGCTCACCCCTCACCATCTTCTGAGAAAGCATCTGACTTATAAACTGAACATCTTCCTGTGTCCTTAAATACTTTTCTCCAAAATTCGTTTTAATGGCATCCCAACAGTGCAACATATTTAACAACTCCCCTTATAGTTGACCATTTAGGTTAATTATATTTTTGTTTTCAGTACATGAAAAACATCACTGCCCATAAACTGTGATTTGTCAGACTTCAAGGTCGTCAGAAGTACAGAGAGGGCACTGGCTGACACCAGCATTGCTTACACATCTCCCCTTGGACAGGGCTTGTCTCAATGGCAGTAGTGTCTCTGCTCCGCACACAAGGCTTGGAAATGCAGAGGGCAGGAGCCTGGGGCTCAAGCTTGCACTGCTTTGTGATCAGCAAGCATGGCGTATGAGAACCAAGCAAGGACAAGATGTTAAGCAGGTGAGGTGCAGGCACTGGCAGGGGAGGGCTGTGCCAGCTGGCTCCCTGCCAGGACGGGAGGGGCCCCGCATAACCAGTGCTGCTCCAGAGTCCGCACGGCTAGTCTCTGTCGTGGCCAGGCTGGACACTCCCCAGAGGCTACAACCAGGTCAGCCCTGGTGAAGGAGTCCATGCTGGCCTCAAGGAATACTAGGCAAAGACGGGGTGGGGACAGGACAAGGCTGACCACTATCTCCTGCAAAGGTCACCTGTCCAGGCTGACAGTGAAGGGCTCTGCCAGCAGGCACTCAAGGGGTACTCACTTGAGGATTCCTCACACCTCCTGGTCATCCACTTTCCAACTCAACTGCATCTAAGTCCCCAACACCCTAGCCACACAGCTGATCATGGGTGTAGCCTCTGCTTCTGCCAACTCGTGGGGCTACTGCCAGGGAGGAGTCTTTCTATAGCAGGTGCATAGTCAGGTAAAAGCCTCAAGACTCATCTTTGCACGGAACTTTCTGTCTTTCCTACCTGAGCCGAGGCCAAGGTTGCTGCATGGGGCTCACTCCTCCTGTCTCTGCAGCAGGTTTTCCTCATCCTCAGGTTCCAAGGATGCCACCCCCTGATCTGCAGCCTTACAAGCAGGCCCCTAGGCTCACCACCTAAGTGATGCTAACCACACTCCTGTTTCCACAGCCACTTCAAAGTGGCCAAATGTACTCAGGGCTACACTGGCTCCCTCCCTGCTTCTATTTACCTGTATGTAGCCTGTGAAGACTCCAAAATTCTCTGGCCTCTACCACCTGACCGGCGTTGGTGGATAAGGGGTGCCATGCTGGGTAGGAGGCCACACAGTGATCAGTCTGGGAACAAGAGCTTCCCCCAGAGGGCTACTCTACGCTTTGTCCCACACAGGGTCCTCAACCCTCCTGCTCTTGCTCTGTCCTGCATGTGCACACAGGAAAAGTAGCATCATCACCCCCCTTCTTAAAAATATTTATTTAGAAAGCCGGAGTTACAGAAGACACACACACATGTGTGCACGCGCACAGCTCTTCTATCTGCTGGTTTACCCCCGATGCCTATACCAGCCAGTGCTGGGCCAGGCCAAAGCCAGGAGCTAGGAGCTCCATTTGGGTCTCCCAGGTGGGTTGCAGGGACTGAAGCACTTAGGTCATCTTCTAATGCCTTTTCCAGGCCATTAGCAGGGAGTTACATCAGAAGTGGAGCAGCCGGGACTCGAACCAGCACCCACAGGGGATACCGGCATCACAGGTGGCAGCTTAACCTGCTACGCCGTAATGCTGTCCTCACCCCTGACTTTCACAGCCTTGCTTTGGTCAGTTTTTTCTCACCTCCAAATCTGTAATTTGGGACAGGTACTGCAGTGCAGCAGATTACGCTGCTGCTTGGGATGCCTGTGTTCCTTATCGAGCGCCTGGTTTGAGTCCTGGCTACTCCGTGCTTCTTATCCAGCGTCCTGCTAACGCGCTGGAAAGGCAGCAGATGACGATGTCTAAGTTGTTGGGTCCCTGCCATTCATGTGGGAGACACAGATGGAGTCCCTGGCTCCCGGTATTGGCCTGGCTGAGCCCCAGCAATCGCAGGCTCTTGGGATGTGAATCAGTCGATGGAAGGTTGATATTTCTGCCTTCTCTCTTTCCTCTTCCCTCTCCCCTTTCTCCTCTCTCCTGGTTGATTTACAGCTCCAGGATGTGTCCAGCATTGGCTATAACACCTTTGAAAGAACAGGAGACACCAGTGAAGCCATCGGGTAACCAGGAGACAGATGCTGGAAGAGGCAAAAGCTCAGGATTGACAATGTGAGGGCTGGAAGGAAACTGGTGGCTTCAAGCTTAGGAGGGACTGTGTGCACTGTGGCTCATTTCCTAACCTTTAACAAAATTTAAACAGAAGTAGAGGCAGAAGAGACAGAGTGAGTGTCCACTCAGACACTGAGACAAAAGACAGGCAGTGTGTCCACTCAGACACTGAGACAGAAGACAGGCAGTGTGTCCACTCAGAGCTGAGACAGAAGACAGGGAGTGTGTCCACTCAGACACTGAGACAGAAGACAGGCAGTGTGTCCACTCAGACACTGAGACAGAAGACAGGCAGTGTGTCCACTCAGAGCTGAGACAGAAGACAGGGAGTGTGTCCACTCAGACACTGAGACAGAAGACAGGCAGTGTGTCCACTCAGACACTGAGACAGAAGACAGGCAGTGTGTCCACTCAGACACTGAGACAGAAGACAGGCAGTGTGTCCACTCAGAGCTGAGACAGAAGACAGGCAGTGTGTCCACTCAGACACTGAGACAGAAGACAGGGAGTGTGTCCACTCAGACACTGAGACAGAAGACAGGCAGTGTGTCCACTCAGAGCTGGGACAGAAGACAGGCAGTGTGTCCACTCAGACACTGAGACAGAAGACAGGCAGTGTGTCCACTCAGACCTGAGACAGAAGACAGGCAGTGTGTCCACTCAGACACTGAGACAGAAGACAGGCAGTGTGTCCACTCAGACACTGAGACAGAAGACAGGCAGTGTGTCCACTCAGACACTGAGACAGAAGACAGGCAGTGTGTCCACTCAGAGCTGAGACAGAAGACAGGCAGTGTGTCCACTCAGACACTGAGACAGAAGACAGGCAGTGTGTCCACTCAGACACTGAGACAGAAGACAGGCAGTGTGTCCACTCAGACACTGAGACAGAAGACAGGCAGTGTGTCCACTCAGACACTGAGACAGAAGACAGGCAGTGTGTCCACTCAGACACTGAGACAGAAGACAGGCAGTGTGTCCACTCAGACACTGAGACAGAAGACAGGCAGTGTGTCCACTCAGACACTGAGACAGAAGACAGGCAGTGTGTCCACTCAGACACTGAGACAGAAGACAGGCAGTGTGTCCACTCAGACACTGAGACAGAAGACAGGCAGTGTGTCCACTCAGACACTGAGACAGAAGACAGGCAGTGTGTCCACTCAGACACTGAGACAGAAGACAGGCAGTGTGTCCACTCAGACACTGAGACAGAAGACAGGCAGTGTGTCCACTCAGACACTGAGACAGAAGACAGGCAGTGTGTCCACTCAGAGCTGAGACAGAAGACAGGCAGTGTGTCCACTCAGACACTGAGACAGAAGACAGGCAGTGTGTCCACTCAGACACTGAGACAGAAGACAGGCAGTGTGTCCACTCAGAGCTGAGACAGAAGACAGGCAGTGTGTCCACTCAGACACTGAGACAGAAGACAGGCAGTGTGTCCACTCAGACACTGAGACAGAAGGCAGGCAGTGTGTCCACTCAGAGCTGAGACAGAAGACAGGCAGTGTGTCCACTCAGAGCTGGGACAGAAGACAGGCAGTGTGTCCACTCAGACACTGAGACAGAAGACAGGCAGTGTGTCCACTCAGACCTGAGACAGAAGACAGAGTGAGTGTCCACTCAGAGCTGAGACAGAAGACAGGCAGTGTGTCCACTCAGAGCTGAGACAGAAGACAGGCAGTGTGTCCACTCAGACACTGAGACAGAAGACAGGCAGTGTGTCCACTCAGACACTGAGACAGAAGACAGGCAGTGTGTCCACTCAGAGCTGAGACAGAAGACAGGCAGTGTGTCCACTCAGACACTGAGACAGAAGACAGGCAGTGTGTCCACTCAGACACTGAGACAGAAGACAGGCAGTGTGTCCACTCAGACACTGAGACAGAAGACAGGCAGTGTGTCCACTCAGACACTGAGACAGAAGACAGGCAGTGTGTCCACTCAGACACTGAGACAGAAGACAGGCAGTGTGTCCACTCAGACACTGAGACAGAAGACAGGCAGTGTGTCCACTCAGACACTGAGACAGAAGACAGGCAGTGTGTCCACTCAGACACTGAGACAGAAGACAGGCAGTGTGTCCACTCAGACACTGAGACAGAAGACAGGCAGTGTGTCCACTCAGACACTGAGACAGAAGACAGGCAGTGTGTCCACTCAGACACTGAGACAGAAGACAGGCAGTGTGTCCACTCAGAGCTGAGACAGAAGACAGGCAGTGTGTCCACTCAGACACTGAGACAGAAGACAGGCAGTGTGTCCACTCAGACACTGAGACAGAAGACAGGCAGTGTGTCCACTCAGAGCTGAGACAGAAGACAGGCAGTGTGTCCACTCAGACACTGAGACAGAAGGTGGGCAGAGACAGTACATGAAGCTCAGATGCTGAAGGGTATCACAAGACAACTTCCCAATTGTGAGTGGAGAACAAAGCTCAATTCTGGCCAGATGCCCCCTCAAGTTTAGGTATATGGAACATAATTTCTCCAACCTCACAATTTAACAATTTAATAAAAATATAAGTTGTTAGGAAAGTGAGAGCAGCTGTCTAGAGTTCAGTGTGGCAAAGCCCCCGCAGTGCTCCTTCCCCCTGCCCCATGGATGCCCCTCGAGTCGTGGGGCCACATGGAGAGCAGCGGCAAGACCAGGACAATGGGCGGCACTGAAACCAGGGAAGCCAGAGACAGCAACTGCTGCTAAGCTGAGCAGACGGGGGAGCACTCAGGAAGCACCTGGTGCTTTTCTGAAGAAAGGATTTTGCCTCTAGAAATACAAACCATCAGTGGCCCCGGACAACACTGGGACATGTGTTTCTTTGTCAGAAGAGACACTGTTGGATACAGGACCAGTGGGGTGGGGGTTGCCTTGCTCCTGGAGTGTATCAATTGGACGCACGGTCCGGCCTGCTGCCTCCATGCCCTTCCCAGGCCACAAGCTGCCTGGAAGAGGCTGTGCTGACCTCAGCCCACACTAGGCCCCCCCTCCCGGACTCAGGGATGGGAAAAAGCACTTCCACAACCTGGGCATTTCCCCTTTGGTGGCGAATCCTCAACTGCTGCCACTAGGTGGCACCAGAGCTCCGCTGGCTTAGCGGCAGTTCCCTTTAGAGAAATCCACTCGGACCGCTTCTTTCTCACACACACAAAGTGTGTCTTGGTTTTGTACACAGTCCAGGGGTCTGTAGACCAAACCTGTCCAGGCAGTGTCTGTGGTGCAAGTGTGATCAGCATGTAGCCCACCCACTCATTCCCCTGTCCAGGGCTGTTTCCAGCTCCAGGACTGATTAATGCTACAAAGGCTGAATGGCCCACAGGGGGCCGGTCCCTCTGGACTTCCCAGAAAGCCGGGGCTCTCCGCCCTGACTCTCCACCACAGGTGTCACAGTGCTCATGTAGACTCACTGCAGTGCCCCATCTCTGACTCCGGGGTCACCGCAGTCCACCCAGGGTTCGGCAGAGAACAGACTAATGGAAGCATATAGGCTGTGTTCCGGCTGGGCCCCCGCATGCTAATGTGATGAACAGAGCTCCAGAACAACAAAGGCCAAGAGGCACAATGAAATAGTGAGGTAGGTGTGTGCAATTACCTAACAATCAGCGAGGCCTGTGGGCCAACAGAAACACTGGCCCATCATGCTGTGGTCCCTGGGCTATGGTGGCCCTAAGACGGAGATATAAGTGCAATGACATGCAAAAAGCACCCAGAAGCTAGAAGGAAAGACAACTCTAGGCCTTCAAAGGAGAATCGGGACCCCCGATCCCTCTGGTTCTGAGCTGGTCCTTGGCAGAGATGCTGGGTGGCCTTCACCCACACCTTCCCGGAAGGGCCTGGAGTGACGGCCAGAGGAACTGTGGGGCTCAGTGAGAGCCCAGATCTTCAGAGGGCTGCTGAGCAGGTCTAGCTCCTGCTCCCTCCAGCACCTGCATGCCGTTGTGGGCTCCCATCTACAATGACAAAGGAACCCTGGCCCGAGGCCTCTCACAGCAGTCCAATGTGCTGGCATGGCCATCTGGTGATATTTTTGCCCAGTCCCTCAGTGCAACCATGGGAGGGGACACCTAGCAATGGCCAGAGCAATCCCTTGGTTCCCTGATCATAGAGTAAGCCATTAAGGTACAAAGGCCAGGTGCAACCCCTGACAACCATCCCTACCCAGCCAAGACTACATCTGGGAAAACTGGAACCAGCTGCACCAAGGACTTGAAGATTGTTGGAGTGGCTTGGTCTCATGATGTCCTCTCCACTTTCCACTTTGAAACCAGATGGACTGAGGTGGACAGTGGTCTGGCAAAGCTGGGCCAAAGGTGGTTTCTATGCTGTACATGTGCATAGAATGGGTTGCTTTCTCATGGGGACAACACACAATCACTGCTTTCCCTCATTCTTCTGGCTTTGGAACAAGCCAGCATCCAAACATTTTGGCTGCTTTAAAAAAAAAAGACTAGGTTTTTCAGGGCAGTTTTGGGTTCATAGCAAAACTGATTTCCCATATACCCCACGGCACACATAACCAACATCCCTCATTAGACTGATGACCCACACGGACACATCATTATCATCCAAAGCCATGGTGTCCACTGGGGTCATTCTGGATGTTATATTTACACAGAGTATAATGACACACATCTACCATTACAGTCTCACACTCCACTTACTCACCTGCCCACCCCCCTGGTCTTTTTTTTTTTTTTTTTTTTTGTCTCCATAATTTTGCCTTTACCAGAATGTCCTATGGATGGAATCATACAGTATTAGCCTTTTCAGACTGGCTTCTCACTTAATATGCATTCAATGTTCCTTCATTTCTTTTCATGGCTCAATGGCTCTTTTTTTTAGCACTGAAAAACATTGTCTGCGTGTACCACAATTTATCGATTCATTCATATCTGTTTACACACATCTTGCTGCTTCCAAGTTTTACAATTATCAGTAAAGCTGCTACAAATAACCTATGCATGCTACTGGTCAACCTAGGTCTTCAGCTCCTTTGAGTAAATAACAGGAAGCACGATTGCTGGATCAGCTGGTTCAAGAGCATGTTTAGTTTTATAAGAAACCGTCAATGTGTCTTCCCAAATGATGTCCCCATTTTGCACTTTAACAGCAGTGAGAGTTCCTATTCCATAATGTTCCTTTTGTTCTAGCATTTAGGTTCAGTGTTAAGCATTTTGGCCAGTTGGAGAAGTGTTCAATAGAATCTCATTTGAACTTGCAGTTCCTTGATGACACTAATGTGGGAAATCTCTTCATATGCTTCTTTGCCATTTATATATATCTTCTTTGGTGAGGTGTCTGTTAAGGTCTTTGGGTCCATTTTAAATCAGGCTGTTTGTTATTGTTCAATCTTTTAAAGATTTTATTTATTTATTTGAGAGGTAGAGTTACAGACACAGAGAGAGAGAAGACAGAGAAAGGTCTTCCGTCCGTTGGTTTACTCCCCAAATGGCTGCAACGGCCAGAGCTGCACCAATCCAAAGCCAGGAGCTAGGAGCTTCTTCCGGGTCTCCCACATGGGTGCAGGGGCCCAAACACTTGGGCCATCTTCCACTGCTTTCCTAGGCCATAGCAGAGAGCTGGATTGGAAGAGGAGTAGCTGGGACTAGAACCGGCACCCATATGGGATGCTGACACCGCAGGCAGAGGATTAACCTACTGCATCATGGCACCGGCCCTGTATTGTTCAATTTTAAGAGTTCTTAGTATATCATGGATGATAATCCTTTATCAGTTGTATTTTGTAAGCATTCTAAGTCTATGGCTGGCCTATTCTTTTTTGCTTAAGATTTATTTTATTTACCTGAAAGTCATAGAACGTCAGAGAGAGAGGGAGAAATAGAGAGAGAGAGAGAGAATTAATCTTCCATTTGCTGGTTCATTCCCCAAATGGTTACAATGGACAGGGCTGGGCCAGGCCAAAGCCAGGGGCCTGGAACTCCTTCCAGGTCTCCCATATAGGTGGCAGGGGCTCAAGTACTTGGGCCATCTTCTGCTGCCTTCCCAGGCACATCAGCAGGGAGCCAGATCAAAAATGGAACAGCCTGTTCCCAGGCCTGCATTCCAGTAGGGGATGCCAACATGGCAGGCAGACAGCTTAACCTGCTGTTCCACAAGTCCAGCCTCTGAAACTTGCATTTTCATCCCCTTGACTATATCTTCTGCAGAGCGGAAGCTTTTAATTTTAATGAAGTCCACCTTACAAGTTCTTTCTTTCACAAGCAGTATTTTTAGTATTTACCTAAAAAGCATCTGTGTTTTCTCCTATGTTAGCTTCTAGGAGTTTTATAGTTTTGTATTTTAAATTAAGTCTGTTACCCATTTTGAGTTAATTTTCACGAGGGGTGTAAGGTTTGTGTCTGGATTAATTTTTTCTTCATGCAGATGTCCAGTGGTTGTAAGATCACTTGTGGAAAAACTAACCTTATTCCATTGTATTGTCTTGCTCTTTTGTCAAAGATCAATCGACTCTATTTATGTGGGTATATATTTGGGCACTCTTTCAAGCTCTAATGATGTATGTGTCTCTTCTTTTGCCATATCACACTGTCTTGGTTACTGCAGCTTTATAGTAATTCTTGAAGCTGGACAGTGTCCATCTCACCTCATTTTCAACACTGTGTTGGTCTAGGTATTTTTGCTTCTCCATTTAAACTTTAGAATCACTTTGCCAATATCCAAAAATAACTTGCTGTAATTTTATTTATACTGCATTGACTTTATACATAAAGCTAGGAAGGACTGACAACTAGACAACATTGAGTCTTCTTATCCATGAACATGGAATATCTCTCCATTTATTAGCTCTTATGATTTCCTCTTTCTTTTTCAATGTTGGAGTTTTCTATTGATACATCCTTGAGCTCAGAGAGTCTTCCTTCAGTCCTGTCAGCCTCCTGTTAAGCCCATCAAATGCATTTTTCATTGTTGTTACAGTATTGTTGATCTCTAGCATTTTTCAGTCCTTTCCTAGAATTTTCACCTCTCTGCTTATGTCAGCTATCTGTTCTTATAGGCTGTCTACTTTATTATAGCCCTTAGCATGTTTGTATCTTCTTTAAAACATTCTCTTTCTTTCTTTTTTTATTTGAAAAAAGAGTTAGAGAGAGAGGAGGAACAGGGATATGGGGAGGGGGGCGAGGTTGGGACAGAGATTTTTCATCCACTGGTTCACTCCCCAGATGGTCACAAAGGCCAGGGCTGGGCCAGGCAGAAGCCAGAAACCTGAAGCTTCTTCCCAAGTGGATGCAGAGGCCCAAGCATCTTCCACTGCTTTCCTAGGAGCATCAGTGGGGAGCTGGATCAGAAGTGGAGCAGCCGGGTCTTAAACCGGTGCCCCTAAGGGATGCTGGTATTGCAGGCAGAAGCTTAACCTGCTACACCACTATGCCAGCCCCAGCCCTAGCATGTTAACTACAGTTGTTTTAGATTTCTGGTCTGATCATTCCAACATCCTGCCATATCTGAGTCTGGGACTAATGCTTGCTCTGATTCTTCAAACTGTAATTTCTTACCATTCTTACGTCTTGTCATTTTTTCCTGATAGTCAGATGATGTACTGGGAAAAAGGAGATGCTGTAAGTGGACCTTTTGTGACACAGCTGCAGCAAGTTGTGGGGAGAAGTGCTCCGTGCCTACGTGCAGGTCTCTTCAGTGAGCCTGTGCCTCTGGGCTGCAAACTTTACAAGTACTTCTCATCCCAACACCATTTTAGAGTGGTGGATGGCTGGAAGGGGCTGGAGTTGAGTATTTCTCTCAACCTAGGCCAGTTAGGTCAGGCTCTGGAGAAGTTTCTCCTAAGAGCAGGCCCTAACAAAAAAAAAATGCTCTGACATCCTTCAAAATGCTGCCTTTTCTCCTCCCGCTGCCAAAAGCATCACAGGACTTCCCCCAGTATCCCTGAGAGACTGGTTGAGCTCTTAGACACCGAACTTACAAAAGTGTGCGGTTCCTTAGGCCGGCGCCGCGGCTCACTAGGCTAATCCTCTGCCTTGCGGCGCCGGCACACCGGGTTCTAGTCCCGGTCGGGGCACCGATCCTGTCCCGGTTGCCCCTCTTCCAGGCCAGCTCTCTGCTGTGGCCCGGGAAGGCAGTGGAGGATGGCCCAAGTGCTTGGGCCCTGCACCCCATGGGAGACCAGGAGAAGCACCTGGCTCCTGCCATCGGATCAGCGCGGTGCGCCGGCCGCAGCGCGCTACCGCGGCAGCCATTGGAGGGTGAACCAACGGCAAAAGGAAGACCTTTCTCTCTGTCCACTCTGCCTGTAAAAAAAAAAAAAAAAAAAAAAAAAAAAGTGTGCGGTTCCTATGGAGAGTTTTTCTACTAAGTTGCAATTCTCTGTATTCATCTGCCTATATCTCTAATTTGTGGGGGAGGGTGCAGCAGTTTGCCTATGACTCACTTCTACACATTTAAGAGTTACTAACTTTATAATGTATTTTAGCTTTTTACTTGGGATGATGGGAAGTCTACTTCTAAGCTCCTTGCATGCCAGATTGGAAACCATATGTCTCTCCTTGAACATGCCTTTGACAGAACACAGAGTGTGGTGCATGGCCACTGTGTTGTTGGTCCCTTTCTAACTGAGTGGCGTGGCTCCTCCAGGAAAGGATGTGTTTTGCACCCGGCACTAGCTCCCACTCAGAAAGGACACATCCCACAGCGAGCCTTGAGATTCTGGAGGCTCAGCATCCAGCCTTGTGTAGCCAGTGCAGGCTGCAGTGCCCTGGCGAAGGCTCCATGGCCCAGCAGATGCAAAGCAGCCATGTCAAGGCCCTGACAAGTCCTTGTAATACCAGCGCAGTGCAGATGGCTCCAGTTGTGGAACACAGCCGTGCTTTCTGGGACAGAGAATCACCACCCGCTCCTGCTGGAGGCCGGCACAAGAAGAGAAAGTGTCACACACAGAGATCCACGTGATGGCAGCAGATGCACTACACGTGGGCCAGGCAGGAATAGCAGCAGGCTCAGCACTGGACATCAGCAAAGCCTAGGGCTGGAGTAAGTGACAGGAACAGGTGGTTCCAGTTCACATCCATGGCTCCAGAGTGCCTCCTGGCCAGCTCAGGGGGAAAAGTCAATTCCTGCCTGACTCAATCCGCTGTCCAACACAAATGCCCCACACTGGGGATCTTGCAGCTGGAGACCCAATGTAAGCAGAGGGATGTAGCCTGAGGAAAAGGCCAACACATACACCTAGGCAGGGGAGAGTGGCTGGGCTTACTGGTCCCAGGACTGAGAGGAGCACAGTTAGAAGCAGCAGGGATGGCATGAGGTTGGACGGACAGGCAGGCACAGGAGCGCCCACACACCACAGGGATAGGTTGGCATGTTGCTGGGCCATCTTCTACTTTCCTTGGGGGCTGGGGTACTAGGTGGGACCTCTACTTTCCCTGTACTCCAGAGACCCTGGCTCAGCTCTCCAGGTGGCTCCTTCAAAGCTTTCCTCACCTACTTTGAGAGAAGAAGCACCACCCTTTTATCCAGGGCACACTGGGGACACTCCCTGGGGAAATCCTCCAGGTTCCTCCACTTACGCTTGAGCGGGCTGGGATGCAAGCACTGGTGTGTTCATGCACAGAGTATTTGCTGAGCAAAGATGCCTCCCACATGGGAGCACCGGGGTTTGATCCCGGCTCCAGTTCGCGATTCCCACTTTCTACTAATGTGTACCCTAGCAGGTGATAGCCCACGTGGCTGGGTTCCTGCCACACATGTGGGAAACCAGCAATGAGAAACTGGCTTTTTTAAAAAAAAAGATTTATTAATTTGAAAGGCAGAGCTTAGAGAGAGAGAGAGAGAGAGAGAGAGAGAGATCTTCCATCTACTGGTTCACTCCCCAAATGGCCACAATGGCTAGGGCTAGACCAGGCTGAAGACAGGAGCCAGCAGCTTCTTCAGGGTCTCCCACATGAGTGCAGGGAACCAAGTACTTGGGCCATCCTCCACTGCTTCCCCAGGCACATTAGCAGGGTGTTGGATTGGTAGTGGAGCTGCTGAGCCTCGAACCAGCGCCCATATAAGATGCTACCATCACAGGCCGTGGTTTTACCTGCTATGTCACGGCACTGGCCCCAAGAAACTGGCTCCTGACTCCAACTCCAGCCATTGCAGGGATTTGGGGAGCAAGCCAACAGATGAAAACTCTCTCTATATATACACCTGTCTGTCTGTCTGTCTCTACCTCTCAAATAAATTTCTAAAAGTAATTTTTTAAAAAAATATGCATATTAGTGCTATTCTATGTATGTTAGATATAGTAATGAACAAACCACAAATATACCCTCTTTAACAAACAGGGAAATTTGAAACCTGCTTAATTTTTTCAGTTTTGAGACTTCCAGCTAAAACCTGTCATGTTTGTGGCATATGTATTCACATTTATGGAACACACCATGATGGATCATATTGTACTGCATAAGAAGAACCTATAATTTAGAGACTGAAACCACAGAGGGTATACTTGTAGCCACAACAGAATTATATTAAAAATTGATAACAAAAAGCTATCACTAACTCCCAAACTATCTAAAAATTAAGCACATTTTAAAGCAATACACAGGGGCTGGCATTGTTGTATAGCAGGTTAAGATACAGCCTATGAAGCTGGGATCCCATATGAGCACTGGTTCAATTCCTGGCTGCGCCACCTCTGATCCAGCTCTCTGCTAATGTACCCGGGAAAGCAGCAGAAGACAGCACAAGTGTTTGGGACCCTGCACCCACCTGGGAGACCAAGATGGAGTTCCAGGCTCCTGGTTTTGGCCTGGCCCAGCCCTAGATGTTGCAGCCAGTTGTGGCCATTTGGGGAGTGAACTAAAGGATGGAAGGTTTTCTCTCTCTCTAACTCTTTCAAATAAATAAATATTTAAAAAATAAAATAATAATATATTAAGAAAAAGTTGTAAGAGAAACTAGAAATACTTTCAGGAAGTGATCATGGAAAACTATCAGAATTTGCAGGATGCAGCTAAGGCAGAGCTTACAGAAAATTTAATCATCATTAAAGGTCTAAAAATCAATGGTATAAGCTTCTACCCTAGTGCTAGAAAAGGCAGAACAAACTAAGACCCAAGTAAGTAGAGGGCAGAGGTGGCACACAGAATGACACCCTGGGGGTGTGGCAGGGCTCTGTGACATAACTCAGGGACAGAAGTGGCTGTCAGCGGGGCTGTCTCCTCCCACCAGTTCTCAGAAGCAGAGACTTTCTGAGCTGTGGTATTGCTCACAGGAAAGCTGAAGACAGGACCAGGAGCCAGGACAAGGGCAGCTCTAGAAGCTGGAAACCCCTTTGCTGCAGACACCTTGCCCACAGTGAGGCACCTGCTCAGAACTCTCTTTACAGAGCCAGAAGACAGCGTGCACGTGTTGTGCTAGTGTTACTGGAGACGGCTGCTTAGAGGTTCTTTGCTCCAGAAGGAATTCAGAAGTGAGACAGTGGTAAGCGACGTAGCCAGGTTTAATGGAGTGGGGCGTCTGTCAGGATGGAGGGGCACCTCTCCAGACAGAATCCAAGAGACAGTGCCCAGTCATTTAGGTGGCAGAAAGCAAAGTTACACAGTCTGATGGAGAGACTACACCTGACTGGCCAGGCGGGCGTCTCATGGGAGAGCTGAGTGCGCAGTCTGCATTGTTATGGGAATGGGGTCCAGTTCTTCCCGCCATTTCTCTTTCCTCTCCCCCGTCTCCTGGACAGAGCGTTTGCTGAGTGTGAATTAGATAAAATTCTCCCCAAGGTTGTATACTCAGTGTTACCAGACTGGGTAGCCTCTGGTGCTGGGCAGAGAGGATTCTCCTGGGGAGCGTTTCCTGGGGGAAGGCTGGGACCACCTGTCAAGTTATCAGGGTCTGGGCAGGACTTGTCCTGTAAGATCCCAGGCTGCGTCCAGGTGAGCTTCCGAGGCTGCCAGAGCTGCTGTGTTCCTCTGCTTTCCAGGGCCTTGTTTTCCTCAGGCGCCTCTCACACACAGAGGCTAATTTCCAGCTTTCTACCTAACACTAGCATTTTAAGTTCGTCATATTAAACAAAGACAGCAGGAAATGATAAATGAGTGAGTTAGTGAAAACAATGGTCAAACAACAAATACCAAAAACTGAAAAACTCTGAGATCAAGAGAAGAAGAGACAAAGGAAGAAGGTGACCCAGTGACGGCTTGAGTACCTGCTGGACACATGCTCTCTGAGGGAGAGGTCATTAGGTTCTCTCTGCAACTGTATCTCCAGCCCAGACACATTTAAACTCATCATTGTGTGCACACGCTTTCAACAGTTAGGGATCGTCTTCATCTTTTTCCTCAATTTAAGTCTTTATTGACTATCCAAAAGTGTTCACATGCTTCCTTAGTCAAAATCACACAGTAAGACTTCCATTCACAGAAATCTTCCCATCTGTTTCCCCTTGGTCCCTAGTTTTTGGTATATCCTCCCCTTGTCTCTTCTGAAACTATAAGTGGGTGCATATCAAGAGAACATGTGTGTGCTGGACCTACCGTTTAGAGGTAGAACACCTGAACCGCTCTGTGCACTTTTTCTTAATGTATTCTGGAGACCACTCTAAACAGGAATATAGAAACATTCTGCATTCCTTCTTTATTCCTGCACAACGCTCAGCCTGCGTGTCACAGTGCCCTTGGGCAACCTCATTTCACATTTGTCCTCAGAGGCTCTGGGACACAGTCTTGGAAATCGAAGCCCTAGGATCAAAGGGTGAATCCAATGACAACTTTCAAGACACTGAGAAGTTTCCCTCCGTGTGTTGGCGTGGGCTACCATCAAACAACACAGACCGCTGGCCATCAACGGCAGGACGGTCTCATCCCAGTGTCAGCTGTCAAGGCCCGGGGTGGGTGGCATGGGCTCTGCTTGAGGCCTCTCTCTTTGAGCTGCAGGCACCAGCTTCTCCCCGTGTGCCCCACGCATGTGTGCCACATGACTGTGCCTCTTGTGCTGTGTCCTCATCTCCTCTTCTCTTAGGACACCAGTCAGACTGGATTAGGAACAACTCCAGTGACTGCATTCTAACTGAATTGCCTCTTTAAATACAGCTACATTCTGAGGTCCTAGGAGTGAGCACACTTCACACCAGGATTTATGGGGTCAGGGGGAACAATTCAGCCCAGTATTGCCCAATTTTGCTACCCCCCCAAGCAATGAATGAGAGGATCTATTTCCTCACATCATCCAAGCATCCTGTCCATTGTTTTACCTTAGGTATATGCCCCTGAAATGTCAGAGTTGTTTCAGTTTTATAAATCAATCTAAGAACCTCTGTTCTAAATCGGACAATTTAATGATAGCTTATTCTGAAACAGAATTTAGTATTTCCATTTATTATCCATAGTTATATGACTACTTCTACTTGTCAACTTCTCCTTAATTTTTTGCTGTTTCCTTATTTAATGCTTTTAGCCCATGTGAAGCACATTTTTACTTAACACTCAACATATAAAGATGCTGAGCTAGGTCTTGACATTTTATGTCTCTTCTACAGTAAGTTGGGAGTTTCTAACAAGATTTAAAATTGGAACAGGGTCTTTATGTAAAAAAATCAAGAAAAAAAAAAGATGTCAACCGGTTTGTGCCACTACATGTTTGTCATCGCAGTGGCACTGCCCTGCCTAAGACTCGTGACCCCGAGTACTGCCTCGCTGCCGTGCCCACACTGTGTGTCTGTGAGCAGCAGAGATGCCGGCACCGCTGACTTCACGCCTCCTTGGGAAGAGGGCACAGTGTCAGTCCCAAACCTCAAGTCCAGCCACGGCCATAGTAACGCCTCCTTCTGGGCTCAAAGAGACCACTCCCCACCTGATCCTGCATTGCTCACACATGGCGGTGTCTGCCCACTCCCCACTCTGGGCCCCCCAACTCGAAGGAGACTAGAGGAGAGGTTCCGGCGAGCTGCTTTCTCCCCAGCACTGCTGCCCCACCTCAAGGGTCCACAGCTACCCATTAGACAGGACAAGCCTCCATCCTCAGGGGACAGTCTCCTAATTCTGCCTGCAGAGTGGACTTGAGCCCAGTTTTCAATGGTATGAGACCTTTCTGCTTTCAAAGATCTTTCTGTGATAGGATGGCCGAGAATAAGTCTCAGGAATTCACAGTTTGACCTTGTGACAATCACAGATATTATGTGTGAATCATCCAGAAGATTTCAACTCTACAGAAAAAGGAGGCTGGTCCTGAAGCTGCCAGCTGTAGGTAGGCAGAGCAGCTGTCCCCGTCCTGGTTCCCCTTGACACTGGTATTCTGACAAGAGGCCACGTCACCCAAGACCTGGCAACCACAGACAGTCCACAGAGGGCAGGGTCACAGCGGCAGGAAGCTGTCTAGGGAGGTGAAATGTGGCCTGGGGAATGCAGCTGGACCAGAGCAGAACCCAACTGCCAGGCCTAGAGTCGGGCCTGGACCCAGGCCCGGAGGTGGGCCTGGTGCTGGGCGTGGGATGCTGGCTCAGAGCCCGCTGCAGACCCCATGCAGCGCTCAGTTCCCTGAGTGAATTCCCCAATGGCTGCTTACCAGGGGGATGCAGGGTCCTCTCTGAATGGAGGGGTAGTGGGAAGGAAACTAAAGGCACGGCCAGCTCTGAGGATCACCAGGGAGGCTGAGGCTGCTGTCCAGGAGAAGAGAGAACAGAGGAGACAGGAACAGGGGAGGAAGGAGAAGGGACGAGGAGGGAGGAGACCGATGGACAGAAAAGGGAGAAGAGGAAAGAAGAGAGGCTGAGAAGCAAGAAAAAAGGAGTCAAAACATACAAAGTGGAAAAGGCGGAAACGCTCTAAGTGTGAGAGGCGCAGGTCTCCGGGACACTGAGAAGGGTGGAGCTGGGAGCAGGCAGCATCATCTCCACTCTCAGATGGGTAAATTGAACGACAGGCAGGTTGAAGGCAGTGCGAGCCAATGCCAGGCAGCTGGGGTCGTGCTGGGAACCGAGCAATGGTCTTGGCAAGGGCACTGGCCTGCAGACTTGAGAAACGTGGTAAGTGGAAACAGCAGCAGCTCGGATCTGCACCTGCACCGCACACAGCAGCTCAGCACGCTCTTGCGGCTCACCGCCTCGCTGCACACTATTGGCCCTGCAGACAGCTGGAGACCAGCCAGTGTCCACTATCAGGGAAGAGTGGACAATGGCCTGTGAGGTCCCCAGTCTCTTCTTGGTGAATCAGAGTTGGTGAGGAAGGAGGTAGACCTGAGCAGGTGGGACGTGCAGGGGCCATACATGCCCCCAGCCCTACCTCTTGAGGTACAGAGCAGGCAGTGTTCTTCAGGGGCTGTGATGTTACATCCTAGAACGTTCACGTGGAGATAAGGGCAATGGCGCTCACACTACTCCCTCCTGGGACTACACAGTCTAGGGGTGACCGTCCACATGGTGCATGAGCATGTTACTAGAAGCTGAGCACTGGCCTGGGTGGGAAGACGTGTTCAGAGTTGGGCTCACTGAACATGGCATGGCAACAGAAAGTCACTAAACTCTCCTCTTCGAGCCCACCCTTTAAATAAAACCAGGAAACACTCAAACATGGTCAGCAGAGACTCTGCTCCCTCTGCCAAGCCTCGCTTTCAGCCTTGCTCTGTGAAGTCTACTTCCCTGCTCCTGGTGCCTCCCTCGGTGTCACAGTGACGTGACACCTCCTACCCGGGAGAGCTCCAGGCCAAGGGCAACACAGAGAGGGCTCCACTTGATGATGGGTCTGCCCTCCAGCTCAGTGAACACCTCCCCCACTGCAGTACCAAGAAAACAGGTCACACGGCCTAAAAGTCTCCACAGAGACGCTCACTCAGGTCTGAGTCACGCACGCCTGCAGAGATCCCTGGGTGACTCCCTCACCCCACAACAATGAGCCCAGCCAGGTGTCAGTCAGCAGGGCCCTGGACAACCTGACCTGGAAGACCCTCCCTCCCAACGTTCTGTGTAACTAACGGAAGGCCAAGCAGAACCCAGCCGTTCTTTTGAAAAGAGTCTTACTCATGCAGGAAAGACTCCCGCTCACGTGGAAGTGCAGAGGCGGGAAATGCACCGGAGGTTCTGAGAAGACGCAGGTGGTCTCAACAGGGCTTTTGGCAGACGCAGAGAGATGTCATGAGGAGGATGCCCGAAGGTGGGGCGGACAGGCTAGTTACCGTGAGGACGGCATCCGTCATCAGCAGAGAGGTTTGGCTAACCGTGCAATGACACCTGACAGCAGTGAGTGCTGTAGACAGAGGCAAGTGCAGCCCTCAGAGCCGGCTGGACAGGGATGTGCGGAATGCACGGCGGGCTCACTCCTGGGAACACAGTTTCCTCCACAGCTAGAACAGTGCCAGTTATTAGCTCACAGCTGTGAAGTGAGACACACGGCCACCACACAGCTGGGATTTCCAGGTAAAAGTCTCACAAAGTGGAGTTCCCACCTGCACAGCACCCCCACCAGCACCCCCCACCACCACACAGCTGGTGGCTGCATCCAGGCCCTACACTGGAGAACTGAGACTGACCAACCATATCCGCTTGTTAAGCCTGGAGTGGGAACTGTTCCCAACCAAGCCCTGACTTACAGAGACATCAAACTAAATTCTAGACACATTAAGGGTGAAAGTGGAACTCAAGTTTACATAATTCTGCATTGATGGAAATGTCAACATGAATGAGATCAAAAGCAGAGAACTGTAAAAGAAAAGCAGTCTTAGAAATCAAGTCTTTCACAAAAGGAAAATGGGTAGTACACGTGAACACAGGGTCACAAAGAGCAGCCAGCAAGGGTCTGGGAGCGGGGATGCCCTTGGAGGATGGTGCTGGTTACGGGAGCAGAGTGACGGCAAAGAGAGCAAGGCTCGGAGGACAAAGCACCAGGGCCATGAGGGCGTCAGGTGTCCCACACCCTGGGCTCTGTGCGAACGGACACAGGAGTGGAATTTGGATGCAAGCTACTCTCTGGCCCCAAGGGGACAATCCTAGGGACATGGTGACTCCATGGCCTGGGATCCAGCTCCTCAGGGGCTTGCTCAGTGCCCCCAGCCTATCCCTGTGACCGAATGCCTCCAGCCATAGCTCCTCATTCTAAGTAAGGAGATGAAATACCCACCTTTCAGGGTTGTGAAAAGTACTCTGTAATTTGCAAAGTGCTATACAAATGAGACAATGTTAAGCCTTATCTCCCAGTGTAATTCTAAAGTAAAAATAGTAGATAAGAGAAAGGGATAGAGAAAGTATGAGGAATGTACTATTTCTGAAGTCACCCAGTCCCAGCAATTCCAAGATTTGATTTTGCTGATGAAGTTGCAAAGAAAGAAGACTTGTGCCATGCATTCAGGGTAGAACATGTCTCTGACCTTCTCTGCTTTTCCTTTTCTGCACCCGGATGGGGGTAGCATGTGGCAGCCCTGAGCTCTCTGCCTGCTGGAGTCTAGAAATGCACTTGGCTAAAGGCAAGCAGAGGCTGTCCATCCAGCACACAGCTGGCAAGTGAATGGTCACTTGTCTGCCCAATCCATCACTGACAGCTGCCAATCTACAACAGAGTCTCTGCAGAGACCTTCCAATGCTCTGCACCAAGTTGCTGTCTTCAGATACGGCATACTTGCTCTTTGACCAGGGTTAATTTCTGTCTCGGGAAGAAATAATTCATAGTGTTTAGAGAAGAAATCTCTCCCACAGGAGAAGAAATCTCTCTCCTGGGGTACCTTCTTGGCACCCCTCCAGCACATAGTGGTGGGAATGGGGCAGCAGCAGGAGAATGCTGGGTAGGCACAAACTGCCCCTGGCAACTGGCATTCCTGGCACCTGCTCCAGCCATGGCCAACAGAGAGCCAGGCTGCCATTTTCTTCAAGGTCCCCCCACTCAATGTGAAGGCCCAGGTGCACTGTTATGTCCTATGTCCCAGGTAGCCCCAGGCACCAGATGGCCTTCAAACTGCTGCTGTCCAGAGACAAAGTGAGGCAGCGGCTGAGGACTCCAACCTCGGCCACCACGCCACACCCACCTCTCAGGTCTGGCTCACATGCAGGCCTACTCACAACCACTCTCCCTGCCTGTTGTCTGCAAGCTACTTTCTTCCTCTTCCTCACCTGAAGGGGTGTCCCAGCTCCCCCAGACAAAGAACCAGGGATCCCCATATACGTGCCTTTTCCTGTAGACAGAAGGCTCCCAGGGGGACGATCCAGACTCCATACTGCTTGGGAGGTGGCTGTGGCTGAGGGCTCATCTCTAACAGTGCCACTGTGTCAGCTGAAGTCCTAGCATGAAGGCCTTCACACAGAGCTGTGATGGGACAGCACCGTGCCCCACAGCAGAACTGCAATGTCTATGGGATCAGGCAGTCACCCTGTCCGTGCAGTGGAGAACTTTACACATGTCACCTGCCACCCTCCCATGAGGCAGGCTTCATAGAGGCATGGCTCCAACACAGCAAGGTTGAGATCTCCACGCTGTCCACTCAGAGCCCCGGCCCCCATGGCCACAGCCTCCTTCTTTCTATGCTGCCCCTCCGGGAGGTGTTTCTTCCTTCCCCTTCTCTTTCCTCCTGGAGACGTCAACAGAATGACGGGTCCAAGGTGAAAACTATGTTCGACATACATGTGAGCACCCAAGGGACTTCTGGAAATCATTCTGACTGTGGGGTGGCCAACTGACAGCCATGTGGGGACCCCAGGTAAGGCCAGAGTAGCCAAGAAGGGCAGCACAGGGCCCAGGGCCACTGCCAAGGGGACCACAGGCGGGAGGGCAGAACACATGTAAATGTTCCATAGACAGGTGCACACATATTTTCATGAACATCTCCACTAAAGACAAGGATGCTCGACGAGTTCCTGACTTTGGGCTCTGCCTGTTACTGTGCTGTTTTCTGTGATCAAACATCGTTAGGCAGCTCCACCTTTCCAGAAACAGGCAGAGGCATTGCTCTACAGACGTAAACAGTGAAAGCCCCAGGACAGGATATATCTTACAGCTTTCCTACAAAATGCAGTTACCAAAACAACAAGATTGCTATGGCACTATTAATTTAAACCCAGAACCCATCCCTGCTGTGCCAGGGGAGTCCTCAGGACCACCCCACTCGCCATGCCTGCCCCTCTCCCAGAGTCGTTCCCCGTGGCCACACAGAAGCCATGCTCCTGTTCCCAGGCTGACCTGCTAACACGTCAGGTGCCCACAGCACAGAGCTGGTATACGGGAGAGACCCAACATCCAGGTGCTGAGTGAAACAGCAATTGTGCAAAGTGACGCCATGCTTATGGGGGAAGTGGGTGATGGCTGTCGTGGCAGTGCACACAAGGTTCCTCCTGCTGCGTGCAGACAGCCCTGTGCCCCCAGACATGCACCGCGTGATGAGGAAGATCTTACCCACCCCACACGCCAGTACCAAGACCCAGACAGACATGGCCCCTCATGACATTCATGGGAAGGCAGACCTTCAACACAACAGCTCTCCAGACCAAGGACAGCCTGTGGCAGAACACGGAGGCAGAGCCTGCTGGGCCATCCGGCCCTGTCACTCTCACAGGCCAAGCGGCCAGTCTTTCCAGAGAACAATGTGGGCACTCAATAAATACAAAGATTGTTAATGAACCGTAAACCAACACGGGCCAATGAAGATCATCCTGCCTATAGAAGCCAGGAGGCTCGGACTCAGAGGACACCAAGGAGGGGCTGTGCTGACACAGGAGCTCAGCGGCCCAGCTCACCTGGCCCCAGCATTCCAGCTGTGACCTGCTGGCCTCTCTGGCCTCTGGTCTTAGCACCCACTTGCATGACTAGTCAGGAGCAGCACCCCACGGTAGCACTGCTGCTGCGAGGAGGAGATGAGCAGGAGGGCCCAGTAAGGAAGGGAAGGAGTCCCTGTAGCCTCCTCACTGAGAGGTCACGGCCTAACCATGAGGGGCCGGTGCTGTGGCGTACACAAAAGGCTAAGCCCCCGCCTGTGGTGCTGGCATCCCATGTGGGCACCGGTTCTTGCCCTGGCTGCTCCACTGGAAAGCAGCAGAGGATGGTGTGAGTGCTTGGGCCCCTGTACCCACATGGGGTACTCAGAAGAAGCTCCTGGCTCCTATCTTTGTATTGGCCTGGCTCCAGCCATTGCAGCCATTTGGGGAGTAAATCAGCAGGTGGAAGACCTCTCTCTATCTCTCCCTCTCTCTGTAATTCTCCTTTAAAATAAATAAATAAATCTTTTTAAAAATCTGAAGATGCCCTCCGGGAAGAATAGGGTAAGACCCCAGAGAGGACCACAGTGTGACACGAGTGTACCTGGAGGGTGCAGCACCAACACCACAGAGTTGACCCGTACTATGAGGCTGTGTTTGACTTTCGTAGGTCAGAGAATCATCACGTAGGTTTGGCTCTTCACATACTCTTCTTGTCTCTGCACTGCATTACTTACCCCCGTCTTGCACGCACAAGCCAAACAGCTGCCAATGAAGCCAATTAGCAAATGCAGTGATGGCTCTGAATAGTGCCTGCTGTCTAGCTTCCTTCCAGAGCAAGCCACAGCTAAAGACAGGAAGTGTGCGGGAGGCACCCAAGCAGAGTGCATCCACAGAAGCCCACTAGCCACTGGTGTAATAAAGGGTGTGGCTTCCAGTCACTAAGTGAGTAAATGATGATCAGCACAGGGTCCAGTGCTGTACACATGGTGTGGTGGCCTCTGCCTAGGAAACCAACATCCAGAAAAGCAACCGCACCAAAGACACGGAATGTCGAGTCTGTGTGTGTGTCACCCGGTCCCCGTGGCCACCTTGCCAGCCCCCAGCTGCTCCTATGCAGCTAGAAGGAAGGGGTTAGTCCAGAACACAAGCTTGCAGGTAGCAGGCAGGCCAGGGCCAGACTTGGAGAGACCAGCCATCAGTATGGTGTGGGACAGGGGTGCCAACTTAGGCAAGGCCAGTGGCCCAGGAGGCAGTTCCCAGGTCCCCATGAGCTGGCTGCCACAGTGCATCAGTCCACACAGCAGCAGCGGCTGTTAGAGCCAGGCAAGCTTGACTGAGACAAGGGGGTGGGGAGGTTAGCAATGATGGAATGGCATTCAGCGCCATCACCAGAGAAAGGTTAAAGCAGAGAATGCCCAGCACCAGAGTCAGCAGGAAACAAAGAACAGGTGCCCACAGTAGAGTGGCTTGTGGGTCCTGAAGTCAGGAGGCAGGGACTTAAACATTTAGCTGCCCCGTCTCCCAGGTCAATGCTCATCTGGGAGTGGACAGAAGGTCAGAAGCACACAAAGGAGAGGCAGAAAAAGACAGCCTCCCCTCCTCAGCTATGGCCCAGGCAGGGTACAGTGCAAGGCCCAGATAGGAGGGCCACCTTGCCCCCCTTATGAGGACCTAGGGGTGCCCAGGGCAGCGCAGGGTGCCTAGCCCAAGGACACAGGACAAAGGGCAGGCAGGTGAGCAGGGCAGGCAGCAGAGCACAGGGCGGTTGAGTCAGGGGAGGCAGAGGGTGTGTTGGGGAGGAGGCTCCAGGTCACGGCCAGATAGACCTGCATCCCAGGACTGGCTCAAGCCCACAGCAGCCACCACGGACCAGGCACCCAGCTCAGCACCGTGAAAAGCAGAACCACAGGCCTCTTCCTTGGCCAGGCTCTGTCTGTAAAGGGCAATGTCACCTCCACTTCACGGAGACCTGGTCCCAGGTCACCAGGAAGAAGCGGCCCATCAGGCTCTGAGTCTGACTCCCACGTACTGCTCTGAACGGTACTGAGGACAGCCCTGACCTGACATGAAGGTGTGAACCTGCCAGGAACCTCTGGCTTGGCCCTGAATTTGAAACAGAAAGCTCTGCATGAGAAGCTGCCCCCAGCACCTCTGCCAGAGCCTGGGGAAGGAATCTGCCTGATGCCATCTCTCTTGTCCCTTCCCTGGCCTCCCACACAGAGCAGCCACCACTGCCTCAACCATGTTCAGAAACTCATCCTTAGCTGGTGAACACAGTTCCGCACAGAACCATGGATGGGATGAGTTGACAGAAGGGTGACAAAGCGTGATCAGAAGACACTCTGCATCCTGCCAGGACTCTGCAATACATGCTGCCCACACACTCTCCACACAGTGCTAACCCGGCAGAAATGTGCACAGCCTCTGGCCAGGGCTTGGCCTCCTGGGCTCACAGACCAGTGACTGCTTGGGCTCTGCTTGCTACGTTCTTTATCATGCTGAGACATTGTTGTAATTAAAATTCCAGTTGCAGAAAAGCACTAAGAAACTACATCAAAGAAAGCTTGGCTCTCAGCCTTCCATGCTCCTGCGAGGGAGCGTGCCCCTGGCCCCAGAGCAGGCTCGCTGTGGAGCAGCCACCCAGCTACAGCTGCAGCATGACCTCCTCCTCCTCCCAAAGCCACACGGAGATCTGTCCCGAGGAGAAGGGCCACCATGCTGCCCACTGGAAAGTGCATTTTCCTTTTTCACTTGGTAACTTGTTATTGTGATAGAATTTCAACCTGCAGAAAAGTATAGAATCTTACAGAGAACATCTGTGCCCCTTTGCCGCTTTACCTACTTTCTCCAACTTGTTCCCATGTCAGCCCACTCCTGTGTCACAAAGCCATGCATGCATTCCCTAGAGACTCCACCATCGGAGGGTGATGCGCACCCATCACCTTCACACCAAATGCCATGGTGCATCCTCAACACAATGCCACCCAGGCCACCACAGCACCACTGTTAACCACAACATTCACACAACACACGGCTCATGTTGGGGGTAGCCCCTGGCTGGCCTTAGTCCAGGTTCTAGTCTCCATGCAAGAAAGAATTCAAGGAAGCGACTTAGGTAAAGGTGAGTAGGAAAGCAAGATTTACTTAAAGTGGAAGTACACACTCAAGAATGAACGGACAACCTCAGGAGAGAACGAGCTGCTATTAACAAGGTTCAGTTGTTGTTTTATATGATTTGGGGGCAAGAGGGATGATGCCTGGGTGGGGCTTAATTGACTATTCAAAGGGAGCAGAGTTTGGAGCAGGATTTCTGTGTCCTTTTCTGGAAATCTCGGAAGTACCATGGCACCAGGTGGTGATGTGAGTGGGAGTGTCAGCTGTGTGATTTATTATAATGACTTCAAGGCCATCACAGAGACACAGCCTGCAGCCATGCTGGGTCATTCTAGCTGGCACTGGTTCTAAGTCTGAAATGTTGCAGAATTTGCACTTTCTGCCATGTGGAGGAGGGGGGAGGCAGGGATTGGCAGTACTTGGAAAGGCGGTTTAGATAGCACAGATCGGGCTGCTGTGCAGGCTTCTGCACAGGACGGCCGAGGCCATCACACAGGACACTCATGGGGGTGGGGGTGGAAGGGTGGTGCTTGCTGGCTGGGGCAGTCAGGCCACAGGCCACGCTGTTCTCATGGGAGGGTTACAGGGTTGCAGCAGGGTGGTACTGTCAAACCTCAGCTCTTCTTGCTCTGGCTCCCTCCCTGCCTATATCACTATTATCTAATTCCCTAGATACCCATTCCCTGTGTCTCAACATCACACCCATTTGGTAGTCATTAATTAAGCCAGCATAATTTAACTCTTCATGAAATTAGAAATGCAAGAATAAGCCATGCTGTCATTCTAACAGGTTTGTGGGAAACAGTGCCCTATGAAGTCAAATCCCATATACAATGTCTTTTTTAGAGACACAAAAATGTAAGAAACAAAACAACATCCTGGGGGCTGATGTTGTAGCATAGCAGGTTAAGCCACGATGCCAGCGTGCGATGCTGGCATCCCATATGAGCACCAGTTCGAGTCCCATCTGCTCCATCTCTGCTCCAGCTCCTTGCTAATGCCCCTGGGAAAGCAGCAGAAGATGGTCCAAGCACCTGGGTCCCTGCCATCCATGTGGGAGTCCTGGATAGAGTTCCTGGCTCTTTGCTTTGGCCTGGCCCAGCTCTGGCCATTGAGGCCATTTGGGGAGTGAACCAGTAGATGGAAGATCTCAATCCACAACCCCCGGGTCTCTGTCTCTAACTCTGCCTTTCAAATAAATAATGTCTTTAATAAAAGACATTAGGGGGCCGGCACTGTGGCGTAGCAGGTAAAGTTGCCACCTGCAGTGCTGGCATCCCATATGGGTGCCAGTTCGAGTCCCGGCTACTCCACTTCCGATTCAGCTCCCTGTTATGGACTGGGAAAACAGTGCAGGATGGCCCGGGTCCTTGGGCCCCTGTGCCTGCGTGGGAAGCCCAAGTAGGCTCCTGGCTCCTGACTTCAGATCGGGACAGCTCTGGCTATTGCAGCCACTTGGGGAGTGAACCAGTGGATGGAAGATCTCTTTCTTTCTCTGCCTTTCAAATAAGTAAAATAAATCTTTAAAAAATAAATAAATAAATGACATCCTGTAAGACATACTATAGACATGCCAACAAAAAATATGAAAACTATAATCTGTAATTATTCTAGTATTTTTAACTTGGTTAAGAGACATTAAGATCATATAAGGAGGCCGGCGTCGCAGCTCACTTGGCTAGTCTTCCACCTGCGGCGCCTGCACCCCGGGTTCTAGTCCTGGCTGGGGCGCCAGATTCTGTCCCGGTTGCTTCTCTTCCAGTCCAGCTCTCTGCTGTGGCCCGGGAGTGCAGTGGAGGATGGCTCAAGTGCTTGGGCCCTGCACCCGCATGGGAGACCAGGAGGAAGCACCTGGCTCCTGGCTTCAGATCGGCGCGGCACGCAGGCCGCAGTGCACCGGCCGTAGCGGCCATTTGGGGGGTGAACCAACGGAAAAGGAAGACCTTTCTCTCTCTCTCTCTCTCTCTCACTGTCTAACTCTGCCTGTCAAAAAAAAAAAAATCATATAAGGCATTACAAATATAAGTCAGAATTAGAAGGACTAAAAATATGAGGTCATAGAAATCAAGAAAGAATTAAGAATGAAAATATTTCAAAAGTAAAGATGAAATTAGGAGACACAAGAGACCAAATAAATACAACAGAAGAAAAAAATAGAAAAAAATTTTTAATTTATTTATTTACTTGAGAGGTAGAATTACAGAGAGAGGGAGAGATAGAGAGAGATCTTCCATCTGCTGGTTCACTCCCCAGATGATCACAACAGTCAGAGTTGGGCCAGTCTGAAGCCAGGAGCCAGGAGCTTCTTCTGGGTCTCCCACATGGGTGCAGGAGCCCAAGGATTTGGATCATCTTCTACTGCTTTCCCAGGCCATCAGCAGGGAGCTGGATTGGAAGTGAAGCAGACAGTACTTGAACCAGTGCCTATACAGGATGCTGGTGCCGCAGGCGGATGCATAACCTACTATGCCACAGTGCTGGCCCCAGAAAACTTCTAAAAACTGCAAAGAGGGACTGGTGCTGTGGTGGAGCTGGCAAAGCTGCCACCTGCAGTGCCGGCATCCCTTATCGGTGTTAGTTCGAATCCTGGCTGCTCCACTTCTGATCCAGCTCACTGTAAACACACCTTGAAAAGCAGTGGAGGACGGCCCAAGTGCTTGGACCCCTGCACTCACATGGGAGACCCAGATGAAGCTCCTGGCTTTGGCTTGGCCTGGCCAGCCCTAGCCATTGTGGCCATTTGGGGAGAGAATCAGTGGATGGAAGACTTCTCTCTCTCTCCATGCCTCTGCCTCTCCTTCTTGCTCTCTGTAACTCTGACTTTCAAATAAACACATAAGTCTTTAAAAAAAAACTGAAAAGAAACCAAAGCAATGAGAAGAATGAAGAAAAGTGCTAATAGCAAACATGCATGAGCAGAGCAGCACAGGGGACACAGCTGGAGACAGCACACGGCCTCCTATCATCATCTAACAAAGCTCTGCAGGCACTGTTGGGTCATCTGCTAACATTTTATTTATGGTTATACTTCTGTTTTTAAAGGTTGCAGGGGCCGGCGCCATGGCTCACTTGGTTAATCCTCCGCCTGTGGCACCGGCATCCCATATGGGCGCCAGGTTCTAGTCCCAGTTGTTCCTCTTACAGTCCAGCTCTCTTCTGTGGCCTGGGAAGGCAGAGGGGGATGGCCCAAGTGCTTGGGTCCCTGCACCCGCATGGGAGACCAGGAGGAGGCACCTGGCTGCTGGCTTCGGATCGGCGCAACACCAGCCATAGTGGCCATTTAGGGAGTGAAACAATGGAAGGAAGACCTTTCTCTGTCTCTCTCTCTGTCTATAACTCTGTCAAAAAAAAAAAAAAAAAAAAAGATTACAGTACCTACATTTTTAAAATATTACTTGTACAATGTTTATATCATAATAGAGCCAAGCTCATAAAACCATTAAGGGAACATCTGGATTTTCCGTGCTCTAAAACGATTCATAGCCTTCAGGTGGTTCTGCCTTAGGGATGTGTAGGAGTGTCCTGCAGGCAGCAGCCTGGGGGCCCGAGTGCACATCGTGTCCAGCCAGCTCCACAGGGATGGGCTCTTCAGACTTGCTACATCACATCCAGGCAGTGCCATTTCATTTCAATTCGTTTTTTTTTTTTTTTTAAGATTTTTTATTTATTTATTTGACAGGTAGAGTTACAGGCAGTGAGAGAGAGAGAGAGAGACAGAGAGAAAGGTCTTCCATCTGATGGTTTACCCCCCAAGTGGCCACTATGGCTGGAACTATGCCCATCCAAAGCAGGAGCCAAGTGCCTCTTCCTGGTCTCCCATGCGGGTGCTGGGGCCCAAGCACTTGGGCCATCCTCCACTGCTTTCCCTGGCCACAGCAAAGAGCTGGACTGGAAGAAGAGCAACTGGGACTAGAACCTGGCGCCCATATGGGATGTCGGCACCACAGGTGGAGGATTAAGCTAGTGCACCACGGCGCCGGCCCCTCATTTCAATTCTAAAATCCCTTTGCAGAGAAATTACAAATAGCAGTCTCTTAAAGTCCTAAAATTGTGCCATTTTCTCCCTTTGACCAATGTGGCTAAGAGATTAAATATTTTATTGATCCTTATTCACAATTAATTGCACCAACCAACAAGCTATCATGTTCTACTCTATCTGCTCTCTCCTCATCGTCATTCATTTTTCCTACTGTGTTGTGAATATCTTGAAATTCTTTCACTAGTATGTGGAGTCATCTGGCTAGTTCACTTGCTTAAAACGTCCCTGGCTCACCAGCATTTTCTTCTGAGTAATGCTTTGGCAGCCTCCTTCATGTTTTGACATGCAATGTTCTCTCGTTTTCATTACTTTTTAAACAGCTTATGCTTTATTTAAAAGCATTCCAAAATTTCCAAGTGTATAATGGAGTCTAGGTTATTTTCAGCTATCATTTTGTGGTAATTTTCCACTTTTACTATATTTTATGATTTCTCCTTTTGAAAACTAAGATGTTCATTGAAATCAAATACACAGCAGATATATTTGTGGATAGTTCTGGTGTGTTTATAAAAGAGGAAGGAAAGAAAGAAAAGTATATTCTTTGTTGAGAATACAATTTGTTAAGAATACTATTCAGGGGCTGGCACCATGGCACAACAGGTTAAGCTGCCATCTGCAGTGCTGGCATCCCATATGGGCACCAGTTTGAGTTCTGGCTGCTCTACTTCTGATCCAGCTCCCTGCTAATGTGCCTGGGAAAGTAGCAGAGAATGGCCCAAGTGTTTGGGCCTCTTTACCCACGTGGGATTCCTGGAAGAAGCTCCTGGCTCCTGGCTTCAGCCTGGCCCAGCCCCAGGCATTGCTGCCATCTGGTGAGTGAACCAGCAGATGGAAGATCTCTCTCTGTCTTTCCCTCTCTCTCTCTGTAATTCTGACAGAAATAAATAATTGTTTTAAAAAATGCTATTCAAATCCTTCATAACTATTTGTTTTCTATTAATTTATTAACTGGAGCTCCCATATGGTATTGAATTTATTCATCTCCTATTCTTACATAAATTTCATACTGCGTAATTATGCACATGAAAGTTCATGATAATCATATCTCCTTAGGTTACAACTTATCAAAATGAACTATCTTTCTTCTATTTAATACCTTTAACTTTTTTCTTGAAAATAACACTGCTAGGCCTACTTTCTGGTGATCAACATTTGCTTTGTACACTTGCCTTAAAAACTGCTCTGTTTCTGGATCCTATAAGACTGTGTTCTTTCAATAGATAACGTTTTTTATAAAATATCTAATTATTTGAAAGGCAGAGTGTCAGAGAGAGACGAAGAGGTAGATCTTCCATCTGCTGATTCAGTACCCAAATGACCCCAATGGTTGACTGGTCTAGGCTGAAGCCAAGAGCCTAGAACTCCAGTGAGGTTTCACACTTGAGTGGCAGGGCCCAAGCACTTGAGCCATCATCTCCTGTCTTCCCAGGCACATTAGCAGAGAAGTGGAGCATCTAGGACTTAAACCAACGCTCAGATATGGGATGCCAGTACCACAGGTAGCAGCTTAATCTGCTGGGCCACAATGTGGATCCCATTAATAGAGAAATTTAACCCATGTATTTGAACTAATGCCCACATAATGTCTTGCCTTATGTATTTTTATGGTTTCTAATTCTTCCCCATCTACTGTCTTTTGGTGAAATGAGGTTTTCTTTGTTCCAATGTTTTCCTCTACAAAACTGAAGTTATGCTTCTGTGCCTCCTCCTCTGATGCACCTGACTACCCATTAATACATTCAATGCAGATTTGTATACCAAAGGCCCAAGTGGCATCTAGAGATTCCTGTGAAAATGACCTGATGTTTAATAAACTTTGATTTTTCTCCTCTTGTCACTATATATACTATATACATATGCGTGAGATCCCTAATAGAAATGCTTAATTTGTACATCAATATGCATTAACAATTATTTAGAGCAGTGCGTCTGGATATTTACACTGGATATTTCTGTGCTATTATTGATGGCACCAAAACTCGTTCTCTTTTATAATGGCTGCTGTGTTGATTTTGTTAGGGTACTGGGAAACAGGCTGGCAGCCCTGAGGCCTTTGATGATGGAAGACGTCTCTCCTCTGTCATTCAGTTTGAATTCTAATCGGACTTTGTCTGAAACTGCAGGTTTGAAATAATTTTTCCCCAAGTACTTTGAGGAATATTGTACTAATTAAATCTAGATTACAGTTTGCCACGGAGAAGTCTGAAGCCAACTGATGGTCACATCTTTATGAAAAAGCAGATCCCACCTGCATTTGTGCTGCTGACACATGTGGGCTTTCTGTCAACAGAAGCCTGAAGTCCTGATGCAGAGTGTGCAGATGGTTGTGTTTTCTCCTTCCCCTGTGAAACAATGGGCAGTCCTCTGATGCATCCTGGGCTCTGGGAAGTGTTCTAGATCCTCCTAACTCTTTCACTACCCTTCCCTATCTGTCTTCTGCTTTCTCCTTATTAAACTCCTACTAAACAGAAGATGGAGCTTCTCAAAATCATTTATGGTCTCAGCTTTTCTTCACTCCACCCATCAGTCCTCCAGTTTGCACCTGCAGCAGCTCTGGCTCCACCCACTCTGCACCTGCAGCAGCTCTTCCTTTTTGCATTCTGGAGCCACACTCAATCTAAGTGACTGAATTCTGCAATAGCGCTTGGTACTGTAGATCTGCATCTGAAGTAGTTCTTGGCCTATCCATTAGTCTAATCACTGATTCCTACTTCATTTATATTTATCCTATGATTGAAGTTATTCCAGTTGTTCCATTTTGTACATCTTGCTTTCCAAAATATTTGATTGTTTCTTTTGAAAGAACAGGGATTTTTGGTATCTTCTTGTCACTGTACCTTTCAACATATCCCTTAAGCATTCTTTTGTGTCTCAGTGCTTCTCCCTCCAGCTATGTGGTGGTCCACAGTTTTTCTTCTTGAGAGCCTTGGTTTGTTTGTCCTGGACACAAGTTCTCTTCACTCGGGCCTGCCTCCCGTGTTGCAGGGAGATGGCAGCATTTTCTGTCTTCAGGAAGTGGCTTTCTGTCCCTGTCAGGATTTGGTTTCTGGCCAGGACACAATTCTTGATGGCTTTAGCCCTGAGCCCACATTGTCCACCTTCCCTGCGAGCGTGCACGTGTCCCTGAGGCTTGCCACGCAGCACCAGTCTCTGAGCGAGTGCTTCCCATCAGTCCTCTCCAGCTCCTCAACCCACAAATCCCGAGCAGTGTCCTGATGCTCACTGCAATCCCCACCAAGGCTTTTCTGGATCTTTTCTGTGATGTCTGAATCCCACAAACTCTGTTTCGATCTCTTAATAATTAATAATTGATGAAAATGTCTGATTGCTGTTATCCCCCTCTCCTAGACCAGCTCTCCTGGATCCTCTGTTACTGTTTTAAAATTTGTCATTTCTGGGGCTGGCACTGTGGCATAGTGGGTAAAGCCTCCGCCTGCAGTGCCAGCATCCTGTATGGGCACCGGTTCGAGTCCTGGCTGCTCCACTTCCGATCCAGCTCTCTGCTATGGCCTGGGAAAGCAATAGAAGATGGGCCAAGTCCTTGGGCCCTTGCACCCATATGGGAGACTTGGAAGAAGCTCCTGGCTCCTGGCTTCGGATCAGCACAGCTCCAGCCATTGCGGCCAATTGGGGAGTGAACCATCAGATGGAAGACCTCTCTCTCTCTCTGCCTCTCCTTCTCTCTGTGTAACTCTGACTTTCAAATAAATAAATCTTTTTTTAAAAACCTGATCAAGTCAATTAATTTAAAAAGTTTGTCTTTTCTGAGGATTATGTTTTGGGTGACAGCAATCAATACTCTCAGGTAACCATCCTGCTATTAATAAGAGGCTGATTAGCACTGTCTTTTTAAAAAAGAAAACTCCATTTAGGTTTTTTTTTTCACAGGCAGCTGACAAGCTACCCAAAGGCCAGAAACCCCATTTTCAACATCAGGTTGAGAACAGCCCCAGGTATGGCCTGCACTTGCTCTGAGCTTGTCCTGGGAAAGACAGCCCTGCAGACACATAGGCTGAGTGGGGTTGGGGACAACTTGCTTGAGGTCTCAGAGCAAAAGAGAAGAGAAACAGGGCTCTCACCTGAGTGACCGGAGCAAGGAGAGGCTGTTGGCCCAAGAGCAGGCACGGCCCTGGCACGAGGCTCAGCTCCTTGGAGCAGTTCTGGCCTGGAAATGAACTGCAGATTCTCTTTCAGGAGCAGAAGCAGACAGGCACTGTGCATGCACTGAAGACTTACCCTGCAATTTCCCTGTTGTCTGTAATTACCCCGTGCCACTACGTAACACTCGCTGTGTAGCTGAACAGTTGGCAGTTACGATGGAAACCAAATCCTCTAACTTCACACAGTAGTTGTCTTGTTAAAACACTGCTCGGCTGCACCCCCCTTCAGCAGGACTGGCTTAGGAGCACCACCACCGCCAGGGAAAGCCGAGCACAGACCCACCCTCCCTGCCGCCTCGGTGCCTCCCTCCAGAGCTTCTCTCCTGTCCCTCTGCCCAGATCACACTGAGGTCAACACCATCCTCTGCATTTGTGTTTGGCTCTCTTTGTCCTCACTTGCTTCCCTATCCTTGCTTGCCAAATGTCACAACACTAGTAAAATGTCACTCTGCCCATTCCACAGAGACTCAATGCAGAGGCACCTCACCTGAGGAAACACAAACCATGCAGTGCACATCACAGAGCAGAGCCAGCCTCACATGTCCTGTTCTGGTCATGGTTCCAAAGCTTCCAAATCCTCCTGACAAATCATAATTTGAACCACACGGAGCTGCTTTTTATATGAAAAAAGGTGAATGCATAGATTTCACATCAATTCCTCTCTCTTCAAACTCTGCCGTTCTCAAACTGAGCTGATGACCCTCAGAGAAAGGCCCCCTGGGATGGACTTCCATATCTTAGCACTTCACCACTGCCTGACACTGGCTAGTGGGCCAGCCTACTCCTCTGGTGAGCTCTTCCTCTCTCACACACCTGGGGGCTGACCCGGCCAACCTCCTGCCCTCCACAGCAGTTCTGCTGGTTGCCAACACCTGCAAAGAAACAAGCTACTGTTCCTCCCACTTAAAAATAAAATTTATTTTGGCTTCCTTCTCAAGTGCTCTCTTGCCCTTTGCAGTAAAACTCTCCCAAACTTGTGCCCAGTACCTGCTGCCCTTCTCTCTCACCTGCACGCACTCATACGCGTGCACCCACCCATGTGGTTATCCAGATGCATACACTCATATGCGTGCCCCCACACATGTGGTTATCCAGATGCATAACTCATACGCGTGCCCCCACACATGTGGTTATCCAGATGCATAACTCATATGCGTGCCCCCACCCATGTGGTTATCCAGATGCATACACTCATACATGTGCCCCCACACATGTGGTTATCCTGATGCATACACTCATACGTGTGCCCCCACACATGTGGTTATCCAGATGCATACACTCATACGTGTGCCCCCACACATGTGGTTATCCAGATGCATACACTCATACGTGTGCCCCCACACATGTGGTTATCCAGATGCAGAACTCATACGTGTGCCCCCACCCATGTGGTTATCCAGATGCAGAACTCATACGTGTGCCCCCACCCATGTGGTTATCCAGATGCAGAACTCATACGTGTGCCCCCACCCATGTGGTTATCCAGATGCAGAACTCATACGTGTGCCCCCACCCATGTGGTTATCCAGATGCAGAACTCATACGTGTGCCCCCATACATGTGGTTATCCAGATGCATAACTCATACGTGTGCCCCCATACATGTGGTTATCCAGATGCATACAAACGTGTGCCCCCACACATGTGGTTATCCAGATGCATAACTCATACGTGTGCACCCACACATGTGGTTATCCAGATGCATAACTCATACGCGTGCCCCCCACACATGTGGTTATCCAGATGCATACACTCATACGTGTGCACCCACACATGTGGTTATCCAGATGCATAACTCATACGTGTATACCCACACATGTGGTTATCCAGATGCATACACTCATACGTGTGTACCCGCACATGTGGTTATCCAGATGCATACACTCATACGTGTACACCCACACATGTGGTTATCCTGATGCATACACTCATACGTGTGCACCCACACATGTGGTTATCCTGATGCATACACTCATACGTGTGCACCCACACATGTGGTTATCCAGATGCATACACTCACTCATAAGTGTGTACCCACACATGTGGTTATCCAGATGCATACAAACGTGTGCACCCACACATGTGGTTATCCAGATGCATACACTCATACGTGTGCCCCCACACATGTGGTTATCCAGATGCAGAACTCATACGTGTGCCCCCACCCATGTGGTTATCCTGATGCATACACTCATACGTGTGCACCCACACATGTGGTTATCCAGATGCATACACTCATACGTGTGCACCCACATGTGGTTATCCAGATGCATACACTCATATGTGTGCACCCACACACGTGGTTATCCAGATGCATACACTCATACGTGTGCCCCCACACATGTGGTTATCCAGATGCATAACTCATACGTGTGCACCCGCACATGTGGTTATCCAGATGCATACACTCATACGTGTGTACCCACACTTGTGGTTATCCAGATGCATACACTCACTCATAAGTGTGTACCCACACATGTGGTTATCCAGATGCATAACTCATACGTGTGTACCCGCACATGTGGTTATCCAGATGCATACACTCACTCATAAGTGTGTACCCACACATGTGGTTATCCAGATGCATAACTCATACGTGTGTACCCGCACATGTGGTTATCCAGATGCATAACTCATACGTGTGTACCCGCACATGTGGTTATCCAGATGCATAACTCATACGTGTGCACCCGCACATGTGGTTATCCAGATGCATACACTCATATGTGTGTACCCACACATGTGGTTATCCAGATGCATACACTCACTCATAAGTGTGTACCCGCACATGTGGTTATCCAGATGCATACACTCATACGCGTGCCCCCACACATGTGGTTATCCAGATGCATACACTCATACATGTACACCCACACATGTGGTTATCCAGATGCATAACTCATACGTGTGTACCCGCACATGTGGTTATCCAGATGCATAACTCATACGTGTGCACCCACACATGCTCATTCACATAAGCACACGCTCACACTTTTGTGTGCTCATGGGTGTGCACTCATGCACAAATACTCATTCACATCCATGTGCACACATGTACTCACGCACTCCTGATGCCCCTCTTTCTTGCTCTGCTCAGCTTTTCACTGTCCAGTTTCCTCCATCCTGAAGTCCACTCTGGAGAGCAGTCTCAGGGACAGTGCTCGCTGACAAAACTGTCTCAAGCCAAAACAAAGCCTGGCATAAAGTGCTTCGTTCCTGTTGGCCAAATGAATCTGTCGCCTCTGGAAAGCAATTCAATTCTTCCGACCTCATTGAGAATCATCCCTAAAACTCCTTCTTCCTCTGAAATATCTTGTGACCTCCGCTGTTTCTAAACTGGCAAGACTGCAATGAGGCAAGTCAAAGAGCTATCAACATTCTGTGTAGATGCAAAGTAACAGTCACCATATACTGTAGGTCATATCATTTAAAGAACAGAAATTTTTTCCATTTCATTACAAGTTAATCTGTTAAAGGAAATAATCAGATGAGAAGCAGGTCAGCAGCGGCGAGGCTGTGAACATAGCCTCTTTCAGGGGGCTCTTGGGACACGGCCAGTGAGGGATGATGTTTGGGGGGTCGGGTGCCATTCAGGGTTGAGAACCTCTGAGGAGACAGTCAAGCAAAGGGAGCAACCAGGAACCAGGAGCAGCCCCAAGTCAGGAGAAAAGGGGTGGGTGGAGATCTGGGCTGAGGTGGATCAACCAACAGGCACTGAGGATAGGCAAGGTGGGTACAGGTGGCAAAGCAGGTCAGGGCAGGCAGGGTCACAGGTGGCTATCACCTGGAATAGGACAGGGCCAGGCAGGCAGGTCACCAGCAGGGGTAGATGAGAGTACCTGGGAGTGTCTCCTTCTCCCGGTCTGGGGACGCCTGTCCTGCCAGCCCACCTGCTCCCCGAGGGTGAGACACTGTCCATCTACCAAAAAGCAAGTGAGAAGCATCACATCACCCGATGAACCTGGCAAGGCTGATGCTAAGGCCCACAGGCCACATCCTGCCTACCTCTTTTGATTCCTTATCATTCTCAATTTGGGGAGTTCACAGGACACTTTGCTACTTGAAACTGGGTGTTGCATCCATCTGCAACTGCCAAACACTATTCTAGGGTCACAGGCCCCAGTGAAGAGATGGCCATTCTTCCCTGACCATGCCCTCCATTGGTGCCTCCTCCTGCCCAGAGGGTTCCCCCCTCCTTTGCTCTATCTACTCAAAGATCTTTACTCTTCACTAACTGCAAGTGTCATCCAAGCTACAGCTTGAAGTTTCTGTGTTTATCAAAGCTTCAAAGCTTCTGACTTAAACTCTTGGGCAGTCTGACCCTCAGTTATGGCAGAAATACATTTTTTAAACCTGGCAACACATCTCTGAAGGGTCAAAGGTGACCAGGGATGCTGTGCATGTGTACGTGACAAGGAGAAAGGACCCACAGCATAGACAGCTGTCAGCCCCACCTGCCACATCCCCTTCTGTTCCAACCAGCACTGCCAGGGGAGGAGGCTTCTGGATAGAAAAGGCAGCAGGGAAACCCTTCCAAGAAACTCAGATAAAACCTCAAGATCTAGGCATTCTTCAAATCACACCCAGGGAATTATGTTGTAGACACTGGCACTAGGATTATGAAAACCTGAGAAGGAGCCAAGAATTCCGAAGCACTGCGTTTGCCAGCACGTTCGTGTTTATTACAGCACACCTAGTCCAAGGCAGGTTCAGAGGCCGACACTACCACCAGGACTTCCACACAAGAGAGCCAGGCTAAGAGGGAAACCAGTGGCAGGGTGGCAGGCTGGGAACTCCCAGCGCAGTCTCAGTAGCTCTCCCAGAGCCCGAGCACAGGCCTCCTGTCCCAGCAAGTGTGTGCCTCTCAGGGCTGTGGATTCGAGGAGGGACCCAGGAGAAAAAGTTCCAAAAACTCCTTCAAGGGAGGAGTGTAAGTCTAGGAAGTGCTGCTAGTTACAGATGTTACTGACAACTATTCTGTGCTCCTTCTAGGTAGGAACAGGGATGGTGCCAGAATTCCTGTGCTCAGCGTGTACTCCTAGGATGTGGGTGAGTCGCTTCACTTCATGTTCCAGGTCTCTCAATTACTAAATAATATCAACACACCACAAGCTGGAATGAACAGAGCAGTATATAGAAATTCCTATATTAACAACAGTAATCATTAAAACACTTCTTAGGTGGTTTACTTAACTCTTCAGAATGAAAGATATTTCAGTACAAATAGTGATGAAAACTAAGGCTCTGCTCTGTGGCAGAGCTCACAGTCACTGCTCACATGCCCTGTGGGCCCCACCTCAGACTTCAGTGAGAGCACCAGTGAGGTGCTCCTGGCTGGTCCTACGCCTGAGACCATCCCCGCCCTTGCATGTATCTGGGAATTCCTCCAAATCAGCACATTCGGAGCTACTTCGGCATAAGCAGTGAAATACTGCACATTTTGTATTTCAGACATGTTTGCAATCAATCACCCCCCATCAAACTGGTGATAGGTGCGTCTCCCACTACTGCATGCACTAAAGGCGACAACGTGTCTCTCAGCACTGTGTGTGCTAAAGGTGGTGAGCTTCTCTCCCAGTACTGCACGTGCTAACGGTGATGAGGGCATCTATCACACATGTACGTCTCAGCACTGCGTGTGCCAAGGATGACAGCTATCTCTCCCAGTACTGCACGTGCTAAAGGTGATGAGGGCCTCTTCCCCCTCTGTGTGCTAAGGTGATGAAGGTGTCTCTCAGCTCTGTTTGCTGATCCGCTCTCCATCGTGTATCTCACAAGTTTAGCGGTGGGATTCATCTTATTTAAATTTTTTAAAACCACAAACATTTGAATGAGTCTTTAATTTTTTTAAAAGATTGATTTATATATTTGAAAGGCAGTTACAGTGAGAGAGGGAGAAACAGAGAGACAGAGTGAGTTCACACCCCAAATGGCCCCAACAGCCAGGCTGGGAGAGGGTGAAGCCAGGGGGCAGGACCTCCTGTGTGGGTGGCAGCGGTCCAAACACTTGGGCCATTTCTGCTTTCTCAGTTGAATTAGCAGAGATCTGGATAGGAAGTGGAGCAGCCGGGACTCCAATCGGTGCTCATATAGGAGGCCAGCATTGCAGGTGGCGGCTTAACCTGCTGTACAAGGCCAGCTCCGTCAGTGTCGTTTTTATACCCAGTGAACTTCTGTGCTTTGTGCATGTGTGAGTCACGCTTGTGACCTTTGTCCATGAGGCAGAATGACCGTGACTCCCCCGGATGACAAGGACGACCACCCTCACGGGTCGTCCAGTGACACTTAGTTCTTTGGGGAGTCTCTGGCTGGCCTCCCAGGCCCCCACATATCAATGGCTGAAGGGGCTTGAAGCTGGAGTTCTCCCCTGTGCAGCTCACCCCGCACCATCCTCCACAGCTCTGCTGCCTTTCTGCCACGCTGCACTGTTAACTCCTGTCCTTGACTCTCATTCGCAGCCACTGTGCTTTGCATTTGGGGGTCACCACTGCCTCTCTGTGGTCCCCCTTCTCCACTCCTCTGTTGGGGCCCAGTTCCTTCCTCAGAGAGTTATTTCGACAGGGTCTGTGAAAACCGTTCTTCCCAAGTCCTTGTGTGTTTGCAACGTATTACTGAAAAAAACTTTCTTCCTCTAAGATTTTGTGTATTTTGCCACACTTTTCTAGCAAGAAAACTCGATGGAGACATGTAGGGCCAGCCTGACTGTTCTCCCTGATAGATGACATAGGCACAAATATAAAAATAGATAAAACTACTGAGAAAAGAAGAGATCCAAATGGCCAATAAGCACATGAAAATGTGATCAGATTCAGTAGTAGTCTAAGATACACAAATTACAACCAAAAATAGATGTGCACACTGGCCAGACTGCTCCATGTGTAATCTGGCCATAGCTTACCAAGCACTGGCAGTGACAGGAGCAACGGGAACTCACTAAGACTGACTCATTTGTTCTAAGAACCTTTCTACTATTGGGGGGGGGGGTATCCACGAATTTTAATGGAAAAATGATACAGGGGCTGGTGCTGTGGCACAGCAGGTTAAGTTGCTGTTTGTAACAATGGCATCTCATATTGGAGTGCTTGCTTGAGTCCCAGCTGCTTCACTTCTGATCCAACTCCTTGCCAATGTGGCTGGGAAAGCTGAGGATAATGGCACAAGTATTTGTTCTTCCCAATACTGCCCATGGAACACAGTCCTTCCATGCTTTTAGTGGAAATAGTTTTATAAAGAAGTTGGTGACTGTCCCTTTTTGAAACCATAATGCTGGGCTGGCACCCTGGCTCACTTGGTTAATCCTCCGCCTGTGGCACTGGCATCTCATATGGGCGCCGGGTTCTAGTCCTGGTTGCTCCTCTTCCAGCCCAGTTCTCTGCTGTGGCCCAGGAAGGCAGTGGAGGATGGCCCAAGTGCTTGGGCCCCTGCACCCACCTGGCTCCTGGCTTCAGATCAGCACAGCTCTGGCTGTGGCGGCCATTTGGGGAGTGAACCAACAGAAGGAAGACCTTTCTCTCTGTCTCTCTCACTGTCTAACTCTATCTGTCAAATAAAAAAAAAAAAAACCATAATGCTTCAGTATTGCTCCATATTTGTGGGTACTTTAAAAAATCTTGGAGCCAGTGTTGTGGCATAGCAGATAAAGCTGGTGCCTGTGACACTGGCACTCCATATGGGCTCCACTTCATGTCCTGGCTGCTCCACTTGTGATCTAGCTCCCTGATAATGGCCTGAGAAAAGCAGTGGAAGATGGCCCACGTGTTTGGACCCCTGCCTCCACGTGGAAGACTCAGACAAAGTTCCTAGCACCTGGCTTTGGACTGGCTCAGCCCTGGCCATTGCAGCCACTGCGGGAGTGAACCAGTGGACCAAAGATACCTCTCTTTTTCTCTCCTTTCTCTAATTCTTTCAGATAAATAAATAAATTTTTAAAGTCTTGGAAGTGGGTTTAAGCAGTAAGTTTACCTTGATGCAAAAATTTTTGAAATCCATGCATACTCACAGATTACTTACTGACAGCATTTTTCGGTTAAAAAGGTTAGTGTACAGGGTTGTGGAGAAAGATGCTGTTGTCCAAAACTGGGACAGTTTTTGCAAAAGTAACTGGGGGGAAAGTGGCCACTGGAGCAGGCATTATATGTGAGAGAAGTTCTGCACTTTGCTGGTAGAATGCAAAATAGATGAAGGAAGTAGAACGGCACCAGCCAGACAAATGAGAAGACATGCTTAACCAAGGATGCAGCACTTCCACCTCAGGGACGCGCTCACGGTGCGTGCAGTGTGAGAAGTGTGCGAGACCAGGGGCCTGTGTGGCAGAGACTGTGGTTCTGGCAGAGTAACAGGCCACTCTAAAATCTGGTTACTTTTATGATTCTCTCTTGTCTTCAGTTTTCAACAAATGATACGTGCTCAGCTATGAGAAGTCTGTCATGCTTGCTTGCTTGCTTGTGTATTCATGCCAAGAAGCTGCTTCATAAATCTGAATTTGGACATCTTTTGGAGAAACCCATGCCTTTATCTCTTCAAATATTTTGTGGGCTCCCCCATCCTCTGCTCCTGGGATACTCGTTGTGTCACACTGTTAGAGCCCCGACTGTCCCAAGGCCTCTTACATTCTGTCTTGTTGGTCCCGTTTCTCTTCTCCAGTGCTTCAGCAGCTTGCCGTGAGGAGCTCCCTCCCAGCTGCTCTGCTGTGCCAGTTTTCTGTTAAACACATCCCAAGTGAGTACTTTCAGATTCCATAGTTTTCAGTTCTAGAATGCCCATTTGATCATTTTATAGATTACAATTCCAGTTGACATTGCCTACCTTTTCATATACTTTTCAACCAATTCTTCACTTATGTTATTAATCTTAGTTATTTTAAAGTTCTTGTCTGGTAATGCAATTATACAAACCAACTCTCCTTCTGTTTCTCATCTGTTTTTTGCTCATTGTTCCTGTTTTTAATATGCTTCCTAATTTTCCACTGAACACTGAACACTGAGGTTGGAAAATCATCTGGGCTCTGAACAATGTTCTCTTGCTCCAAAAAGGAGTATTGTTTCATTTTGGCCATAACCATAACCATAATAAGCAGGTGTGAAACACAACTGACATGTGATAAGATGTACATATTTTAAGGATTCAGATTGAAATGCTTATTTGTAATCCTTCTTCCATCTCCCCTCTGCACCAAACCCCTAACTCCAGGCAACCACTGATTTTCTTTCTGATATAGAATTTTCTTTTTCTAAAAGTTTATATGAATGGGATAAACACTTTTTGGTCTGGCTATCCAAACTCAGCATAATTCTTTCAAGATTCCTCATTGTCAGTGTTCCATTACATAGATACACAATTAGTGTGTCTATTCATGTATGGATGTACATTTGCAATGTTTCCATTTTAATAGCTATGTTTCCATAGCTATTAAAAACAAATTGCTAGGGCAGGCATTGTGGCCCAGCAGGTTAAGCTGCAGCTTACAACACTTGCATACCAGAGTGCCTTCACTTCCGATCTGGCTTCTTGCTAATGCACACCTTGGGAGGCAGCAAACAGAATATGGTCCAAGTACTTGAGTTACTGCCATACACATGGGAGACACTGGATGGAGTTCGTGGCTCCTGGCTTTGGCCTGGGAATGACCCAATGGATGGACTCCCCCCCACCTCTGTTACCCTGCCTGTCAAATAAATAAAATCTTTTTAAAAATTGCTACAAGGCCAGCGCCGTGGCTCAATAGGCTAATCCTCCGCCTTGCGGCGCTGGCACACCAGGTTCTAGTCCCAGTCGGGGCACCGGATTCCGTCCCGGTTGCCCCTCTTCCAGGCCAGCTCTCTGCTATGGCCCGGGAAGGCAGTGGAGGATGGCCCAAGTCCTTGGGCCCTGCACCTGCTTGGGAGACCAAGAGAAGCACCTGGCTCCCGGCTTTGGATCAGCGTGATGTGCTGGTCGCAGCACGCCAGCTGCAGGCGGCCATTGGAGAGTGAACCAACGGCAAAGGAATACCTTTCTCTCTGTCTCTCTCTCTCTCACTGTCCACTCTGCCTGTCAAAAAAAAAAAAAAATTGCTACAAAAAATTTTGTTCAAAGCTCTGTAAGGATACAGGCTTTCATTACGCTTGGGTAAATGTCCAATAGTGGAATACTGGTAGGTGTGTATTAATAAGGTTTTGGCTTGGTTGACAGAATATTTCCAAAGTAACTGTACCATTATACTTTCTCCCCAGCAGTAAATGAAATATTCCCCATCCTTGCCAATACTTGGTATGATCAGTCAGATCACATGGTATCTTGTATGGCTTTAATCTGCATTTCCCTAATGAACAATGTGATTAAGCATCTACTCACGGATTTATGTGCCAGCCACATACTCCTTTTTGTAAAATGGTTGTTCATATCTTTAGCCATTTTTAATTAAGCCATTTGTTTTCTTAATACTACATTTTAAGAATGTTTTAATGTATCTCAAATCTCGTAGATATGTGATTTACAAATGTTTCTTCCCAGTCCGTGGCTTGTGTGGCCTCAGCACCCAGTCTGAATGTGAGTTAGACTTCATCACGCCAGAAACAGGGCTCAGTCTCAGTCACCCTTGAGAGGTTCTCCCGGCCCCCCAGTTCCTCAAGGTACCTGATCAGACCTCTGCCTTACACAAGCACCTCCTGTGAGCAACTCACTCTGAGAACTACCTTGTGGTAGAGCCACAAGGACATCTGTCAACACAAGCAAGTTCCCTGTGAGAGGAACACCTGGCCAGGGGCCGGACACTCAGACACCGAGCTGTCTGCCAGGACAAAGCAGCTCTAGAAAGCACACGGTAAACATCTCCATACCCAACTGCCCTAGAGCCCCGTCAGGGCAGGGTGGGAGTTTACTGCAGCCACTCTTAAGACCTCAAGACTGAGTCAGGGGATTAGCATTGTGGCACAGTGGATAAGGAGCACCAGTATCCCATTTGGGTACCAGTTTGTGTTCTGACTGCTCCACTTCCAATACAGCTTCCTGTTAATGGCCTGGGAAAAGCAGCGGAAGAAGGCCCAACCACATGAGCCCCTGCACGCACATGGGGGACCTGGATGAAGCTCCCAGCTTCTGGCTTTGACCTGACTGGCCCAGCCCCGGCTGTTGAGGTCATCTGGAGAGTGAACCAGTGGATGAAGGATCTCTTTCTCTTTGTCTCTGTCTTTTTCAAATACACAAATAAATCTCAAAAAAAAAAAAAAAAAAAAGACCCAATCAGGGGAAACCTCTTGACATGATGTTTTTCAAGAGTGGACATTTTTTAATTTGATGAAATCTAATCTATAAATTTCTGCATTTTATGGATAATAGTTTGAACGTTGTAGATTGAAAACTCTGCCTAATGTAGGACCATAGGGCCATAAATAATGCTTCATGCTTTCTTCTAGAAGTTTTAAGTTTTCAGTTTTAGGCTGACATTTCCGATTCACTTTTAGTTTTTATATGTGATGTGAGGTATGAGTCAAAGTTATTTTTTTCTTAAATCTTGATATACAGGTTGCCAGTACCATTTGTTTAAAAACAATTTTAAAAATACTATACCTTTCCCCATTAAACTGCCTTGGCACTGTTGTTGACAAATAATGGCATTGTACTGTAGGTCTATTCCTAGACTCTACTCTGATCTACTTTTCTGCGTTAACACCAATATCACATTGCTTTGACTACTATAGTGTATAGTAGATCATAAAACCAAGTTGTGCTAGTTGTTAAATTTCTACAAAAGCCTTCCAGGATTCTGATTTATAGTTTAATTTGATATGGAGAAACTACACAGAGAGTCAGATCGGAATGAGTGAACTGGAGATTCTGCCAGCTCTGCATTCTAACTCTGTCCCCTTACCTGTCAAACCAGTATACCCACTTTCCCATAATGCACCTGTCACTTATTTGGGGCCAAGAAGCAAGAGATGCTGAGATGGCCCTGTAGAAGCTACATGGTGAAAGCCTCCCAAGTGCTAAACTCCACCCCATTTGCATATTCAATTAGGGTGTCACCCTAACCTCATAAGAGACTGATACTGTGGGAAGAGCCCTTCTTTTGCTCTTGGGCTCACTCACGACAGGTATCTCTTCATGTGATATGGCCCACGGTCACACAGGAATGTATATTCATTCTTGCTATGCATTCAATTTTTATCATTGTGGAGGCAAGAACCTGGAATAAAGATGCAGATACTTGGGCCTCTAGCACTGACCTCCCAGACAAATCTGAGGAGAACTAACAGCTAACAACGCAAGTCTTCTGAACCTGGAGCACAGTATATATCTCAATCAACTGAGAGACTCAATGTTTTCTCTCAGCAATCTCTTACTGTGTCAGTGTTCCAGTGTTGTTAGTCCCTTGTCTGACTTTCTGTAAGTATTTCCATTTTAGTGCTGTTGAAAAGTTTTTTCCATGTTTAATTATTTGTTGCTGGTACATCAGTGATTTCTGCATGTTGATCTTGCATACTGTAACCAGGCTGCTATGCTACACCAGTGAGTAGTTCTAGTAACACTGGTTTTGTTTTTGTTTTTGTTTTTTTAAGATTTATTTATTTATTTGAAAGGCAGAGTTAGAGAAAGCAGAGGCAGAGAGAGAGAGAAAGAGAGAGAGAGGTCTTCATCCACTGATGGTTGCAATGGCCAGGGCTGCGCTGATCCGAAGCCAGGAGCCAGGAGCTTCCTCTGGGTCTCCCACGTGGTTGCAGGGGCCTAAGGATGTGGGCCATCTTCTACTGCTTTCCCAGGCCATAGCAGAGAGCTGGATTGGAAGAGGAGCAGCCAGGACTCAAACTGGCACCCATATGGGATGCCAGCACTGCAGCCAGCGACTTTACCGGCTATGCCACAGCACCAGTCCCCCAGTAACACTGTTCTGATTCTGTAGAATGTTCTACAGTGATAAGTACATTGACTAAAAAGACAGTTTTACTTTTTCCTTTCCAATTTCTATGCCTATTATTTCCTTCTTGCCTGCTGAACTTGCTAGGGCCTCCAGTAAAACCCTGAATAGAAGAGGTGAAAGCAGGTTTCCTTGCCACGTTTCTGGTCTTAGGCCGAAGGCATGCAGTCATTCGCCATTAAAGTGATGTCAGCTCTGATCTGCCATTGATGCCATTCATCTGAGAAAGTTTTCTTCCTAGGAGTTTTTATCTGGAATGAGTGCTGTGTTTTGCCAAGTACTCTGACTGTACATACTATGATAATACTGGTTTTATTCTTAGTATGTGAATATAATGAGTTATTGTTATTACTTTTAGAATGCAGAAGATATTTTATATTCCTGGAATAAACCCTGATTGCTTTTTCTATACATTGAATTCTAGTTGCTAAAATTCTGTTAGAGCGTTTTCATCTTTGTTCATGATTAAGTATTTGTCTATAGTTTTCTTCTAACATCTTTATAATGCTTTGATACAGCTTTGTGATTAGAGTAATTCAGGCTTTACAGAATGATTTTGGAAATGCTACCTCGTCTTCAATATTTGGGAAAGGTTTATGGAGACTGGCATTGTCTTGTCCTTTACTGTTCAGTAAAAGCCATCTGGCCTAGGAGGTTTCCAATACGAATACAATTTGTAAACATATATGTCTGATTAGAGGTTTATTAATTAAGCTCAAAGAACTATGCTTCCCTGTCACTGACTGGCTCTGTTGTTTTTTCTGATTTATATTTATGCTATTCTGGAGTCTGTACATGGTCTTCACCCTGGTTTCCTTGCAGACAACTCCTAAAATCCTTGTAGTCTTCAAGGGGTTAAGTCCGTTTTGGTGTGCTCACAAGCTCTCTGAGGGTTGATGGTCTATAGGCAGCCTCAAGACCAGAGCTGGTCACCAAAAAGACCACAGCAGCACAGAGTGTTGAGACTTCCAACCCCACCCATTCTCAACCTCCAGGGAGTAGTGAGGGGATCATCACTAATAGCCAAGGACTGAATCAATCATGCCTAAATAATGAAGCTTCTATTAAAATCAAAGGAGCTTCTGGATAGCTGAACACCTGTGGGTTCTTAGAGGGCGGCACCTGGAGAGAACAAGAAAGTCTGTGTCCATCCCAGAGCCTTTCTCTGTGCTTCTCTTCACCTATGTCATTTGCAATATACTTTATAAAAAAACAGAAAATGTAAGAAAAGTGTTCCGTTGAGTTCTGTGAGCCCCTCAAGCAAAATTAATGGAACTCAAGGCAGGAGTTGTGGGAAACCCGATTTATAGCTGGGTGGTCAGAGCACAAGTCAAAGTCTGCAACTTCTGACTGGCATCAGAAGAGGAGTGAGGCAGTGGTGTGGACCACACCTCAGCCTATGAGGTCTAGGGCCATCTTCAGGTAGACAGCATCAAAAACGCCTGCTTAGTGTGTGTGTTGGGGGCATTCTCCACACATCTGAGATTGCAGAAATATTCTGTGTTGTGACAGTATGGGAAAAACTGAATTTTTTTTCCAGCTGAAAATTTCATTGATTTTTATTTTGATTGTTACTCTTTTCCCTAATTCTGCATTCTTTGATCTTTTTCTGGTTCCTTACAGTGGAATCTGAAATCACTAATTTGAGGCATTTCTTCTTTACTAATGCTATAACATTTCCTTTCTATTTTGTTTTAGTTGCAACTCAAATATTTGATACGCTGTGTTTTCATGTTCAGTCATTTCAAAAGTTGTCACTTTTTCTTAATTTTATTTTATTTGAGTGGCAGAGAGAAACAGATGGGGGAGAAAGAGAAAGACAGAGACAGAGAGATCGCTCATCCTCTGGTTCACTCCCCAAAGGCCCAGGAGCCAGGAAATCAACTCATGTATCCCGTGTAGGTGACAGGGACCCAACTACTTGAGTCATCACCACTGCCTCCAGGGTGTTTGTCAGCAGGAAGCTGGAACTGGGGGTGGAGGCAGAACTAAAAACCCAGGGCTCTCATTGGAGATACAGGCATCCCAAGTGGCATCTTTTTTTGTTTTTTAATATTTGTTTGTTTATTTGAGAGGCAGAGTTACAGAGAGAGAGGACACACACACGGTGGGGGGGGGGGGGTCGGGGGAGAGAAAGAGGGAGGGGAGGGGAGGGGAGGGGAGGGGAGGAGAGGGGAGGGGAGAGGAGGGGAGGGGAGGGGAGGGAGGAGAGAGAGAGAGAGAGAGAGAGAGAGAGAGAGAGAGAGAGAGAATCTTCTATTTGATGGTTCACTCCTCAAATGGCCACAGTGACTGAGGCTGGGCCAGGCCGAAGCCAGGAGCTTCCTCCAGGTCTCCCATGTGGGTGCAGGGGCCTAAAGGCTTGGGCCATCCTCTGCTTCTTTCCCAGGCACATTAGCAGGGAACTGGATTCAAAGTGAAGCAGCCAGGACTCAAATAGATTCCCATATGGAATGTTGCCACTGCAGGCCACAGCTTTAACTGGCTGAGCCACATCAAGTGGCATCCTAACCACTGTACCAAACATATGCCATTATTTCTTTTTGTCCCTTCTTGATCCATGGGTTGTTGAGAAGTGTGCCATATAGTTTGCACATATTTAGAGATTTTTCAGATACTCTTCTGTTACTAGTCCCTAATTCAATGTTATCATTGTCAAAGAACATACTTGGTGTGATCTATAATTCTTTAATTTTATTTTATGGCCCAGAAAAGACCTCTGTGTACCTAAAACATGAACCTGCTCTTAGCTAAACCCTTCTTCAAACATTATATACCCCCATGCTCCAGTCCTAGAGAGGACCTTCAGAGGGACAGAGGGACAGGAGTGCCGTTTGAGCTCCCAGCAGTCACACGTATGAAACTGTGAGGGCAGCAGGTGACAGAAGTCTTCAAAAGAACCAACCCACTGCTTCCCTCACCTTCAACTCAAGTAGCAACTCCTGGGAAAACAAAAGAAGGCTGGACTTTCATCACGGTTTTTAGGGCATGGATAGAGCAGAAGCAGAAATTCACTGGGGAAACTGAACCTCAGCAAGAGGGGAAGACGAGACTCTTCCATAAAGGTCAGACTTTCAGAGAACAATGACAACTGGGCCATTCTGGCCTGGGAGGGAGACTCAGTTGCTCCGATATCTAAAGTTTGCACGTTCTTTGATGTGGCTGATATTTGGAAACACATGCTAATAGTGAAAAGAAAATCTATCCCTTAGCCAAAATAGTTTAATCCTGTTACAAAGCTTAAAAAACAAACAAGAAAAGGAAGGCAATAAAATCCTGGGCAATTAAATCTAGCCCTCTACTCTTCAGCAAGAATTCATAGTTGATACACTAAACATTTACACTGTTGTCCCACTTTTTTCTCAAATTAAAAACAAACTTGAGGGGCCGGAGCTGTGGCACAGCGGGTTAATGCCCTGGCCTGAAGCGCTGTCATCCCATATGGGTGCCGGTTTGAGTCCCGGCTACTCCACTTCTGATCCAGCTCTGCTGTGGCCTGGGAAAGCAGTAGAAGATGGCCCACGTCCTTGGGTCCTTGGGTCTCCCATGTGGGAGGCCCAGAAGAAGTTACTGGCTCCTGGCTTTGGATTGGCGCAGCTACGGCTGTTGCGGCCATCTGGGGAGTGAACCATCAGATGAAAGACCTCTCTTTCTGTTTCTCCTCTCTCTGTGTAACTCTAACTTTCAAATAAATAAATAAATCTTTAAAAAAAAAAAACAAATTTGAATATATTTCACCAGAGGAAATGAAGATAGTGCTTTTAACTGAATTTGTTGTCTAAAAATATTTTATATAATCATGAGTTAAGAATTGAATGGGGATCTTAAAAGTCACCAAAGGTTCAACCCACTGCTTGACTGTCCCCATGTTACTTGTGACATGAATGCCTCAGCTGACAAAGATCACACCCTTCCTGGATCTTTAATTTCTACCTCAGGTTGCAGTTAGGGCAACACAGTCCCAGTTAGCTTCCTGTTACCAGCCCTGCGCCCATCCACCCCAGGCACCCTACAGTAGCAGTGTTTGGATCACACCCTGACTGCTGTGGAGTTGGCCCTGCTGTACTGGCCATTCCTGGCTCCTACTGATCCCCGATCAGCCTGGTACAATGCTGGAGGCTCCACAAACAATAGCTGTCACTCTGGTCACCATCTTCCAGGGATGTTGTCCCCTTTTCTGGGACAGCGCGATGCTCTGGAAGTCCTCAGTTTACATTTACTTTCTAGTCACCCACCACACTGATCTGCTAATTACATTACAGCCAACAAAAATCTTTTAAGTCTTCACTGAATACTCACCACGTGCTTCACTAAAACTTTAGTGACTTAGGGAACAGGCCACACATGGACTCCTCTGTGGAACATTAGCCCACTGTCCTTACACAGACACGTCTGGACATAAACATGGGAAATTCTAAATGCTATACAACTCAGACCAGGTTCAAGGCAGCAAGAGTGGCTGCACAGTAAAGCAACAGAAAATGTGGACAGGGACACGGACTCCCGTGCCCCAAAGCTTAGCAAGAGGGAGAATCCACACTTCTCACTGGAGGGGGGCACTGGCCAGGGAGGCTGACGGCTAAGCACACACACTTTAGCCCCTCTTCCCCTACTGTCCACTGAACTGAGCAAAGAAATGAGGAAAACAAACCACTGTGTCCTTCTGCGAGGCTGCTAACACGAGGCAGTGTGTGCAGAGGATGGATGAGATAGGCACTGTGATGGCCAGTCCTAGACTAGTGGGGTGCCACGTAGGGACCAGCAGCCACAGAGCTTCCTGGCTGCAGTCCCTGAGCTGGTGAGAAGTGCAGCCCAGCTGAACTGCCATGGACGCTAACGTCAGATCTTGCAGGAGGAGCCAGCTGAAAATGGGTCCAGCAGATAATGCCCAAGCCAGGACTGACTGCTTCAGGGGGAAACACACAGAACAAACACAGGCCGTGGAAACAATCCCAGCACATAAGCAAAAACTGAAACATAGCAGGGAAACATGCACAAAAAGAAACAGGTTGTATTAATAACAGTCTGCTATGTTCTTTCAGAGATGAGAAAGAAGAAAAAACTTAATGAAACAAGAGATCAAAAAAATTATGACAGTCTAAAAAGGGAAATAAGAATATCAAGAAATAAAGTTGTAATGGGATTTTAAATAGCTATAGACAAACGGAAGTCCAGATGAACTATTAAAAAAACCAACATAAAACAAGGATCAAATTTAATGATTTCACTTTGTGTATTTCCTTTGCATATTCTGAACCCACTCTTTGCTTCTTTGATGTATGAGGTGGAGAGAAGGCAGCCCTCACCGTGGCCTTGGCTTTGGCAGGGTGCACGAAGGAGGAAGGCCAGCTGTCCTTCTCCCTGGACTCCATGCAGAACAGTGTGCAATGGGCAGCCCCCGTCCACTGCGCCTTCGTGGGGTTCAGAGTGCTCTGCAAGAAAGCCAGCACAGTACCTGTGCGCACTGCAGTGTCTCCATCTGGAGCTGCCCATACATGTCCCAATAAAAGAGATTCCAATTTTATTGGGCTCAATTACAAAGCCATTATGTCCTAATACGTTTTCCCTAAAGTTTGCAATGTCACATTTTTATCACTTGTGAAGTGAGCAGCCCATGGCAGCCCTGCGTCAGGAGGCAGCCACCAGAGTCTGCACTGCAGGGAAGAGGCCAGGACCCTGGAATCCAGCAGCAAATGCCCGGCACGGGGAGGAGCAGTGGCAAGCTGGCCTGCTTCCTGGCCCAGAGACAGGGAGAAGGTGCCTGCGACTCCTCTGTTAATGGTACCCAATCCCCACCTGGAGAGTGGCTCTAAAAATGAACCCTCTGCCACAGAGAGGGGATGTCACTGTGACAACAGTCACGTAGACATCCCTGCCTCCTCACAGGCGCACCTGTGTCCTGTCACAGGTTGGAGGCAGGCCCTGAGGGAACACCACATCTCTTGATGAGCACACACTGTCACCTGAACTCCAGGCCCAGGTGTGAGGGGCCAGCTCTCACCCGCAGGCCCAATCTGACCACCTTCTCTCAGCTGTAGAAGCAGAACCACACTGATTCCAGTCATGGAAGAATGCAGGAGTTGTGGGCAAGGAACAGGAAGCCGCAGCACCTCAAGTCCCCGCAGTAATCTGTGGGTCCTGACACTGAGCAAACAAATGACAGCAAGCAACAGCAAGCAATAAGGAACAGAGACTGAAGTCGGCCCAGGCTCAGAGGGGCCCCTGACTAGTGGCACGCAGAGCTGCGGCTCCTGGAACCATCCCAAGACAGCCTGGACAGAGAAGGGGATGCGTCATCTTTCTGGAGCCCCCACGGGTGCGCAGCTCCTGTGATGTTTCGGCACTAATGGCACTAGTGTTCGGACACGCCTGAGCCAGGATGAGGAGATAAAGGTGCAGACAGGGGAGCGGACGCCAGGCTTCTCGTTCATAAGGAGGCTCAACTAACAGCTGGGGGGACACTGCAGGTCCCAGCTCTCCACAGGGGGAGGGGGAGGCAGAACGGACCACTTCTCCTGCAATGTGAACATTACAAAGAAGTGTCTGAAGCACTCTTCCATGCTTCTTTTGCTGAACAAATTTAAATCTCCATCACTTAACAACAGCAAAGCATGCTGCCGAGTTACCAGGAATCACACAAGAATGTGCTAATGATATACTGGGAAATCTGAATAAATTCCCCCTCACATGTATCTCCTTTGCCACCCCTAAGAAACCAGGATTGTATCCCACCGTCTAAGGCTAAGTAACAAGAATTCTGCTAATGACTTTCACTGTGTAACAGAAATGCCTTTAGCAATTCGTTTATGTGGAGGCCAAGTCAAGCATAACACAGGATTCTAGAAGTGAGAGCCCCGCGTTGGCAGAAACCTTCCTCTTGTGTAGCTCTTGGCTGGCTCACAGGGTGGCTCCTTGTCACCCGCCAGAACATCAGCAAAGGCTGCTCAAGCACTGCTCACGGGAGGGCGTGGCCTCTGCAGGCCCCACAGCACAGGACAGCCCTGCGGCCCGGGTCACCCTGGATAAAGCGTTAGAGGGCAATCCTACCGCTGGGAGTGCAGAAGTACAGCTGGAAGGGTCAGACAGATGCTGACAGTCCTGACAGGCCTCTGCCTACCTGGGTAGCAGCGCAGGTACCCTTACCAAACAGTCAAGCCAAAAATAATCCTGCCAGAGCTCTCATAAACTCTCCAAGAATCCACGTTCTGGTTGGCACTGCCATGTCCTCAGACTTCCATCCACTTCTGAAACGGCCCCCACACAGGGACTCCTCCATTGGAACCACCCTGCACAGGGACCACGCGATCAGACCACCCTGCACAAGGACGTCTCCGTCAGACCACCCCATACATGGACCCCTCCATCAGAACCCCCCACACAGGGACCCCTCCATCAGACCACCCCACACAGGGACCCCTCCATCAGAACCCCCCACACAGGGACCCCTCCATCAGACCACCCCACACAGGGACTCCTCCATCAGGACCCCCCACACACAGGGACCCCTCCATCAGAACCCCCCACACAGGGACCCCTCCATCAGACCACCCCACACAGGGACTCCTCCATCAGGACCCCCCACACAGGGACCCCTCCATCAGACCACCCCACACAGGGACTCCTCCATCAGGACCCCCCACACAGGGACCCCTCCATCAGAACCCCCCACACAGGGACCCCTCCATCAGACCACCCCACACAGGGACTCCTCCATCAGGACCCCCCACACAGGGACCCCTCCATCAGAACCCCCCACACAGGGACCCCTCCATCAGACCACCCCACACAGGGACTCCTCCATCAGGACCCCCCACACAGGGACCCCTCCATCAGAACCCCCCACACAGGGACCCCTCCATCAGACCACCCCACACAGGGACTCCTCCATCAGGACCCCCCACACAGGGACCCCTCCATCAGAACACCCCGCACAGGGACCCCTCCATCAGACCACCCCACAAAGGGACCCCTCCATCAGACCACCCCGCACAGGGACTCCTCCATCAGGACCCCCCACACAGGGACCCCTCCATCAGAACACCCCGCACAGGGACCCCTCCATCAGACCACCCCGCACAGGGACCCCTCCATCAGAACACCCCGCACAGGGACCCCTCCATCAGACCACCCCGCACAGGGACCCCTCCATCAGACCACCCCACACAGGGACTCCTCCATCAGACCACCCCACAAAGGGACCCCTCCATCAGACCACCCCGCACAGGGACTCCTCCATCAGAACACCCCGCACAGGGACCCCTCCATCAGAACACCCCACACAGGGACCCCTCCATCAGACCACCCCACACAGGGACTCCTCCATCAGACCACCCCACAAAGGGACCCCTCCATCAGACCACCCCGCACAGGGACTCCTCCATCAGACCACCCCACAAAGGGGCCCCTCCATCAGAACCCCCTGCAGTGCCCTCACAGCACCAGTCTGCAGGTGGGTGCAGAAAGGGGGCCCTGGGATGGCCTCCCCATGACCATGCAGAGCTGCCTCTGATACCGGATGTTGTCTGATTCCTGCAAGTCCTCCCCATGCATGTTTGTGCACCACCCACCCACCCACCCACACACACCTCAAACATGAATTTATTAAAATTGAAGTTGAAAGTTGCTGCCTGTAAGGTGAAGTGTTCTGCTGTTAGGTAAACAGCCTGGTGGTCCCTCCGTTAGTGAAACAGAATTACCACAGGAACCAGAATTCCACTCCTAGGAAGTTGAAAAAAAAAAAAGAAAGAAAAGATGTCCAGACTAAAAAAACTGCACAAGAATTTTCACACCAGCATTATTCAAAACAGTCAAGAAAAATCCAAATGTGTGCCATAGATAAACCGGTTTAAAATGTGGTATGTCTACAATGGAATACTATTCAGCCATAAAAATGGAATGGACTTCTGACACATGCTACAGTATGGATAAACCTCAAAAGCATGATGCCAAGTGAGAGAAGTCAGACTCAAAGGCCATATGTTGTAGGAGTCTCTAGTGTGAAGTGTCCAGAGGAGGGATGTAGATGAAAGCAGTGGGGTCTCCAAGGGCAGGGGAGGGGCATATGGGGAGCGACCACTTAGCACATGCGGGGTTTTTGACAGAAACTCCTGGGAATGAGACAGAGGTGGTGGTTGTACAACACTGTGAGTGTGCTCAATGCCACTGAAGTGTGCACTTTATAAAGGAGAATTGTATGTTATGTGAGTTATGTCTCAATAGAAGGTGAAGAGTGACTGCCTCACAGAGGCGTTAGGATGGGACGTGTCAGGTCCGTGTGAGAGTCCACACAGCCCACAGATGTACACAGAAGTGTACACATTTCTTGAGCAGTGCCTTGACATATAGTGATGATACTTTTGATGTCATTATCATTGATTATGTGTTCACCCTCCATTTGGTTTGAAATTTCTTCAAAGGAACCAGTTCTGAATAATACACCAGAGCTCTGCTGGGAGGCCCAAAGGTGACCAAGGAGACTTCCTTGGGTCAGTGGCACCCACACCTCTTCCTTCTACTGGTTGTAATGACCAACAAGTGACCGTGACATCTGTTCACCTCTGCAGGGGCCTGTGCTCATACTGCACATTGCTCTTCCAACTTATAAATTCATCCGGGTGTTTTACTCTCGGCCACTGCGACAAAACACCAGACTGGCCGCCTGAATGACAGACTCTGACCTTGCAGTTCAGAGGGCTGGAGCCCAGCACCAGCTGCTGCATGCCCAGGCTCTGGCGAGGGCGGCGGCGGTGCTCCCCATGCCCAGGCTCTGGCGAGGGCGGCAGTGCCGCTCCCCGTGCCCAGGCTCTGGCGAGGGTGGCGGTGCTGCCCCCTGTGCCCAGGTCCTGGCGAGGGCCTCTCCCTGCCGGGCAGCAGTGCCCCTTCATGTGTCCTGGTGCTCTGGGACAGCAGACAGCTGACAAGCTGCACAGCAAACCTTCCCAAGAACAAGAGGCACTGGACCCCAGGGAGCCAGCCCCGTTCCAGAAGTCCTGTAGGACAGGGATCTGCACAGTAGCCAGGCCTGACAGCCCACGGGGAAAGCCCACTGCAGCTTTCCAGCTCTGACCAGAGCCTTCCTCCCCCATTCATTTGTGCTGTCCTCCTATTTTAAGCTTGTTTCTATCAACTTCAGTTCAGGACCACAATTTTCCCAAACCACAAAATCTGATCATCTCGCCTGTACTCCACCACCAAACACTTGCCCCAATCTGAGCATGCAGATAGTGCCTCTGGGACGGTTTGCTGGGCACAGCTTGGCCACTCCTCCCCTGCTCACCACAGCCATTCTAGCACCCCTGGGAGCTTACTTGGCATCCAGTCTCCTGGGCCACATTGGACATCTGCTCCCTACCCATGTGTCCACCTGGCGTATAGCACCCCAAACCTTCCTCAAAAAGCCGCATCTCTCACGTGGCAGCTATACTCTGTGCTTTTTGGGTAGTAATTGCAGTTTTAATGCCCAATGTTTAATAAACTCCAAATACACTGAATCACACCTCAAGCGTTCACGTCTCCCTTTCCATATACTTTTTGGCTGTGTTAATATCCTCTTTGATTAAGTGTCTTTTGCCTTTTTTCTACGGGATTGGCCACCTTTTTTCTTACTAGTTTGTAGGGCTTCTACTTTTTCCTTCTTTCAGTTCTTTATAGGTTTTCTGTCACCAGTCGCTTCTTCTCATGCATCTTCCCCTTTGGTCCTCATCACAGCCGGGCTCTGGAGTGGCTGCTGCAGGCCCCCTTCACACGCACTCTGACCGCTTCCCAGCCTGCTCTCCACACAGCAGCCAGAGGGTTCTGTACAAAATGCTAATCTCATCATGCCAGGCCACCCCTTCTCTGTCTGACCACATCTCCACTTTATCCAAGGATGTCCTGGGAATACTGCTTTTTACAACCACTTCTATCTACACTCTGGTCTCAGCTCTCAGAGGCATTACTGATCTCCACAGTCCAGGGCCCACTGAGAAAGACAAAGGTTGAAGGGGGTAAGGCAGGGAGGCAAGGTCAGCAGGGAGTACAGAGCTGCTCAGAGCCTTGGCAATGAGCCGGGGGGTGGGGGGAGGAAGGACTACTTGAGAAAGACTGGGTCCGGCCAGCACCAAGGCTCACTTGCTAATCCTCCGCCTGCAGCACCAGCACCCCAGGTTCTAGTCCCGGTTGCTCTTCTTCCAGTCCAGCTCTCTGCTGTGGCCTGGGAGTGCAGTGGAGGATGGCCCAAGTGCTTGGGCCCTGCACCTGCATGGGAAACCAGGAGGAAGCACCTGGCTCCTGGCTTCTGATCAGCGCAGCGTGCCGGCTGTGGCGGCCATTTGGGGGGTGAACCAACGGAAAAGGAAGACCTTTCTCTCTGTCTCTCTCACTGTAACTCTGCCTGTCTTTAAAAAAAAAAAAAAAAGAAAGAAAGACTGGGTTCTCCAGCAACAAATCTGCAGGAAAGATTCCCCTTACTTTGGCTGGACCCCAGGCCCTGCCTCTCACCACAGCCCCACCCTATTGTCCAGGTCCATCTCTCACCTCAGTCTCACCCTACTGCCCCAGGTCATCTCTCACCTCAGTTCCACCCTACTGTCCAGGTCCATCTCTCACCTCAGTCCCACCCTACTGTCCAGGTCCATCTCTCACCACAGCCCCACCCTATTGTCCAGGTCCATCTCTCACCTCAGTCTCACCCTACTACCCCAGGTCATCTCTCACCTCAGTTCCACCCTACTGTCCAGGTCCATCTCTCACCTCAGTCCCACCCTACTGTCCAGGTCCATCTCTCACCACAGCCCCACCCTATTGTCCAGGTCCATCTCTCACCTCAGTCCTACCCTACTGCCCAGGTCATCTCTCACCTCAGTCCCACCCTACTGTCCAGCTCCATCTCTCACCTCAGTCCCACCCTACTGTCCCAGGTCATCTCTCACCTCAGTCCCACCCTATTGTCCAGGTCCATCTCTCACCTCAGTCCCACCCTACTGTCCAGCTCCATCTCTCACCTCAGTCCTACCCTATTGTCCAGCTCCATCTCTCACCTCAGTCCCACCCTACTGTCCAGGTCCATCTCTCACCTCAGTCCCACCCTACTGTCCAGCTCCCTCTCTCACCACAGCCCCACCCTATTGTCCAGGTCCATCTCTCACCTCAGTCCCACCCTACTGTCCAGGTCCATCTCTCACCTCAGTCCCACCCTACTGTCCAGCTCCCTCTCTCACCACAGCCCCACCCTATTGTCCAGGTCCATCTCTCACCTCAGTCCCACCCTATTGTCCAGGTCCATCTCTCACCTCAGTCCCACCCTACTGTCCAGCTCCATCTCTCACCACAGTCCCACCCTACTTTCCCAGGTCATCTCTTACCTCAGTCCCGCCCTATTGTCCAGGTCCATCTCTCACCTCAGTCCCACCCTACTGTCCAGCTCCATCTCTCACCTCAGTCCCACCCTATTGTCCAGGTCCATCTCTCACCTCAGTCCCACCCTATTGTCCAGGTCCATCTCTCACCTCAGTCCCACCCTACTGTCCAGCTCCATCTCTTACCTCAGTCCCACCCTATTGTCCAGGTCCATCTCTCACCTCAGTCCCACCCTATTGTCCAGGTCCATCTCTCACCTCAGTCCCACCCTACTGTCCAGCTCCATCTCTCACCTCAGTCCCACCCTATTGTCCAGGTCCATCTCTCACCTCAGTCCTACCCTACTGCCCAGGTCATCTCTCACCTCAGTCCTACCCTATTGTCCAGCTCCATCTCTCACCTCAGTCCCACCCTATTGTCCAGGTCCATCTCTCACCTCAGTCCCACCCTACTGTCCAGCTCCATCTCTTACCTCAGTCCCACCCTATTGTCCAGGTCCATCTCTCACCTCAGTCCCACCCTATTGTCCAGGTCCATCTCTCACCTCAGTCCCACCCTACTGTCCAGCTCCATCTCTCACCTCAGTCCCACCCTACTGTCCAGGTCCATCTCTCACCTCAGTCCTACCCTACTGCCCAGGTCATCTCTCACCTCAGTCCCACCCTACTGTCCAGCTCCATCTCTCACCTCAGTCCCACCCTACTGTCCAGGTCCATCTCTCACCTCAGTCCCACCCTACTGCCCAGGTCATCTCTCAGCTCAGTCCCACCCTACTGTCCAGCTCCCTCTCTCACCTCAGTCCCACCCTACTGTCCAGGTCCATCTCTCACCTCAGTCCCACCCTACTGTCCAGGTCCATCTCTCACCTCAGTCCCACCCTACTGTCCAGCTCCCTCTCTCACCACAGCCCCACCCTACTGTCCAGCTCCATCTCTTACCTCAGTCCCACCCTATTGTCCAGGTCCATCTCTCACCTCAGTCCCACCCTATTGTCCAGCTCCATCTCTCACCTCAGTCCCACCCTACTGTCCAGCTCCATCTCTCACCTCAGTCCCACCCTATTGTCCAGCTCCATCTCTCACCTCAGTCCCACCCTACTGTCCAGCTCCATCTCTTACCTCAGTCCCACCCTATTGTCCAGGTCCATCTCTCACCTCAGTCCCACCCTACTGTCCAGGTCCATCTCTCACCTCAGTCCCACCCTACTGTCCAGCTCCATCTCTTACCTCAGTCCCACTCTATTGTCCAGGTCCATCTCTCACCTCAGTCCCACCCTACTGTCCAGGTCCATCTCTCACCTCAGTCCCACCCTACTGTCCAGCTCCATCTCTTACCTCAGTCCCACTCTATTGTCCAGGTCCATCTCTCACCTCAGTCCCACCCTACTGTCCAGGTCCATCTCTCACCTCAGTCCCACCCTACTGCCCAGGTCATCTCTCACCTCAGTCCCACCCTACTGTCCAGCTCCCTCTCTCACCTCAGTCCCACCCTACTGTCCAGGTCCATCTCTCACCTCAGTCCCACCCTACTGTCCAGGTCCATCTCTCACCTCAGTCCCACCCTACTGTCCAGCTCCCTCTCTCACCACAGCCCCACCCTACTGTCCAGCTCCATCTCTTACCTCAGTCCCACCCTATTGTCCAGGTCCATCTCTCACCTCAGTCCCACCCTATTGTCCAGCTCCATCTCTCACCTCAGTCCCACCCTACTGTCCAGCTCCATCTCTCACCTCAGTCCCACCCTATTGTCCAGCTCCATCTCTCACCTCAGTCCCACCCTACTGTCCAGCTCCATCTCTTACCTCAGTCCCACCCTATTGTCCAGGTCCATCTCTCACCTCAGTCCCACCCTACTGTCCAGGTCCATCTCTCACCTCAGTCCCACCCTACTGTCCAGCTCCATCTCTTACCTCAGTCCCACTCTATTGTCCAGGTCCATCTCTCACCTCAGTCCCACCCTACTGTCCAGGTCCATCTCTCACCTCAGTCCCACCCTACTGTCCAGCTCCATCTCTTACCTCAGTCCCACTCTATTGTCCAGGTCCATCTCTCACCTCAGTCCCACCCTACTGTCCAGGTCCATCTCTCACCTCAGTCCCACCCTACTGTCCCAGGTCATCTCTTACCTCAGTCCCACTCTATTGTCCAGGTCCATCTCTCACCACAGTCCCACCCTACTGTCCAGCTCCATCTCTCACCTCAGTCCCACCCTACTGTCCAGCTCCATCTCTCACCTCAGTCCCACCCTATTGTCCAGGTCCATCTCTCACCTCAGTCCCACCCTATTGTCCAGGTCCATCTCTCACCTCAGTCCCACCCTATTGTCCAGGTCCATCTCTCACCTCAGTCCCACCCTACTGTCCCAGGTCATCTCTCACCACAGTCTCACCCTACTGTCCAGGTCCATCTCTCACCTCAGTCCCACCCTACTGTCCAGCTCCATCTCTCACCTCAGTACCACCCTACTGTCCTAGGTCATCTCTTACCTCAGTCCCACTCTATTGTCCAGGTCCATCTCTCACCTCAGTCCCACCCTACTGTCCAGCTCCAACTCTCACCTCAGTCCCACCCTACTGTCCAGCTCCAACTCTCACCTCAGTCCCACCCTACTGCCCCAGGTCATCTCTCACCTCAGTCCCACCCTACTGTCCCAGGTCATCTCTCACCTCAGTCCCACCCTACTGTCCCAGGTCATCTCTCACTACAGTCCCACCCTACTGTCCAGGCTGCTCGGCACCAGGCTCAGTAGTGCTACAATCTCTGCACTCTGACACAGCACCATGTCATCATGTATGCATGTCCACCCTCTGGGCTGCACACATGAACAGCAGAGATTCCAGGTCCCATGGCCCAAGCTGAGCCTCAACCACTGACCCTTCCTGTCCAGCTCTGAGCTCCTTGGAACCAGTTCTCCACACCTGCTCCTCCAGGAGCAAAGCTTCTCTGGCACTGCCCAGCTTGGCTCCTGGGAAGCTCACATCTGCCGCCACACTTGTAATTATCACTTAGCAGACACAGCGATGACGCCACTCTTTCCCTTGCCAGAATGTGGCAAGTGGAAAACTAACAAAGCTATTTTTCACATTCTATGATTTTGTTTAAATTAAAAGCATGAAAACACCCTTGAGCTGGCTGATTCTACAGCCCCCAGCATGTTCCCACCCACATCTGCCTGCATCTCTCAAAACAGGGCAGAGAGAGCGCCTCTGTTAGCAGCCTGCCCTCCCCAGCAGCTGGGTTCTGTGGGGTTAACTCAGCCAGGAATAAGGTTAGAGCCAGCACCCTCCACACAGCAGCCCTGGCACAGCTGCTATATTCAAGACAAAAGCAATCACCTCAGTGAGAGGAAGGGGCAGGAGCTTAGGAGCCAGAGTTCCACACTCCTAGTAAGGAAGCTTCTCTCTGCACTTCCTTCAATAACAAAAGCAGTACCTGCATTACATTATTAGAAACCAAACTGACTGTTAGTGAGCGAATCCTGAGCAGGACCAAACCAGACCACAGTGAACTGGAGATCAGATGCAGGCATCCAAGGGCCAGAGGCCAGCATCTACAGAAGCCCAAGGGGAAGGGCGAGAGAAAGGCAGCTGTGTGACAGGTCTGCCCTGTGCAAAGTGCTGGCCGCTGGCCGTGGGACTCCACAGGACTCGCCAGGGCACTGTGGAACCCAGCGCTGGACAAGAGCCAGAGCAGAGGCTCTGGGTGGGAGCGCCGCCCTGCAACACCTCCCAGCTCTGTGCAGAAACCCAAAATGATCTCATCTGACACTCAGCCATTGTCACAGCTCCCCATCTGAGAAGGCCCCTTCTCTCCTCCTCTTCTCTTCCAGGAAGTTAACAAAAGGGGCTCTGCACCGTTAATTCTGCCCCCTTCTACACATCTCCCATATGTTCCTTCCTCTACACAAAGTCCAGAGGCAGCAGGAAAAGGAGAGCGACAATGAGAGGAAGTCAGGCTGTGCTCAGACAGGGCCTCCCTGGGCTCCCACAGGCCTCCCAGTGGGATGCACACAGTGTCGTGGTGCAAATCCGTCTCCCTCCACGAGTCTCTCAGCTCCACAGGTGCAGAATTTCATATCCTGGCTCCTCACAAGGTGCACCAGTATGTAGTCAGAGCACCTGAATGTTGAATACATAAATTATGAGCCTACATACCATCTAAGCCAGAAGCAGGGCCATGTCACAGCACTCCAGGGCAGGAGTACAAACCCTCAGCCTGCATGATGACGTGCTGCCCAGCAGCTGAGTGCCCACCGCAGCACTGTGTGCCCGAGTGACCTGCTCTGGAAACTCCTGAGACAGTGCATCCAACTCCACAGCAACCAAGCGAGCGCTAACCAAGTTAGGCACATACCGCTTTAATCACCCAGGACATCTATCATACAAGAAGAGGCACTGAAAATAACCATAAAAGTTAGCAGACGGAAAAGCCCAGGCTCAGTGGGCCCCGTAAAGGCCCACACGGCAACCATGAGGAGTGCACCCACGTGCCTTCCTCTCAGCAGACCACAAGAAGACCCAAGGGATTCCTGACTCAGCATGAGGCAGTTTCAAAACACGCCCACAGTTCTCTGCCACTTCTCCCTTAGAAGGTGGTGAGCAACTCCCCTCCCTTTGGGGTGGACTGACTCAGTAGTACACATCTAAAGGGGGACACACCGTGTGACACCCAAGAGCAGGATATTAGAAGCATGGATTCCTCCTTGCTTCCTTCCTCCAGGAGCAGTGAACTGCCACACATGAGGCACTCACACAGCCCCTGGAGAGGCCAAGAGCTGAGGAACCAGGCCTGCTGCCCATAGCCCTGTGGGGGACTCTGGCCCTAGTCAACCAGCAGATAACAAAGCACTGGCCAGCACCTGCTAGGTCATGAGCGATCCCACCAGAATCACTCACTAAGTCACTCCTGAATTCCTGATCCATAAAAATGAGGTAAGAAATACTTGTTATTTTGAGTCACTCCATTTTGGGTTACTTTGTTTACACAGCTACAGTCACACTACATGATGACATTTCATCAATGACAGCGGTCCTGTTACCGGAGAAAGCAAGGGTTCTTGTCTTCGCGCAAGAAAGAATTCAGGCGTGAGACAGAGAGCAGTGGGAGGTAAAACAGCAAGGTTTATTAGGGCAGGGACATCCGTAGGAACGGAGGGCACCTCTCCAGACAGGACCTGAGAGAGCGCCCAGTCGCTCGGACTGGGGGAGAGCAAGGTTACATGGTTGAGTGGAGAGAGTACCCCTGGGCAGGCCAGGCGGGCGGTCAGCAGAGAGGCAGAGGGCTGAGTGCAGTCTGGTTGAGGCCGAGGGTTTTTAAGGGGATGGGTCTTGCCTTCCCTTCACCCTCTCCTTCTCCTCCTCCCGAACAAAGGACTTTTTGGATGTGAATACGAAAAATCCTTTCTGAGTTTTTCCCCTGAAGTTATCAGACAGGGGGAAGCCTTGCTGGCTTCGCCTCCCCTCCCCACCACCACATTAGAGGAAGGATGGTTATCGGTAGAAGGGGCAGGGCGTTTGAAGTGCAGATACTGGGCTGCACCTGGAAGGTAACTGTGATGACTTTGAGATGCAGATGCTGGACCTGGATGTCAGTGCCTTAGGCCTTTGTCACACACACACAAGCTCATTTCTGACTTCCTGCCTAACAGTCCCACAAGATTACAATGGACTTGGTGATGTCGATGGTGTAACACATGCCCCATGTAGATGTCCGTATAAGCTGCACTTCCAGCTGTATACAGCAGAGTACATACAGTTTGTGCTACTTAATAGAGAATAAGTGACTGTGTTACTAGTTTATGCATTCGCTATACTTTGTATCATGATTTTAGAGTCTGTTCCTTTTGCTTGTCAAACAATTTATTATAAACATTGTCCTGTGTTACACTAGGGACCTCGTACATCATGTTCACTGAGCCTTATGGATGCCCCCACAGGCCACACTGAGTGACCGACCCCCATCAGTTGTGCAAGTGAACTTTGCAACAGCCCCCCAGCAAAGCAGTTCTCAGCGCACATCCCCGTCACCGAGTGATGCGCGGCTGCACAGAAGGAAAACAGAAGTGGTGCAGTCTACAGCGATTAGGAAAGTTAGGAAAGAGCACGCTTCACAGAAAAATCAGAGAATGCAGATAGGACCTGGGAGCTGGGGCAGGCAGAGCCGTCAGAGCCAACAGCAGGGACTGCCTAAGGCACAGGAGGGCCCTGTGCCAACTCCCCTGATGGGGTGTGTGTCAGCACCAGGACAGGTCCCAAGGCAGCAGTCCCTGCATCCCACAAGCCAGGAGACAACACTCACCCTGTAGACAAGCCACCAGGACAGGTCCCAAGGCGGCAGTCCCTGCATCCCACAAGCCAGGAGACAACACTCGCCCTGTAGACAAGCCACCAGACCCACAGGGAGTGTGCGGCACTCTAGGAACAAACCTCATCGGTCAACAATGAAACAGTCTTTGAAGAAAACCAGGTGACAGAAGATGAAAAACTCTGAGAGTGGCCACCTAAGAAATGATCAATAGAGTGAAGAGACTTCCAACAGAATGTGAAAAAAAGATTTGTAAACCACGTGACAAAGGATTAATATCCCAAATACATCAGCAACTTAAAAAACTCAACAATAAAAATCAACCAATCCAGTTGAGAAATGGGCAAAGGACTTTAACAGACAATTCTCAAAAGAAGAAATAAAAATGGGGGGGGGGGGGCGGATGGTGTTGTGGCATAGTAAGTAAAGCCTCTGCCTGCAGCACTAGCATCCCACATGGGCACGGTTCATGTCATGGCTGCTCCTCTTCTGATCCAGCTCTCTGCTTATGGCCTGGGAAAGCAGTGGAAGATGGACCCAGTGCTTGAGCCCCTGCACCCATGTGGGAGACCCAGAAGAAGCTCCTGGCTCCTGGCTTTGGATCAACATAGCTCCAGCCATTGTGGCCATTTGCGGAGTGAATCAGTGGACGGAAGCCCTCTTTCTGTGTCTCTTCTTCCCTCTGTCTGTAATTCTACTTCCCAAATAAATAATAAATCTTTTGAAAAAATAAATAAAAATGGCCAACAAATATATGAAAAAATGGCTAATCATTAGCCATCAGAAAAATGCAAATCAAAATCACAATGAGATATCACCTCACCCTATCAGAATGCCTAAAATTCCAAACACAGAGAGTAACAAATGCTGGCAAGGATGTGGACAAAGTGAAACACTTATACACTATTGGTGAGAATGTAAATTAGTGCAGCCATTGTGGAGAACAGCATATAGATTTCTAATAAAAATTAGAAATAGACTTACCATATGATCCAGCAATCCCACTACTGGGTATATCCCCAAAAGACTTGAACATAGAGAATCAAAAAGATACCTGTACCACCATGTTTATCACTACACACAATATCCAAAATTTGGAATCAATGAAAGTGTCCATCATCAGATGAATGGATAAAGAAACGGTGGTATATGTATACACAATGGAATATTACTCAGCTATAAAAAAGGATCAAATTCCACCATTTGCAGCAAAATGGATACAACCAGAGGACATCATGTTGAGCGAAATAAGCCAGACCCAAATACCGCATGTTCTCTCTTATAAGTGGGAGCTAAAATTAAAAAAAAAAAAAAAGGAAGAAAAAAGAAACAAATGTCTGTATGTACTAGTACTGCTACCAATATAGTTTTCTAAAAATTTGTTTTATATCTTTATGAAACCAAAGATTAAAAAGGTTATAGGCTGGCACCGTGGCTCACTTGGCTAATCCTCCACCTGTGGTGCCGGCACCCTGGGTTCTAGTCCCGGTTGGGGTGCCAGATTCTGTCCCAATTGCTCCTCTTCCAGTCCAGCTCTCTGCTGTGGCCCGGAAGGCAGAGGAGGATGGCCCAAGAGCTTGAGCCCTGCACCCACATGGGAGACCAGGAGGAGGCACCTGGTTCCTGGCTTCCGATCAGCGCAGCTCACCGGCCATGGTGGTCATTTGGGGGGTGAACCAATGGAAAAGGAAGACCTTTCTCTCTGTCTCTCTCTCTCTCACTGTCATAACTCTACCTGTCAAAAAAGAAAAAAAAAAAAAAGAAGAAAGTTATACTACTATAGTTTTAATGATCTGTGATTACATTTTTAAAAAAGATTTAATTTCTTGAAAGGCAGAGCCACAGAGACAGAGAGAAATAGAGAGAGGTCTTCCATCCACTGGTTTACTCTCCAGATGGTTCAACAGCTGGGGCTGGGCCAGGCCAAACACAAGAGCCAAGAGCTTCCGCCAGGTCTCCCACGTGGGTGCAGGGATCCATGCCCTTAAGCCAGTGGAGGCACTGTTGTCCCAGGTGCATTAACAGGGAGCTGGATTGGAAGTAGAGCAGCCAGGACTCTAACCGATGCCCACATGGGATGCCAACATTGCAGGCAGTGGATTTGCCTGCTATGCCACAGTGACAACCCTAATCTGTGATTACTTTGAAATGTACTGTATGTGGATGAAATGCTCATTTTTTCCCATTCAATTATTGTTTATAGCCATTGTCTATATTTTCACCAAACAAGGGTCTTTTTGCATTTTTCTTGTTAAATTTCTTATTCAGTGAAGTATTAAACCTTTTCACTGTAATGTAAATTTAAAATATGTTATCTCAAAAACTAAAAACAAGAAAAAAGAAAAGGAGAAGGAAGGAGGGTGAGAGGGATGGATGGAGGAAGGGAATATCATTGTGTTGTCAGAACTGCATCTACAAAGCACACTGAGTCTGTTAAAAACTTTCTAATTAAAAAAAAAAAAAGAAAATCCAAGGATAAGGATTTCAAGATGGCTGAATAGGTAAAAGACACGTTAATTTTCACCATGGGAAGACACACAGCATTCCCAGGGGAATGCTGGAGGGACGTTTTCAGTGGAGAGCATACAAAAGAGAACAGAGACTCTCTAGCGCTGCAAAGGCTGTGCACAAAGACGCAGCAGCTGGCCAGCGCCGTGGCTTAACAGGCTAATCCTCCGTCTTACGGTGCCGGCACACCAGGTTCTAGTCCCGGTTGGGGCGCCAGGTTCTGTCCTGGTTGCTCCTCTTCCAGGCCAGCTCTCTGCTATGGCCCGGGAAGGCAGTGGAGGATGGCCTAAGTCCTTGGGCCCTGCACCCGCATGGGAGACCAGGAGAAGCACCTGGCTCCTGGCTTCGGATCAGCAAGATGCACCGGCCACAGTGGCCATTGGAGGGTGAACCAACGGCAAAAAGGAAGACCTTTCTCTCTGTCTCTCTCTCTCTCTCTCACTATCCACTCTGCCTGTCAAAAAAAAAAAAAAAAAAAAAAACACGCAGCAGCTGCCAGGACACTACCAGCACACCTGTGGATGCTGGCCAGAGGGGAGATGCCACCGCATCAGCCTGTGCACCACGGTAATCTTGTCTGTCTGAGGGAGAACCCTGTGATGTTCACCCACTGAGTCCAGAGCTGGTGGGGGCAGGGTGCCCACTTAGCTCCAGAAAGGGAAACCACACCTCGGCACCCAGCGGCTGGCAGGAGAAACACCATCTCCCGAGAGTAACTGGATCTGCAGTGCCCCATATACCACTGGCGGACTCTGTCTGAGGGAGAACTGGAGAGTCAGCAGGGGGCAGGGAACCGCCCTCCCCCCATCCCACCCTACCCCCCGCCATTAACTCCATGAATTCAAGAACATTGCTTCCCTCGCCTCTCTCCACAAAGCACGAGACTCAGCTTGCCAAAGCAGAGCACCAACTGACCTCTGTTGGGCAGGCACCTGGCTCTGGGTATGAGGTGGCTCGCCCCATGGACAGAGAGTTGCCAGGCAGAGTAGATCCCTTGTACCCTGTGACTGTGTGACTTCCACACAGGCCAGGAAACTCAGAAGGCTATGGAGTGCAGCTGGGCCTCTGGGCAACCACTGGGTCTGACTCCAGAAGCTCAGAACTCCCTGGGTGCTGGAGAGGGACCTCTTAGAAGGCTCAGAACTCACACTACAGAGCCCATAGATTCTTTGTGAGGTCCGTGTGCCTCAGTGGGAGGAGAGCACAGTACCGTGAGCTCACACTAGGCAGTTAGCTCACCCTGCACAGAGAGGGTCGAGGCCAAGAGCATGCCAGCCAGTGCCACCTCTGCCTACTGATGACAGAGCAGATTCTCCAAACTCAACTAAGGTGTCACTCTGGACTTGCCCAGAGCTCCCCGGGCCCACCCAGCACACACTTCTGGGTCTCTGCTGAAGGTGCAGGCATTCCACTAAGCCACAGAAACACACAACAAAGAACAAAGCCTTCAGAGGAGATACAACACATGTTTCCCCAGATACATAAAAACAAACATAGAAATACAAGAAACACAAACAAGAAAACAATATGACTCTCTATAAAGAACATAATAATACTTTAATATTAGACTGTGAAGATGAGGAAATTGGTGAAATGCCTAAAAAGAACTCAAAAAGAAAGATTGTAAGATTGCTCAAAAACCCAGAGAAACAATTATATGAAATTAGCAAATCCATATATAACATGGATGGAAAATTATGCGGGAAGATACATATTAAAGAAAAATTATACTGAAATATTAGAAATGAAGAATTCTATGTCAAATTAAAAAGTACAGTAGAAAGCCTTAACAACAGTTTCAGTAAGGCAGAAGAAAGAATTTCTAAGCTCGAAGACAAATCTTTTGAAATATCTCAGACAAAAAAGAACAAGAAATTAGAAAAATCAAAAACAGTGTTTAGGGTCTATAGGATACCATCAAACCATAAAATATACATGTCTTAGGATTTCCTGGAAGAATGGAAAAAACAGAATACCATAGGAAACTTATTCAGTGAAATAACAGCAGAAAACATCCCTAATTTGGAGAAAGATATGGACAACCAAGTACAGGAAGCACATAGAACCCCAAATAGGCACAATCAGAGAAGATCTTTACCACAACACATTATACTTACAGTTTCTTTTATTTTTAAGATTTTTAAAAATTATTTGAAAGGCAGAGTTACAGAAAGAGAGGGAGAAAGAGAAAGATCTTCCATTTGCTGGTTAACTCCCCAGATGGCTGCCATGGTCAAGGCTGGGAAAGGCTGAATCCAGAAGGGTAGAGCTTCTTCTGGTCTCCTACATGGGTGCAGGGGCCCAAGCACTTAGGCCATCCTCTGTTGCCTTTCCAGGCACATTAGCAGGGAGTTGGATGGGAAGTGGAACAGCCAGGACTTGAACCAGAGGCCATATGGAATGCCAGTATTGTGAGAAGTGGCTTAACCCATTAGGACACAATGCTGGCCCCTATAGTCACACTTTCAAAAGTAAAACATAAAGAAAGGACCCTAAAATGTGCAAGAGAGAAATGCCAGAATACTTTTAATGGATCTCCAATTAGATTGACATAGAGATTTCTTATCAGAAACCTTACAGGGTAGGAGAGAACGCAGAGATATTCTCCAAGCCCTTAAAGAAAAAAAACTGTCAACACAGAATACTGTAACCAGTCAAGTTCTCATTTATTTATAAATTAAGGTGAAATAAAAGGGCCAGCACTGTGGCGTAGCAGGTAAAGCCACTGCCTGCAGTCCTGGCATCCCATATGAGGGCCAATTTGAGTCCCAGTTGCTCCACTTCCAATCCACCTCTCTGGCTGGGAAAGCAGTAGAAGATACATGTTGTATCTCCACATGGCCCCTGCACCCATGTGGAGACCCAGAAGAAGTTCCTGGCCCCTGGCTTCGGATCAGTGCAGCTCCAGCCGTTGCGGCCATCTGGGGAATGAACCAGTGGATGGAAGGCTCTCTCTCTCTCTCTCTCTCTCTCTCTCTCTCTGTCTCTCTCTCTCTCTCTGCCTCTCCTCTCTCTAACTCTGACTTTCAAATAAATAAATAAATCTTGAAAAAATAACTTTAAAGAATATACTAAACACAGAAACAGAAAGATAATCAGCATCATGAAAGGTAAAGGCAGAAAAACTCCTTGTAATAGTATAAATTAGATATAAAACAACAACAAAAGGAATATTTATATAAAAAAAGCAAGATCAAGCCAAAACTTATCAATAATAACCTGAATGTAAATAAACTAAATTCTCCAATTAATAGATACAGCCTGGTTGAATGGATTTAAAAAGATCCAGCTATATGCTGCCTATAAGAAACACACATTACCAATAAAGATGCACACAGATTGAAAGTGAAAGGATGGAAAAGGATAGCCCATGCAAATGGAAATCAAAAACAAGCATGAGTAGCTATCTTAATATCAGAAGCTATCTTAATACCTTAATATCTTAATACCAGACAAAATAGACTTTAAGAAAAAAAGCTGCTGAAAGAGACAAAGAAGGTCATTATGTATTGATTGAGGGATCAAGCTAACCGGAAGATGTGACTATAGTAAATGTGTAGCACCCAATCCTAGGGCATCCCAGCTATTTAAAAAAATGTTAATGGATCTAAATTAAGACATATGCTCTAAAACAATAATCATGAAAAGACTTCAACACCACACTTTTATCAATGGACAGGTGAACTAGACAAAAACAACAACAACAACAAAGAAACAACAGTTAAGATACACTACCAACAAAGCGGCTCTAGTTGATACCTACAGAACATTTCATCCCATAACGACAGAATGTACTTCTTTCATTAGTTCATGAAATATTCTCTAGGAAAGACCATACACTAGGCCATAAAACAAGTCTCAACAAATTCAAAAATGATGGAATCATACCATGTATCTTTTCTGACCACAATGAAATGAAGCAGGAAATTAACAACCTAAAAAACTCCAGAAAATATACAAACACATGGGGACAGAACGACATCCTCCCAAATGAATAGCAGATCATAGAAGAAATCCAAAGGGAAATTCAAAAATTCCTCAAAACGAATGAAGATGATAACATAACATATCAAAACTTATAGGATACAGCAAAATCAGTATTAAGAGGAACATTTATAGAGATTAATGCAGACATCAAGAAATTGGAAAGATGTCAAGTAAATGATCTAACAATGCATCTCAAGGATCTAGAAAAGCAATAACAAACCAAACCCAAAATTAGTAAGAGGGAAGAAATAATAAAAATTAGATAAGAAAAACAAAATGGAAATAAAATAAGAAAAATCAGTGAAATGAAAAGGTGGCTTTAAAAAAATAAAATTGATAAACCACTGGTGCAACTAACCAACTAAAAAGTAATTAAATCAGAGATGAAGGCGATGTTATAACTGATGCCACAGAAGTAAAAAGAATAAATGGATAGATTTCTGTACACATACAATCTACCAAAATTGAGGCATGAAGACACAGAAAACCTAAACAGACCAATAACCAAGATGGAGATTCAATCAGTAATAAAGAGCCTCTCAACAAAGAAAACTTCAGGGCCAGAAGGCTTCACTGCTGTATTCTGCCAAGCTTTTAAAGAAGAACTAATCCCAATTCAAAACAACGGAAACTCCTTCTATTGAGGCCAGCATCACCTTAATTCCAAAACCAGAAAAACAGAACTATAAGCAAATACCCCTGACAAACATAAATGGAAAAATACATCATCCACCCAGACCAACAGGGATTTATCCTGGAGATGCAGGGATGCTTCAGCATATGGGAATCAATAAGCATGATACATCATATAACAAACTGAAGAATAGAAACCATAAGTATCTCAATAGATGTAGAGAAAGCATTTGATAAAATAAAACAATCTTTCATGTTAAAAAAAAAAAAAAAACCCTTGGGCTGAAGTTGTGATGTAGTAGGTTAAGCCTCTGCCTGCGGCACTGGCATCTCATATTGGCACCAGTTCAAGTACAGACTGCACCACTTCTGATTCAGCTCCATGCTGATGGCCTGGAAAGCAGTAGAAGATGACCCAAGTGTTTGGGCCCCTGCACCCATGTGGGAAACCTGGAAGAAGCTCTTGGCTCCTGGGCTCAGATTGGCCCAGCTCTGAGAGCGAACCAGCAGATGGAAGACCTCTCTCCGACTCTCCCTCTCTTTGTCTGTAACTCTGTCTCTCAAATAAATAAATCTTTAAAAAAGTAAAACCTTAAGCAAATTAGGAATAGAAGGAACATACCTCAACACAATCAAGGCAGTATATGACAAACCCACAGCCAGCATCTCCACTAAGATCCAAAACCAAACAAGGATGCCCACTTTCACCATTATTATTCAATATAGTTCTGGAAGTTCTAACCAGAGCCATTAGGCAAGAAAAAGAAACCAAAGAGATACAAATTGGAAAAGAGGAAGTCAAACTCTCACTGTTTGCAGATGACTTGACAAAAGATTCCACTAAAAGACTATTGTAACTCATAAGAGTACAGCAAAGTTATAGGATATAAAATCCACACAGAATTCAATCGCATTTGTATACACAAACATGCCATGGCTGAGAAAGAACTTATAAGATTAATACCATTCACAATAGCTACAAAAATATGTAAATACTTTGGAATAAATTTAACCAAGGAAATGAAAGATCTCACAATGAAAATTACAAAACATTAAGGAAAGAAATAGGAGACACAAGAAATTGGAAAAATCTTTCATGTTCATGGATTGGAAGAATTAATATCATCAAAAATTCCATACTCCACAAAGCAGTTTTTTTTTTTTTTAAAGATTTTATGTATTTATTTGAGAGGCAGAGTTACAGCCAGAGAGGAGAGAGAGAAAGGTTTTGAATCCATTGGTTCACTCCTCAAATGACCACAATAGCCAGAGCTGAGCCAATCCAAAGCCAGGAGCCAGGAGCTTCTTCTGGGTCTCCCATGTGGGTACAGGGGCCCAAATACTTGGGCTATCTTCTACTGCTTTCCCAGGCCATAAGCAGAGACCTAGATTGGAAGAGGAGCAGCCAGGACATGAACCAGCGTCCATATGGGGTGCCAGGCCCGAAGGTGGAGCCTTAGCCTACCAAGCGACAGCACTAGCCCCTACCCAAAGCAATGTACAGATTCAATATAACAAGAATATTCTTTTCAGATCTAGAAAAAAACAATTCTAAAATTCACATGGAAATACAAGAGACCCCAGAATAGCTAAAGTAATCTTAAACAATAAAAACAAAGCCAGAGGCATCACAATACCAGATTTCAAGTCCTACTACAGAGCAGTTATAATCAAAACCGCCTGGTACTGGCATAAAAATAGACATGTGGACCAATGGAATAGAATTGAACCCCAGAAATCAATCCACACATCTACAACCAATTAATCTTTGATAAACGAGCTCAAGTTACTCCCTCGAAAAAGGAAAGTGTCTTCAACAAATGGTTCTGGGAAAACTGGTTCCCTGTAACAGTGGTCTTTACACTTTTTACTTGCAGAACTCTTTATTTAGTGGAGGATTAAGCCTACTATTATAAAGTAAATTGAAAGTACATTATCACAGAAAATTAAAAAAGAAAAATGAAGGAGGAGGGAGGGAGGAAAGCATTGTTATATTCACAGAATTATATCAGTGAAAAAAATGAAATCTGTTCTTCAATTAATAAATAAAATGTAAAAAAAAAAAATAGAGAGAAAATCCAAAGATGAAGAGAGAACCCTAAAAAGTTCAACATGTCAATAAAATGAATGCTAAAATGCCTAAATGCCACTTATGTCAAAGTACTATTTTCCCTCTGTTAGGTACTCTGGGGTTTCACTGTGGGATGACAGATGGATATACCGCTTTCATTTCATCTGGTTGGTATTTGTTAGAGTTCTGAAACTGTACCTTCATGGCTTTGATCAGTCCTGGAAGACCATTAGCTATTCTCTCTCCAAACATTACTTTTACTCCATTGTTGCTCTCACCTCTTGCTAGAAAGTCAGCAAATTCTATGCTATAATTTACCAACCTAACCAACTCTCATATCCTCTCTTTCAGTTTGTATCTCTCTGGAATGCATTATAGATATTTACAGTAAATTATGGTTAAAAAGCCACAGAAGAAAGGTGAGTATTAAAAAGAAATTTAGAGACAAGAAGTATAAAGAAGGTTTGATAACATAAATGATGCTTCAAAGAAGAGCAGGATACTGTGGCAGAGGAAATACTGGATCAGACGACAGAAAACGCTAAATGAAAGCTGTTCAGGAAGGATTATGATTTCACACAGAAGCACAGATCTACTCAAAGACATACACAACTAAGGAAATTGAATTCGCAGTATGACATTCTCCCACAAAGAAAACTCCAGGCCCAAATGGCTTTAGTGGCAAATTCTACTAAACAAAGAAGACAGAACACCAATTCTATAAAAATGCCTTCCAAAAACAGAAAGAGAGAAAATACTTCCCTGCTCATTTTATGAGGACAAAGTTAGCTTAACAGTAAAACTACATAAAGCCATATCAAGGAAAGAAAACTCTAGGGGCCAGTGCAGTGGCACAGTGGGTTAAGCCACAGCCTGCAGTGCTAGCATCCCATATGGCTCTGGTTTGTGTCCTGGCTGCTCCACTTCCGATCCAGCTCCCTGCCAATGCACCTAGGAAAGCAGCAGAAGATGACCCAGGTCCTCAGGCCCCTGCATTCATGTGAGAGACCAGGAAAAAGCTCCTGGCTTCAGCCTGACAGAGACCTGGTTATTGTGGCCTTTTGGGGAGTAAATCAGTGGATGGAAGATATTTTCTCTCTCTCTCTCTCTCTCTCTCTCTCTCTCTCTCTCTCTCCCCCTCCCTCTCTCCCTCCCTTCCTCTCTCTCCCTCTGTTTCTCCTTTTTTTCCTGGGACTCTGCCTTTCAAATAAATAAATAAATCTTAAAAAAAAAAAAAAAAAAAAGGAGGGGCCAGCACTGTGGCATAGTGGGTAAAGCGGCCACCTGCAGTGCCGGCATCCCACATGAACGCCAGTTCAAGACCTAGCTGCTCTAATTCTGATCCAGCTCTCTGCTGTGGCCATGGAAAGCAGTCGAAGATGACCCAAGTCCTTGGGCCCCTGATCCCATGTGGGAGACCCAGAGGAAGCTCCTGGTTCCTGGCTTCAGATCAGCTCAGCTCTGGCCGTTGCAGTTGTTTGGGGAGTGAACTGGCAGATTGAAGACTTCTCTCTCTCTGCCTCTGCCTTTCTGTGGCTCTGCCTTTCAAATAAATGGGTCTTTAAAAAAAAAACTACAATCCAAAATCTTTCATAAATATCCTTTTATACAATCCTTTTGTATAATAATCATACATAATCAAGAAGACTGTGACTCAGTAATTTTACTTCAACAATTAAAAAAATCAACATAATTTACTATTTTATAGATTAAAAGCAAAAGAAAGCCCAGACATTATTTCAACAGGTATAAAGTATCTGAGAAGATTCAACAAATATTCATGATAAAAATTCTCAGGAAACTCCTTAACCTGACAGAAGGCAGCTATGCAATGCCTACAGCTGTGAGCACATTAAGAGTGCAAACTGATTTCCCCAAAGCGGATACAGGCAAAGATGTCATTCTCTTCTCAACATGTCCAGTGTCCTAGTAAGAAATATAAAAGATGCAACAGAAATAAAGAGCATATGGATCAGAATCAGTAAAAAGAAAAAAGTGGAGCTCATAACAGTCTAGTAAGGTTGCAAGATACAAGATGAACATACAAAAATCAGTTGTAGTCATATGCACTAGTCAATAAAAATCCAGCATCAAGTTAATAATTAAACATATAATAAAATTGACAAAAACAAAATACTTAAGAATAAGTACAACAAAAATATCACTGAGAGAAATTACAGAAAAGCTAAATAAAAGCAAAATCATCCCATGATCCTGGACTGAAAGACTTCATATTTAAACAAGGCAATACTCTGCAAATTTATCTACAGATTCAAGGCAATCAGTGTCAGTTCCATTCTTACTTATAGAAACAGGTATAGTGATCCTAAAATTCATATGAAATTCAAAAAAAACAACAACAACAACAAAAAACCAGACAGTGCCTGCTAACATGCCTGGGAGGAAGCAGTGACAGTCTAAGTACTAGGGTTCCCACCACCCAAGTGCAAGACCCAGATGAAGTTCCTGGCTCCTGGCTTCTACCTGGTATGGCCCTAGCTGTTAAAGGCAATGGGGGGAATAAACCAATAGATGGGACACCTTTCCCTCCACAAACCCCCAGTCTCTCCCCATCACTCTGCCTCAAACAAATAAATCTCTGTGTCACTCTGCCTCAAGTAAATAAATCTTTAAATAAGCACACACACACACACACACACACTCAGTGGATTAGAACTAAGAGTCCAGAAATAAACATATATATCAACTGTTGCCTAACTTTTTTACTAGGATGCTAGCATCATTCACTTGTAGAAGAATAGTGTTTTGTTTTGTTTTGTTTTTAACAGATGGTGCTGTGACAACTGTATATTCTCATACAAAAGAATGAATCCAGACCAATGTCTCATATAAAACCCCAACTAAAAGTAGATGAAAGACCTGAATATAAGAGCAAAAACTATAAAACTTGTAGAAGAAAACATAGGTATAAACCTTAATGATGGGGGCCGGCACTGTGGCATAGCGGAGCCAGGAACTTCATCTGGGTCTCCCATATGGGAGTCAGTTCAAGTCCTGCTGCCCACTTCCAATCTAGCTCTCTGCTATGGCCTGAGAAAGCAGTAGAAGATGTCCCAAGTGCTTGGGCCCTTCCAATCGCATGGGAGACCCAGAAGAAGCTCCCGGCTCCTGGCTCTGGGTCAGCGCAGCTCTGGCTGTTGTGGCCATTTGCAGAGTGAACCAGCAGATAGGAGACCTCTTTTTCTCTGCCTTTGTCTCTCTGTAACTCTGCCTTTCAAATAAATAAATAAATCTTTAAAAAAAAATCTTTATGACATGGTATTAGGCAACAGTTTCTTACATATGGTGTTTTGCACAACCAAAGGATAAAAACAGGTAAATTGGACTTCATCAAAATTTTTTTTTAAACTTTTATTTAATGAATATAAATTTCCAAAGTATAGCTTATGGGTTACAATGGCTTCCCCCCTCCCATAACTTCCCTCCCGCCCGCAACCCTCCCCTTTCCCGCTCCCTTTCCCCTTCCATTCATGTAAAGATTCATTTTCAATTCTCTTTGTATACAGAAGATCAGTTTAGTATATATTAGGTAAAGATTTCAACATTTTGCCCATATAGCAACATAAAGTGAAAAAACTACCATTGGATTACTAATTATAGCATTAAATAGCAATGTACAGCACATTAAAGACAGAGATCCTACATAATTTTTTTTTTCAAATTAATTAATTTTCTATGCCATTTCCATTTTAACACCAAGTTGTTTTTTTTTTTCATTTCCAATTCTCTTTATATACAGAAGATCACTTCAGTATATAATTAGCAAAGACCTCATCAGTCTGCGCCCACACAGAAACGCAAAGTATAAAAATACTGTTTCAGTACCAGTCATAGCATCACTTGGCTTTAGACGACACATTAGGGACAGATCCCACATGGGGTGTAAGTACACAGTGACTCCTGTTGCTGACTTAACAATTTGACACTCCTGTTCATGGCGTCAGTAATCTCCCTAGGCTCTAGTCATGAGTTGCCAGGGCTATGGAAGCCTTTAGAGTTCGCTGACTTTGATCTTATTCCGATAGGGTCATAGTCAAAGTGGAGGTTCTCTCCTCCCTTCGGAGAAGGGTACCTCCTTCCTTGATGGCCCCGTTCTTTCCACTGGGATCTCACTCACAGAGATCATTCATTTAGGTCTTTTTTTTTTTTTTTCATGATATCTTGGCTTTCCATGCCTGCTATACTCTCATGGGCTCTTCAGCCAGATCTGAATGCCTTGAGGGCTGATTCTGAGGCCAGAGTGTTGTTTAGGACATCTGCCATCCTATGAGTCTGCTGTGTATCCCACTTCCCATGTTGGATCTTTCTCTCCCTTTTTGATTCTATCAGTTAGTATTAGCAGATACTTGTCTTGTTTGTGTGATCTCTTTGACTCTTAGACCTATCAGAGCTATCAATTGTGAGCTGAAATTGATCACTTGGACTAGTGCGATGGCATTGGTACATGCCATCTTGATGGAATTGTGTTGGAATCCCCTGGCACATTTCTAACTCCACCATTTGCGGCCAGTCCGATTGAGCATGTTCCAAATTGTTCATCTCCTCCCTCTCTTTTTCCACTCTTAGATTTAACAGGGATCACTTTTCAGTTAAAATTTAAACATCTAAGAATAATTGTGTGTTAATTACTGAGTTCAACCAATAGTACTAGAACAACAACAACAACAACAAATACTAAAAAGGATAAAGTATTACATTGTACATCTAAAGTCAGGACAGGAGCTGATCAGTTCATTGTTGCTTATAGTGTCCATTTCACTTAACAGGTTTCCCCTTTGGCGCTCAGTTGTCACCGATCAGGGAAAACAAATGATATTTGTCTCTTTGGGACTGGCTTAATTCACTCAGCATGATGTTTTCCAGATTGCTCCATCTTGTTGCAAATGACTGGGTTTCGTTGTTTCTTACTGCTGTATAGTATTCTATGGAGTACATGTCCCATAATTTCTTTATCCAGTCTACTGTTGATGGGCATTTGGGTTGGTTCCAGGTCTTAGCTATTGTGAATTGAGCTGCAATAAACATTAATGTGCAGATGGCTTTTTTATTTGCCAAATTAATTTCCTTTGGGTAAATTCCAAGGAGTGGGATGGCTGGGTTGTATGGTAGGGTTATGTTCAGGTTTCTGAGGAATCTCCAGACTGAATTCCATAGTGGCTTAACCAGTTTGCATTCCCACCAACAGTGGGTTAGTGTCCCTTTTTCCCCACATCCTCTCCAGCATCTGTTGTTGGTAGATTTCTGAATGTGAGCCATTCTCACCGGGGTGAGATGGAACCTCATTGTGGTTTTGATTTGCATTTCTCTGATTGCTAGTGATCTTGAACATTTTTTCATGTGTCTGTTGGCCATTTGGATTTCCTCTTTTGAAAAATGTCTATTGAGGTCTGGACTTCATCAAAATTAAAAACTCTGGAGCAGCCATTGTAGTGCAGCATATTAAGCCACTGCCTGGGATGCCCAAATTCCATATCAGGGTCTCTGGGATAAAGTCCCACCCTTGCTTCTGATAGAGCTTCCTGCTAACGTGTACCCTCAGAGGCAGATAATGGCTCACATACTTGGGTCCCTGCCTTGTGGGAGACATGGATGAAGTTCTAGGTTCCTGGCTTCAGTCTGGCCCAGTCCAGCTGTCACAGACACCTGGTGCACATTGAGGGTGAAAATGGAATCAGTGGATCAGGAGATCTCCCCCCACAAAATTCTCTCCTTCAGTCACTCTGTCTTTCAAAGAAATAAACTTCACAAGAAAAGAAATATCATTTATCTTTTAAAAGTTAAAACTTTTGTATAACAAAAGACATTACCAAAAAAGTGAAAAGACAATCACCAAATGGGAAGAAATGTATATCAATGTTATGTATGATAAATGTTTAGTATTCAGAATATATAAAGAATCCTTATAATTCAAAAATAAAAGACAAACAGCTCAATTAAAACAGAGGCAAGGAATTCGAAGACAATTCTCTAGAGATGATATACAAATTGCCAACAAGTATATGAGAAGATGATCAACATCACTGGCTATTTAAAATGTGAATCAAGAGGAGAGGTACCAAGATGGCAGAATAGGGAGGGAACTTACTAGTCTTGGGGAAGATAGTTTAAAAAATGTGGAGAGAGTGCAATCTCAGGGAAGAGTTAGGGAGAAAACAACAGAGGAAACTCCACGCAAATTAGATAGACACTGTGATTCTTCGTGGAGAGTGTAGACATGCACAACTCGGGACCCAGCAGCCAAGAACCTCAGCACCAGCTTTGGAGAGTGAGGTGAGACCAGACTGCAGTAGCCCAAGCCACTGGTGATGAAAGCTGCAGGAAGATGGCCGGCGTGGCTTAACAGGCTAATCCTCCACCTTGCGGTGCCGGCACACCGGGTTCTAGTCCCGGCTGGGGCGCCGGATTCTATCCCGGTTGCCCTTCTTCCAGACCAGCTCTCTGCTATGACCCAGGAAGGCAGTGGAGGATGGCCCAAGTGCTTGGGCCCTGCACCCGCATGGGAGACCAGGAGAAGCTCCTGGCTTCGATTCAGCTAGATGCGCCGGCCGCAGCGGCCATTGGAGGGTGAACCAACGGCAAAAAGGAAGACCTTTCTCTCTATCTCTCTCTCTCACTATCCACTCTGCCTGTCAAAAAAAATAAAAAAAAAAAAAGAAAGCTGCAGGAAGAGCCTGGTGTGAGTCTGGCGTGGAGCCCTGTTGGGGACAGTGTACCTACCAACCTAGAGGGAAAACAAGTGGGTACATTTCTCTCCCCAACCACCAGGCACTAGTGTCCTGTAACTAGCCCAGAGCAGGTGGGCACCATTGTGGACACATGTAACAGCTGTGCCATCTCGTGTCCATGTTCCCAGCAACCAGCTGAGAGGAGACATCTGAGTCTAGCTGGGAGAACTGACAGGGGGCTGGGTGCTCACAACTGTGGGAGTCTTGTGTGCTGGGTCTGTGAAAACACTGTGGCTGCATGGGAGAACACAGGGTGTGGCAGGATCTCTGGGCAGTCACTGTGGGTGGCTCCACACATTCAGGGCTCCCTGATTCCCTGGTGCAGGATCTGTGTTCACATCGAGGACTGCATGGATTCTCTGTGTGGTTCTTGAAGCAATACAGATGAATATTTTATCCACTGGGACTAGCGCCCAGGCATTGGTCTCCTTGGAGGAGAGTAGGTGAGTATGTGACTACACCAACAGAGCTGAACTAACTTTCTCTATAAAAAAAAAAAAAAAAAAAAAAAAAGAGGAGATTTACCATGTCCAATTCAGTCACCTTGGAGACTCCTCTCACCCTGGAGCACTGAGCAGAGCTCCCTGACCACATCCCAGCACACGCCTCAGGCTATTCACTGAAAGAGCAGACATTCCATAATCCACAGAAGCATAGTCCAAAGACAAAAGCCATCACAGGAAAAATAAAATAAAATAAACCAACTAGCATCTCCACAAATGCCTAAAAATAAATGCAGCAATTCAAGAAACAAGAATAAGGAAGACAACATGATGCCCCCAAAGGAACACAACAACATTTCAATACTAGAATATAAAAAATGAAGATAGAAGAAATGCCAGAAATGGAATTCAAAAAATTGATCATGGGATTGCTTAGAAGTAATCAGAAGCAAATCCACGAACTAAAGAAATCCATACATAAAGAAATCCATGGCATGAAAGAAAATTTTTCTTGTGAAATTGAGATTTTTAAAGAGAAATCCAAATGAAATATTGAAAATGAAGAATTCAATAGATCAAATAAAAAATGAGGTGGAAAGCCTTAACAACAGAATTGGTGAGGCAGAAGAAAGAATATCCAAGTTAGAAGACAAATCTCTGGAAATTTTGCAGTCAGACCAAAAAGAAGAAACCAGGAAAATTAAAAAATAATGTTGAAGATCTATGGGATACTATCAAACAACCCAACGTATGGGTCTGAGGAGTTCCTGAAGGCATGGAAAAAGAAAATGGATTACAAGGTCTTTTTAGTGAAATAATTACAGAAAACTTCCTTAATTTGGAGAAAGAAAGGGACATCCAAGTACAGGAAGCACATAGAATCCCTAATAGATATGACCAGAAAAGATTTTCACCACAACCCATTGTAGTCAAACTCTCCACAGTAAAACATAAAGAAAAGCTTCTAAAATGCACACTAGAGAAATGTCAGGTTAATTTCAGAGATCTCCAATTAGACTCACAAATGACTTCTCATCAGGAACCCTAAGGCTAGGAGAAAATGGATGTTAGTAAAATGGTGCAGTTCTGACACCATCCTAGTCCTTAGCCCCCACCACCATTGCTAAAAGCCAGGTGGCCACATGGCCCAACCAACAGCGTCAGCTCCACCTCCATCCTAATGAGATTTGCTGCTCCTACTTCTCTGCCCACTCCCCAGCAAAGTTTTAAAAGGACCTGTTCCTGAACACGTGGCTCTCTTTCTCTCCATCTGATCTCTTTCTTTGTCTCTCTCTCTCTGTCTCTTGATCTCTAACTCTGTCTCTCTCTCTCTCTTACACTCTCCTTTTCCCTATTTTCCTTCTTTGCCCCTTCCCTCCAGTCTGTCAGGATTCCCACAATAAACACTTTCCCTTACTCCAGTGTTTGGTGTGTTTTGTGGTGGCCTTACTATGGCAAGATATAATCCACATCTTAAGAGAAAAAATTGTCAATCCAGAATACTATACTCTGCAAAGCTCTAATTTATAAATGAAGGTGAAATCAACACCTTCCATAACAATCAGAAATTAAAAGAATTTGTCACCACTTGTCCAGACTTACAAAAGATGCTTAAGGATGTGCTGTACACAGAAAAACAGAAACATGGTCATCACCATTAAAGAAGGCAAAGGCAGAAAATCTCCCAGTAAAAGTACAAAGGAAATCCAAAGTAAACAATAGGAATACTTATGGGAAAATGGCAGGGCAAAGTCGTTACTTACCAATAGTCACCTTGAATGTAAATGGCCTCAACTCTCCAGTTAAAAGATACAGACTGGGGCGCAGCTGGTAAAGCACTGCCGCAGTGCCAGCATCCCATATGGGTGCCAGTTTGAGTCCTGGCTGCTCCACTTTCAGCTCTCTGTATGGCCTGGGAAACAGTAGGAGATAGCCCGAGTCCTTGGGCCCCTGCACCCGCATGAGAAGACCCGGAGGAAGCTCCAGGCTCCTGGCTTCAGATCGGCCCAGTTCTTGTTGTTGTGGCCAACTGGGGAGTGAACTAGCGATTGGAAGACCTCTCTCTCTCTCTCTCTCTCTCTCTCTCTGCCTCTCCTTCTCTGTGTGTAACTCTGTCTTTCAAATAAATAAATAAATCCTTAAAACAAAATAAAAGATACAGACAGGCTGAATGGGGAAAAAATACATCTATTTGCTGCCTACAAGAAACACATCTCATCAACAAAGATGTTCTCAGACTAAAAAGTGATTGAAAGTGAAAGGATGGAAAAAGATATTCCATGCTAATAGAAACTAAAAAAGGTGTAGCCATCCTAATATCAGACAAAATAGACTGTAACACAAAAACTGTTAAGAGACAAAGAAGGGCACCATGCAATGATTAAGGGATCAATTCAATAGGAAGATGTGACTATAATAAATGTAAACACACCTAATTACAGGGCACTTAGCTATTTAAAAGAAACATTAATAGATCTAAAGAGAGACATAGATCCCTATACAATAGTGTTGGGGAACTCCAATGGACAGATCAACCAGACAGAAAATCAGCTAGGAAACAACAAGTAGTTAACACTATAGACCAAATGGACCTAACAGATATCTACAGAACCTTTCATCCTACAGTTGCAGAATACACATTCTTCTCGGCAGTGCATGGAACTTTCTCTAGGATTGACCACATGTTAGGCCATAAAGCAAGTCTCAGCAAATTAAAAAAGACATTGAAAGCATACCATGCATCTTCTCAGACCACAATGGAGTGAAGCTGGAAATCAGCAACTCAAGAATCTCTAGAACATATGCAAACACATGGAGACTGAACAACGTGCTCCTGAACGAACAGTGGGACACAGAAGAAATCAAAAGAGAAATAAAAAACTGGTTGAGGAACAGCTTTTTTTTTTTTTTTTCATACTATTTGTTGAAATCTTTACTTAGTATAGAGTTAACCTTCTGTGTATAAAGTTAATTGAAAATAGATTTTAGCAAAAAATACGAAGTAGGAGAGGGAGAAGGAAGAAGGGTGGGAATGGGGATGGGAGGGTGGGTATGGTGGGAAGAGTCACTATCAATGTATTCCTAAAGTTGTACTTATGAAATGTATGAAGTTTGTATAGCTTAAATAAAAGGTTTCTGGGGAAAAAATAAATAAAAAAAATTTTTTAAATGTACAAATAAAAAAATGTGAATAAATAATACAAAGAGGGGGCCAGCATTGTGGCAAGGTAGGCTAAGACTCTGCCTGTGGTGAAGGCATCCCATATGGGCAAGGGTTTGTGTCCTGGCTGTTCCTCTTCTGATCCAGCTCTCCACTTGTGGCCTGGGAAAGCAGTGGAAGATGGCCCAAGGGCTTGGAACCCTGCACCTATGTGGGAGACCCAGAAAAAACTCCTGACCCCTGGCTTCCAACTGGCTCAGCTCCAGCCATTACAGCCATTTGGGGAATGAACCAGTGGATGGAAGACCTTTCTCTCCGTCTCTCCCTCTCTCTCTCTGTAACTCTACCTCTCAAATAAATAAATAAATAAATATTTTTTAAAAAACAGTGTGATACAACTTCCTACATATTAGGATGGCTACAATATAAAAAGCAAAAAATAACAAGTGTTGGCAAGGATGTGGAAAAACTGAAACACACATCATCAAATGATGCAGCACCTCTGGAATACAATCGGACATTTCCTCAAAGGGTTAAAAGTACAGTTACAATATGATTCTGCAATTCTGATACTAGGTATAACCCAAGATCAATTAAAATATATATTCACAGAAAAAATTTTCACAGAAGCATTATTCATAATAGTCAAAAAGTGCTAACAATCCAAATGATCACCCACACAATAGAATACCCAGCCACAAAAAGGAATTAATTTTAATAAAAAGCCATAAAAAGGAATGAAATATGTTAGAACATAAATGAACTTTGAAGATGTTATGCTGAGAGAAACAAGCCAGACATAAAACAAGGCATGTTTACATTATTGCAATAATATGAACATTTAGAGTGGGCAAATCCAGAGAGATGGAAAGTAGGTGAGTGACTGCAGTGGGGAGGGGGAGGTGCTGGGGGAGCTGAGATGGGAAATGACTGCTAACAGGAGTGAGTTCTTTGAGAAGTGATGAACAAGCTCTGGAATTAGGCAGTGGTGCCAGTTGCACAAGCTAGTGAATGTGCTAAACATTTATATTGCATTTTAAACTTTAATGTGGTAAATATTATGGTATGTGAATTACATCTCAAATAAAATGAAATAAAACAAAAAAGTGTCAATTCTCTTCACATGCATACATATATATATACACTATATATATATATATATATATATATATATATATATCTCCAATATAATCCCAATCAAATTCTCAGTGGTCTTTTTTGTAAAATTTGACAGCTGACTTTAAATTTTATATGGAAAAGCTAGGGACATAGACTAGGAAAACAATTTGGAACAATAAGACCAACACTGGCTTCAAGCCTTACTATAAAGCTACAGCAAAACCACTGTGGCAGTGGTGAGAAAAAAGGAATATGGAGCAGAGGGAAAGAACAGAGTCCAGAAACAGATCAAGCGTAGTCAACTGATAAAGTGGCAAACACACTCCCTGAGGAAACAACAGTCTCTCAGTGATGTTCAACACAACGTACAACCAAAGGGAAGGATGAACCTCAACCCAGATCTTGTACCACACTGAAAGAAAAATTAACCCAAAGCGCATTGTCGGAGGGGAGTTAGAGGTCTAAGTGTAAAATCCAACACTATATAATTCCTAGAAGATCATCTTTCTGACCCTTGGAAAAAGGCGTTCTTGGGTGGAACATAAAAGAAAAATAAGCAGACGATTTTTATTTCAACCAAGATTGACCATTTCTAGTTTTTCCAGACATTTTAAAAATAAAAACTGAGGCCACACCCTAGGAGAAAACACATGGAGAACACGTGTCTGACAAATGTCTGGCTTCCACAGCAGATAATCAACCCTCACAGTTCAGTGATATAAGAACAGCACAACCTTCTCAGTGGGCAAACCATTTCAAAAGACACTTCACCAAAAGAGACACACAGGTGGCAAATACACATGGGGAAAAACTACCTCTTGCCATCAGGAAAGTGCAAATTAAAACTATAAGGAGACACAACTTCATACATACTGGAAAGGGTAACATCTGGAAACTTGACAAAGTGCTGGCTTTAAGTTCGTGTACACTGTGGGGTGCAAACTGGTTTGGAAATTTTGCAAAACAAAGTAGTGGTTTCTAACAAAGCCAAACACACACTTACCACACGATCTAGAAAAGCCCCCTCCTGGTTATTTACCTATGAAAAATGAAAACACAGCCACATAAAGGCCTATACAGGAAAGCTCTCAGCAGGTTTATTCATAATGTCTAAAACAATAAATCTCCAAATTCTCATCAATTTGGTAAATGGATAAACAAATTGTGGTACATTAAATATTACTCAGCAAAAATACAGTTACATCTGAAAAGCATTAATGAATGAAGTGGAAAAAAATGCAAACTTTAAAAGTTTTCTGTTGTATGATCCCATTTATTTAACATTCTGAGAGGGACGAAACTGCATCTACAACAAGCAGATCAGACGTCGTCAGGAGCTACAGTGGAGCTGTCATGAGGGAATCCGGGTGTGTTGAAAATATCCTACATCATGATTTTTAACAGCTAATATCTATATGTATTGTCAAAACTCATTGTATCTTTTAAAGGATAAATTCTATACTATATAAATTATACCTTGACAAACTTGATGTTAAAAAAAGTAAGAATAATCCCAAGAGAGATAAGCATAGAAATGCATACCCAGTTATACCACAGTGGAATTGTAAAACACTAAAGACATAGAGAAGATCTTGAAAGTCACCAGAGTTAGAAAATTTAAAGAAAAAGCATTTAGGTTGAAAGCTGTCTTCTCAATGACAATGGGAGAGAAAAGTAAACTAAACATTTTATCAAACTCCAGGAAAATAATCTTTATGCAGAACTCCAACCATGAGGGAAAAAATCTTGTAGAAATAAAGACCAATTTTTAAGTTGCCTCAAAATATTTTATTTTATTTGCTTTTAACCAGGATTAGGAACTGTGATTAGTTTCCGTGTTACTGGGTTTTTAGCCTCTCCATTGAATTCTAAAGTAGAACACGCTGGCAATTACCATTTAAGTTTTTGTGCTGCTGTGAGAACACACATGATGCCATGCTAAATTTAAGCCTCATGAAGATTTTCCAGCTGCATCAAGAGGAAATATTTTTTAAGACCTGAGATAACTTCTGGTGATCATGAGCAGGAACACTGGCAGATTTTGTAAATTAGCAGGCCCAACCTAAACACCCACAGAGAAAGAAATGAGTCACTGAGAAGTCAATCCCGCAAACAAGATGGCACGGGATAGGCACAGTAAGTCAACACACGGACTTCCAGAATGCAATTTAAAAGTCTCCTTAGTGTTACAATGTTAACTTTGCTGCGTACTGGCAGATTCTTCCGACACTTCACTTTCACGGTGGCAGCACTGTGTACGTGTTCAGCAGGGACTCGCCACCAATCCTGAACTCGCAAACGTGCCGATTCCAAAGAGCATGCCACACGCCAACTCTTTTCCATTAAAATTTGTTTTGATTCTGAAAAGTAATCTTGGGTAAGACATTTCAGAATATCTTAAGTAAGGTACACTTTGAATGTTAAAAATAAAACACAGACTAAAAAGGAAGATAAAGTCTCAGTGAAAAGTAGTTTTCTACCAACACTCTCACCAGGATGCCTTTAGGAGCGACAGCAGCTGAGGCACCAGCGGCAGTGAAGCGCATGGAGCGAGGGTGTGAGTGCACCAGGCACCCACGCACAGGAGGGCGTTAGAGATAACTAAAGGATGGAACCGCATGAGTCAGGGAGAACAACCCAAGATGAAGCACCGTGAGACGCCTGTGTTCTCTGGAAGGAGGATAAAGACACCAGTTACCTTCAGACATTGACACATTCAGTACATTTGTAAGACGAACACACGGAAAAAAGAAATCAAAGTTACACAGTGAAGGAGAAAATCACGTGAACAAAAATATAATCTGCCAATCAAAAGATAAGAAGAAAACAAAAAATAACATAAGAAAGTTGAGCTACACATATAGCCCAAAATAAGATTATAAGAAGGAATCCAAGTTACAATTAAACAAAATCCAACTAACTGGTTAAGTCTTTAAGATATTCAGATTGTCAGGGAGGATTAACAAAATTCTACCAGATATCATTTTAAAGGATATATCTAAAACATTCACACAAAGATACACTGAAGGAAGGAGGGGGAAAAATATATACTAGGAAAATACATCAGACAAATGTGAAGCAAAAGCATTGCCAGGGACAGGCTGCATTACACGAAGATAAAAGGATTCAATTTATTAGTAACATACTACAATAATTCTAAAATTACATGCACCTAAAAATAAATTCTCAACATTTCACATACAGTAGAAATATGAAAACACAAATATGCGATCACTGACAGACTTGAGTACAACAGTCACAGTGACAGAAATATTGGTTAGGATTGAGATGAGTAAGCCTCACGTGCAGGCCACATAGAATGCTCACAAGCACCCTACTTTCTAATGCACACAACGCTGGTGATACCTGACCAAAGAGCCCCTTTCTTGTCTACGATGCACTGAATTTAAGAACTAAGATATTTTAAAATATTTTATATAAATATATACTTATTTTTACATAATATGCATTTTAAACACCACGTTTTGTAATTGAGAGATACTTTTAAATAATTTAGGAGTCAAGAGAAATCACAGTAGAAACAAAGTAACACTTGAAAATTAAGGATAACAAAAGTATCAGGTATCTAATCTGTGTACTACAACAGGCTAATTTACAGGCTAATTTAGAAGGAAATGTATCACTGTACACATTTATATTTTAAAAAGTAGAATATCAGGCCGGCGCCGTGGCTCAACAGGCTAATCCTCTGCCTAGCGGCACCAGCACACCAGGTTCTAGTCCTGGTCAGGGCGCCAGATTCTGTCCCGGTTGCCCCTCTTCCAGGCCAGCTCTCTGCTATGGCCTGGGAAGGTAGTGGAGGATGGCCCAAGTGCTTGGGCCCTGCACCCACATGGGAGACCAGGAGAAGCACCTGGCTCCTGGCTTCGGATCAGCGCGGTGCGCCGGTCGCAGCGCGCCGGCCACGGCAGCCATTGGAGGGTGAACCAACGGCAAAAGGAAGACCTTTCTCTCTGTCTCTCTCTCTCACTGTCCACTCTGCCTGTCAAAAAAAAAAAAAAAAAAAAGTAGAATATCAATAAATAAGCATCAAATATAAATTTTTTTAAAAACAGCAAGATGAACCCAAAAAGCAAAAGTAAGTAAATAAGAACAAATTAATGAAACAGAAAATAACTTCCAATAAGAGAAAAATCAACATAATGAAACACTTACTAAAATAAACTAATAGGGGCCAGCGCATTGGCTCACTTGGCTAATCCTCCGCCTGCGGTGCCAGCATCCCATATGGGCACCGGGTTCTAGTCCCGGCTGCTCCTCTTCCAGTCCAGCTCTCTGCTGTGACCCGGGAAGGCAGTGGAGGATGGCCCAAGTGCTTGGGCGCCTGCACCCACGAGCCAGACCAGGAGGAAGCACCTGGTTCCTGGCTTCAGATCAGTGTAGCTCCGGCCGTAGTGGCCATTTCAGGGGTAAACCAACGGAAGGAAGACCTTTCTCTCTGTCTCTCTCTCACTGTCTAACTCTATCTGTCAAATAAAAAAAACCAAACTAATAAATTATACAAGTATTAGAATAAAACATGAGTGATTTCTTCTCTAATCTTCTTAGAGCAAAAGGCTATGAATACAATACTAACTATGAATAGAAAACCAAACATTTTTAGCATAGCAAAAATGCTGTGAGAAAATATAAAAGCAAATATACAGAAGAAAATATTTGCAGTATATATCACAAGAAATAGTATCTCTAATATTTTTGAGGGAAGAAAAAAGACCAAAAACCTTATAGAAAATATGTAAAAGACATTAAAAGAGATATCAGAAAATCCTTAAACATAAGAGATGTTCCACTTTACTCATCGGAAGAGAAATGCAAATTACAACCACACTGAGTTACCTCTGTACAGCCCCCACTTCGGTAAAAGCTTCCTTAGAACAGACTGTGAGTGCTGCTGTGGTAGAGAAGACACTTGCGCTGCTGCTAAGCTGGGAAAACAGCGACAGCCCTGCTACTGTTACTGCACATGCACCGCCCAGACCCAGCTGCCCCACTCTAGGACTGTTCCAGAAGACATGATGAAATGAAAATGAACAACATTATTCCTCATAGCCCTGTCTGTACTTACAAAGTACTCTGAACTACCTCAACATCCTAGCATAGACCAATCGAAACAATAAGCAGCACTAGATGGCAGAGAAGAAAAGAGAATGAGGAAGGTCATCATGGCCTGGTGTGGGGTCATTTCCAGGAGGTAGCATCGAATGAAAAACACTAAGTACAGAAGATCAGATGTAGATGGTTCCATGATACCAGGACTGTAATTCATATTACTGTATCATGTACTTAAAAAACTAAAATAGGGGCCAGCGCTGTGGAGTAGAAGGTTAAGCCTCTGCCTGCAGTGCTGGCATCTGATATGGGGGCCTGTTCCACATCCGATCCAACTCCTCACTAATGCACCTGGAAAAGCAGTCGAAGATAGCCTAATACTTGGGACCCTTACCCCATGTGGGAGACCTGGAAGAAGCTCCTGGATCCTGGCTTCAGCCTGACCCAGCCCCAGTCATTGCAGCCATTTGGGGAGTGAACCAGAGGACAGAAGTATTCTCCCTCCTTCCCTCCCTCCCTACCTCTCTCTCTCTCTGTGTGTCTGTCTCCCTCTCTCTCTCTTTCTCTCTCTCTCTGTATTTCTGTTTTTCAAATATATAAATAAATCTTTTTTAAAAAAAGCACTAAAATAATAAACTTATGCTACACACATTTTATAATAAAAATAATAGAAAAAGAACATTACACATATTTTATGCAAGGTAGGCGGGAAATAGAAATTCAAATATATTTGCAATTTTGACAAAAAGTAAAACTCCTGTAAGGAAGGGTAATGACAACAAAACACTGTGCTTTGCCTCCAGTGGCACACTTTGTGTTTGTACGTAGCCCACCTCTCCATATGCAGGGTCTGTCTGTTTCCTTCCACCACAGGGAGCTCAGAGTGCCAAGGGGACAGCCCTGAGCACGGAGCCAGGAAGAGATGTGCTCAGGTAGCTCTCAGAGCTGCAGACAACCCTAAAACATTACTGTCACTGAAAGGTGAGGACAGTGGGAAGAGAAAGGATACTACAGGGTTGATTTGTTCCATAAATATGTATGAGTATGCGCACACTTATAGATGTATTCATGCATGCACGTATGCTTATATATGTGTGAGGACACATGCACATATTTCCTAGCTCTGACCACGGATGAAGCCAGAAGCAAAGATGCCCACTGTGATAAGCACACTGGGACCCAGATCCTAATAACATTTCCACCTTTACAATGAACCAGACTCCTCAAAGAAGCAGTCAGTTCCAGGACTGGTTAGGCGGTACGAGACGAGCCTGAAACATTATACAGGGAAATACTTTTAAAAAAAATGGGGAGAGGGTACAGAGAGGAGGAAGGAAAGCTAGAAGTAGGAAGGAGATGGAGGGAGGGAGGGAAAAAGAAAGGGAGAAAACAGGCATGCCACAAAGCCTGGAGCCACGTGATGGGCCCGCTGATCCAGTCTAGGACGTCTGAGGACCACAATCTCTGAGAACAGTGATGAATTAAAACATAGGAATCCATGGAATGAGTTGATAATAAATACATAATAGATAGACAACTAGGGAAGAAGTAGAGCTCCTGTTCATGGCACATGGCCAAGCCTTACGGTCTTGTGTGGACAGAGCACTGGAGCTGGACAGAGCTCAGGAAACCAGCACATGGAGACTGGTCATCGTGCAGTACATGCAAGGGGAGTCCTCAAGTCACAGACCCCGGCCTGGTCTCCAAGGGTACCCACAGACAGCTTATCAGATGCCAGGCCCAAGTGACAACTACTGTGGGAGAAGGCTCAAGTGAGTGAGGGACTTCACATCCCTAAATCAGGGTGGACGGATACCTGGCATGGCCAGCATGAGGCCCTGTCCAGAGTACACACCTCAGAGGTAGTGCTCAGAGGACCCATGCCTGGAACCTCACCATGAAGAGCCACTGGATAACCTCAAAAGTAGGAAGCTTCTCTTTTATAAGAGGCTGTATTTTTCAGAGCTCACAAGACAGGAAGGCTGTGGAGAACATTCCAGATCAACCAAAAAACACAGACACACATCTACAAAGTGCAATGCCTGACCAGACTGGTGCCATGGGGAGGGACACAATGCTGTGAAAGACTGAGACCCCTCAAAATCCTGGGGTGCAGCTGACAGGACATGTTGTCAGGGAGCAAACACATCTGCTCAGGAAGCAGCAGGGTCCCCACATCCCAAACCTACCTGCTGACTCCAGACACCAGCACCTACACAGCACCCTTGCACTAACCAGGTCTCTTTAACCTTCAAAGTCTTTGTCTTTCCAATACCTTTTCAGGTTTTCAATATATTCAAGTAGCTCCTATTAAAAAGCCAACAGGGAGCAGATGTTCAGCTTAGCAGTCAAGAAGGCAGCTTGGGAAACTCACGTCCCACACCAGAGTCCCTGGGTTCCAGCCCTGGCTCCAGCTCCTGACGCTGAACCTCTATTGCAGCCTCTCGGAGGCAGCATGGCCCAAGGGGCTGGGTTCCTGCCACTCACAGAGTAGGTGGCCAGCACCCAGCTCTGCCTGGATTGAGTTCCTGGCTCCTGGCTTCAACCTCCTGGCTGTTGTGGGCATTTAGGGAGTGAACAAGCAGATGGGAGAATCAATCTCTCCCTCTTTCTCCCTCCCTTGAATAATAATATTACTCTTTTTAAAACCAACAAAATAGTTCTCTTTCAGACCCCAAGTTCTCAGAGCTGAACACTGGGACCTGCCACATCCACCCTCTACTCTCCATACCCCACCAGACCATGCAATCTGGCTTCCTCTCTGCCTCCTCAAGGTCACTAGCAGCTCCCAGCCATCTTGATGCTAAATCTCATGATGCTCTGTTCTCCTCCCGTTTCTGTGGGTGACAATGGCAGGTGATAAGGGGATGCTAACAGGCACCCCCAGGGGAGCTGTTGAAAATGTGAAATGCTTCAGTTTTCTGAAGGCAAATTGGCCATGAGTACTTTAAATCTGAGTGACCTACAATTTCACATAATTGAAGTGAAAGGGCAATAAAGAGCGGCGGGCGTGGGTCTCTGCCCTGGTGCTGACAGAATGGGATAACCAAGGACCCCTCAGAACGGTGGGGATTTGGTGAGGAACTTTCGGCTGGAACATGGTTTTTACCCTGGAAACCATCTCCTCACGTGGCCATTTCTTTATTCCTGGAGAGACACCGACTTCTTGTAGAAGCTTAAACAGCATGACCATCCCTTCTTCCCCTGCTAGGACCTGGGCAGCACAAACTAGAGGCCACTCTACTGCTGGAGGAGCAGCACCAACCAGAAATGACCTAGCCAAGGTCATGCTGTGATGCGCATAATTTAGGAGATGAGTTGGACACAGAACCCAGTCGCTGGATTCCCCAGCTACAATCTGAGTCCACCAGCCCAGAACCACACTGTTCTCTGTGCACATTTCTGCTCGCACGCTGCCAAATGACTCCCAGGAGAGGATGAGATCAGCACCCCGCTGTGCTCCCAATAGCGGCTGCCCCCGCTGCCACCAGCCTGCACGGTCTGGCCAGCATCCAGCTCTGCCGGGAAGACACAGGGGATGCAGTGGGGTTAAAAGGCAACCCCTTCCCTGTAGGGCTATGAAATGGAAGCTGGAGACAGGCACATAAAATCACACATTCACTCAGAACAGGTGTAAGCAAAGCCAGCCTTGAAAGAGTGAAAGAATCAAACAGAAGCTCCTTGGAAAGAAGCTCACACATGCACTGAAGGCCTGCCCTGGCTCCCCGATTCTGCTCGCCCTTCCTATCCAGAAACGGCCTTGGTGGCTCACCCTACACGCGGTCTGGGTGGCAAAGGCACTGTGGTGGAGGAGACAGAGAATAAAGTAGGAAACACTTGCCCAGGAAAGAAAAGCAACCTGGGCCCACTGTGCCCGGTATGATATACTTGAAGGTCAGAAGACATCAGGCAACCCACACATGGATGCACCAAACTCACCCATCGTACCCAAGGGCAACAGGAAGTGGGCTGTATTTGCAATTAATGAAATAAAGTATATGGAAAGGCTGCCTCCTGCCTGTGTGCGTGTGCCCCAAGGGGCTTGCTCACCATTGCCAGCCACCACGGACCACACGACAGCTCCCAGATCCATCACTGCTGCCACACACAGACTGCCAGACAGCCTGGCAGCACAGCAGCAGAGGGACAGATGAGTCACTGTGAAAGACGATCAGTCCCCTTGTGCCAGGCTACAGGTGACCTCTCCCCAGCAGCCCTGAGAGAGGGACGGAGGCCAGGGAAAGTGGCCTGAGCAAAGTAGAGGAAACCAGGAGAACAGGAGTAAAGAAACTGGGGCTGGGTCTTTCCCGGTGGTTCCACCAGAGACACACTATGCCCATGCTAAAATATATGACTGGAGACTCCAGGAGACCACACAACTCCTGATAGTCGGTAATGAGCTGGTGAGGGGCAGAGCTGGGATCCAGTGGAAGCCTCTGTGGCTGCCCGCACTTCACCACTGCCCTAAGAGGAGTGAAAACAGCCCTGAACAGCCTTCCCTCAGCCTGTCACGGCCTCCACATCCTCCCTGGTCTTCCTGGCTCTGAGGCCCATGTTCTGAGCAGACTGGTGCTCACCCCATCCCAGCAGGCCTTGGCATCTTGCTGGGAGTGGGCAGGCAGTGCCCACCTGTGTCCCATGACAGCATTCAAGGACACTGGAATTGCAGCCAGCAAGACTGTAGGAGGTGTGGCAGGCCCAGTTCTCTGTCCACAGTGCTTGACACTGCATGCTGCCGTCAGTGGGGCCAGGCAGTTCCCTCCTACGGAAAGTGTGTCTGCCAGGCTTCAGTGGCCTGGCACAGAGCACGTGGGCACAGATAGTGTGTCTGCCAGGCTTCAGTGGCCTGGCACAGAGCACGTGGGCACAGGTGCTCTTGCCAGTTCTTCATCGAGAAGCGTGGATCAGCTGCAAGCCCTCACTTCAGTCCTCTCCTTGCCACTCTTCACACGAGTTCTACACCCTGTCCCTGCATGTGCAGACAGCGAGCTCCTCCCTAATCTCTTCTCCCTTCCTCTGTGACAACAGCACTTGGGCTGAGCACCCCACTGTCCGACCTCCAGTGCAGAGAGGCATGGCACAGTGATGCTAGTATATAGCTGGCCCTGGATATCGTGACACAAGTTGGCAAAACTTGGCTTAAATTCTTAAAATGAGCTACCCTCTGCCACACCCTCCTTATCCCTCGTAGGCTGGAGCACACACGATGCATTTGTGGAAAAGATTTCCTAGAAACGTTTACTCTTCTGAGTTGAAGAATGATAAATACCCATACAACTAGTTAGTCCATATCAAGGCCACTGGGACGAAACTGAAAGTGTCTGGAAGTTAACTGAAGCCACAGTAGTTAGCAACCATCCAACAGATGCAGTCAAGAAATTAGAAACACAGCACTGGGGCTGGCATTACGGCAGAGCAGGTAAAGCCGCTGCCTCTGACACTGGTATCCCATACAGGTGCTGATTCATGTCCTGGCTGCTCTACTTCCAATCCAACCTTTTGCTAATGGCCTCAGAAAAGCAGCAGAAGATGTTCCAAGTGTTTGGATCCCTTCCACCCACTTGGGAGATCTGGATGAAGCTTCTGGCTCTGGGCTTCTGCCTAGCCCAGCCCTGGCTATTGAGGCTATATGGGAAGTGAAACAGATGATAGAAGATCTCTCTTTTCCTCTCTCTCTCTCTCTCTCTCTCTCTCTCTCTCTCTCTCCCTCTCTCTCTCTCTTGGTGTGTGTGTGTGTGTGTGTCCTCTCTGTAACTCTTTCAAATAAATAAATAAATCTCTTTTTTAAAAATAACAGTATTAGCCCAAAAAGAAGGGAAAATAATGCATGTTAAAATGAGATACTAGTGAAATAGTAAACAAAAGTATATATTATATCAATATAACTGAAAGCAATTTTTGTAGAAAAAGTTAAAACTGAAGAAATTCGGGGCCAGCATTGTGGCATAGCTGGTAAAGCCACTGCCTGCAACACCAGCATCCCATATGAGTACCAGTTCCTATCCTGGATGCTCCCTTTCCAACCCAGCTCTCTGCTAATGGCCTGGGACAATCAGCAGAAGATGGCCCAAGTATTTGAGCTCCTTCCACCCACGTGGGAGACTTGGAAGAAGCTCTTGGTTCCTGGCTTCATCTTGGCCTAGCCCCAGACATTGCAGCCACTTGAGGATTGAACCAGTGAATGGAAGGTCTCTCTGTTTTTCCCTCTCTCTCTGACTTCCAAATAAATAAATAAGTCTTTTTAAAAAAGAACTAAAGAAATCTGGACAATCTAAATAAGCTTTAAACAGTAGAGAGGGAACACAACAAAGGTTCAAGTATGACTGAAATACTGTAAGAGCACAACAAGGATACATTTGTATCCATATACTTGAAGTCTTGCCTGAAATGGACTATTTTTTAAGAAAAAAAATTGATATATAGGAAAAAAGTATGTAAGATTGATAACCATAGTAGAAATTGTATAGACAGAGAAAAATCTGTCTGCAAAGCAGGTATAGGCTTTAACAGAGGAATCTACCAAATATGAGAGCAGCAATAGCTGCTTTTCTAAGCACAGAACAGAAAAATTCATAATTTAAATAAAGGATACAAAAACAAAGAGAGCTCCTCAAATCATGTTATGGAAGCAGCTATGTGATACCAAGATCACATAAAAGTTAGAAAAGCCATTTACACAGCAGTTTCACCCTCATCCTAACCAAAGCTAACATTAATCCTAATCCCAATCTTTGAAATAACTAATACCAACAGCAGCACCACCCCAGACCTCACCTTTTCTCTGTCCCTAATCCTATTACTCATGCTTATGCTAGTTCCAACTAAACACTAGAAGCATGTTTTATTTGGAAGGATGTGAAAACACATCAATAAGACCTAACAGGATTTACTCCAAGAACCAATATTTGGAATCTCGTCAATGATTCACTATGTTAAGAGATGAAAGCAGAAAACCACATGGCCATCTTCACAGCTGAAACCAATACACTCCATAACATGCAAAATCCTTTTTCAACTTTAAAAATAATTCAATGAGTAGCAACAAAAAGAAACTTCTATAACTGAATGAAAGGTACTTAGCAAAGAGCCACAAACAAGCAGACTTCATGGGAACGCATTTGGGTCAAGTCAGAAATACAATACAGGAATACAGGAATTCAAAAGAAAACCATCTTGCATCTAAAAGCATTTTAGCACATGGTCACACCCAAATAAAATAAAATGAATAGTTCTCCTATACATTATTAAATATTTGATAAATTCAATAGGAAAAATCCCAATGACAATAGCCATATAACAAAAAAGTTGGAAAGAGTTGAAAAGAGAAAATCTATGGTAAGCAAGTCATAAAATATAATTCAGGCTAATCACAGAAAAAATGGAGACAGAATATCTTCCAATGTTGGAAACCAAATGTTATTAAAATATCATACAGGGCCAGCGTTGTGACATAGAGGGTAAAAAAGCTGCTGCCTGTGATGCCAGCATCCCATATGGGTGGCTGTTCCACTTCCAATCCAGCTCCCTGCTAATGGGCCTAGGAAAAGCAGCAGAAGATGGCCCAAGTGCTTGGGCCTCTGCCACCCATGTAGGAGACCTGGAGGAGCCTGGCCCAGACCTGGCCATTGCGGCCATCTGGGGAGAGAACCAGTAGATGGAAGATCTCCCTCTCTCCCTCTCTCCCTCTCTTTCAAATAAATAATAGGATACTGTTACAATTTAAATTATTGGATTGACCCATTAAATTTGAAAAACATTCTAAAGCTTATCTAAAAGGCGAGTAGCCAAGAATAGTCAAAATTTTTTTCCAAGAAGGAGTTTGGCATAGCAGTTAAAATGCTGTTTGGGACGCATACCATATTGAAGTGGTGGTGCCGCTGTGGGCACACTGTGGGTGCCCAAGGACTTGGGCCATCTTCTATTGCTTTTCCAGGCCACAGCAGGGAGTTCGATGGGAAGAGGAGCAGCCAGGACTAGAACCGGCATCCGTATGGGATGCCAGCGCTTCAGGCCAGGGCTTTAACCCAGTACGCCACATCGCTGGCCCCTTTAATTTTCATTTTTAATGTGTATGGCTTTAGAAGTCAAAAAACTCTACAAAGCTTATAATGAAAAATATGCCCTCCCTCTCCACGCCACCAAACCACAGTCTTTTCCTCAAATTGCTTATCCTCTTTGGGTATTTTTTTTTTTTTAAGATTTATTTGTTTATTTCAAAGACAGAGTTAAAGAGTGAGGGAGAGATAGAGAAACAGAGAGAGATCTTCCATCTGCTGGTTCACTCCCCAAAAAATGGCCACAAGGGCTAGGGCTGGGTCAGGCCAAAGCCAGGAGACTGGAACCCCATCCAGGTCTCCCACACGGGTGCAGGGGCCCAAGAACTTGGGCCATCTTCCCCTGGTTTCCCAGGCATACTAGCAGGGAGCTACATCACAGTGGAGCAGCCAGGGCTTGAACTGGCATCCATATGGCATGCCCACATTGCCAAGTGGCAGCTTAACCTGCTGCACTACAATGCCAGAAACCCCTTTGGGTATTTATCTCCATATTTCTACCTACCAAGTTCATATTGTTATTCTTGATTTCAAAATTCTAAGTAGAACTTCCTTTTAATTCCCTACTATGGATGATAATACCAACTCCCTTTTGTCCTCACCTTCCCTCTCCCTCAGCCCCTCAAAATTGAACCTTAGATGACCACATAACTGCTCCTTAGATGATCACAGACCACACAACTGCTCTTCATGCTTGGTGCAGCTTCCCTTCTAAATGTCCAGTGTTGATGCCTTCTGTAGTGAACAGGGCCTCGCTGGTCGGCCTGCTCAGGATTCAACCACGGATGCTACCTCCTCTCCAAATTCAGACAGAGGGCCAATTGCCTTCCAACCCCCTCACAGACCAGCAAGTATCCTCTGGCTTCTTCTAGAGCTGCTACCCTGGCCACCAGCTTCCTGCCCCACCTGGAGCCTGTCCATCCCTTCTACATCCATCCTACACCCACCCTGAATCCTTCAGCCCCAGAATCAGTAACCAGCTGGAGTAGAGCCCCACCCCCAGCCTGAGACAGGCCCTTCTATGCCCACAGCTCTCAAGCCCCCTCCAGGGGAAGATCCTGCAGTCCTTAGCTAGGGTGGGGTGGGGCTGAGGAACTGCCTGCTTCTCAGAGGTCATGGTAATACCATTCCCAAGACCTGGGGGAGGGGGCTGTCTGCAAAGCAACACACTGTCCAGATCTCCAAATCACACCATATACACACACCCCACCCACATGTGTGCACAATACATATACCTCATACACACATGCACAAATGCACACCTACACACACCTACCACACAAGCACACACTACACACCACCCAAGGCACATGCACGTTTACATATGCACATGTGATGCAAACACACATACGTACCATACACATCGGCATACACGCATGCACAATATACATTGAATGTACATGCACATACATATAACAAATGCCGACTGCACACATGCAAATGCATATAAACATACATATACACAGACACAGATATACATGTTGGCACCATGTACACACACACTGAACACTTGTATGCACCTCCCGGACTTCTGATTTTCAGATCTGCTACACTTATCTGCGTGTCTGTCTTTCCAGCTTCCAAAGTTCTGTCACCTCCTTTCTCAATTACTCAGTGAGTTACCTTTTTAAAATCTGTTTTTAAACAGTTTATTTATTTGAAAGCCAGAGTTGCAGAGAGACAGAGAGGTGCTGGGCCAGGATGAGCCCAGAGCTAGGAACCCTGTCCAGGTCTCCCACGTGGGTAGTGGGGGCTCAAGTACTTGGACCACTTTCTGCTGCTTTCCCAGGTGAATTAGCAGGGAACTGGATCGAAGTGGAGCAGCTGGGACTCAAAGCTGTGCTCATTTGGAATGCCAGTGTTCCAGGCAGCAGTTTAACTCACTGCGTCACAATGCCGGCCCCTTAAAATTCTCTTATCTATCATTTTAGGGAGTTTTTACGAAGCAGAGGTCACTGTAAATTTAATCTGCTATTTTGGCTGAAAATCGAAAATCAGGGAGGAATTTTTTATATTTTAAGAAAAGAGGCCGGCGCTGTGGCTCCCTAGGCTAATCCTCCGCCTTGCGGCGCCGGCACACCGGGTTCTAGTCCCGGTCGGGGCACCGGATTCTGTCCCGGTTGCCCCTCTTCCAGGCCAGCTCTCTGCTGTGGCCTGGGAGTGCAGTGGAGGATGGCCCAAGTCCTTGGGCCCTGCACCCCAGGGGAGACCAGGAGAAGCACCTGGCTCCTGGCTTTGGATCAGTGCTGTGCGCTGGCCACAGCGCGCTGGCCGTGGTGGCCATTAGAGGGTGAACCAACGGCAAAGGAAGACCTTTCTCTCTGTCTCTCTCTCACTGTCTACTCTGCCTGTCAAAAAGAGAGAGAGAGAGAGAGAGAGAGAGAGAGAGAGAGAGAAGAGTGTATGCAACCTCTGGGGTATGAGAAGCAGGGATCAGCCCATGCAGAAAGTACAGGAAAAAGGTGGCACCCAGGATGGCAGGAGCAAGTCTGAGGAGACAGGTGCACAAAAGACCAAGGGAGCTGGAACTCAGACCCCAGGACAGAAGACGGTACAGAGAAGCATCTCCTTCTCCTTGACATCACCACCAGTGAGGCCCTTTCCAAGGCCCAGACATAAGAAGGAAGAACAAGTGTAACAGAATGAGCTTGGATAAGAACAAATCTGCTGGGGACGTATGGCTGGGAGTGGGCAGGGCTCAGTGCAGATCTCAGCCCTGCGGGTGGAAGTTAGGGAGACCACTCTGCATATGCTCTTAGTCCACCAAGTGGACACCTGGACAGACAGAGGCAAAGCCAAGAGATATGAATGAAAGTGACCACTGGGCTGCACCAGGAACTGGGTACTACTGAAGATGAAAGGAGGTCCCAAGAAAGACACAGACAAGAAGGGGTGGGGACAGCTCGTCTGCACAACCTCCTACCTGTGCTAATTACAGGAGAGATTTTAAATTCATTTTCATAGTTTCTAAATTTTCTAACAGCAAAGTTTTTCTGTCAGGGTAAATCCCCTCCAAAAATGTAAAGAGCAAATAACCAATTGGGTATCACAAAGAATAAAAGACCTCAAAGTAAATAAAAATCTTTAACAAAGTGTTCATTATCACTACTTCTTAATTTCCTGATCTCAGTGTGGTTGAAGACAAACAGCTGTGAGATGGGACAGATGAGGCAGGGCCCTGCCCCTATAGAGCAGTGACAAGGAGTCCTTCCCTGTAGAACCAAGCGGGATTTCGAGAGTGCACATACCACACACAGACCAGGAAGGGCCTGTTTGTGCTTCCCTATGGAATGCTGTACTCATTCACCCAAGAAACTGAAAGAAGTTCTTCAAGACAGGGGAATGGAAAACTCAGTGCTCCCAAAGCCGCCACTTCCCCTGGGAAGCGTGGCTGCAGATGAGTTCCGTTCTGGTCCATCCTACCCACCAGGAATCCCACGGGAAGCAACTGCGGGGCTCAGTCGACCCTGCACAGGGAGCAGAGCTATTCTGTTCCAGGTGCCCAGTGCTCCTAGCAGCTCCCTCCCCATCACAGTCCAGGCCTCCGGTGCCCTATAAAAAGCTCCCTACCTTGTCTTAATTAAGGCCTGAGGGAAGTTCCAGAATCTGTCGTCCCCAGTCCCCTGGAATCCATTTGCTTACAGCCTTGATGGCTCAAACTACCCGGCTTGTCTCTGCCTCCCAGCCTGACTGCTTTAGGCCACTGCTGGCCTGGAGCCTGCTGGGCTGTGCAATACAAACAGCGGGGGAACCTTCAGGTAGTGCACCTAGACCAGCAGCCAAACTCGAGTTCCTGTCTGCCCGAAGGAGGAACCTGGGCAACACCAAAGTCCAAGGAAAGAAGCCCCGCACACAAAGGGTGTTGTTTACACCTCCGAGTCCCAGAATCCTTCCCTTGAGATTTCCGTGAAAATTAGATCCAGATCTGCACAATTACAAAGTTGGTCCCAAGGCAACAGGGATGTCGGCTAAGAAGCAGGTATTACAACAGTTTTCATTTGTTGGGGGAGTGGGGGATGCACAATCCAGCAGAGACAGAGAAAAGGCTGGCTGGCTCGCTGCTCCACACTCCCCTTGCTGTGGTCTAGCCTGAACCCCACTGCACGCAGGCTCAGAGCTTGTCTCAGGAGCACCCAGTGCCCCACGCACCTGCTGCTGCCACGCTGACCTCACTCTTGTCCTTTCCCTCACACACTCGGTTCCAGCCACGCTGGCCTCCTCGCTACACTACACACACCCACTCAGAGTCTCTGCACAAACTCCTCTAGGACCTGGAGCCCCTCACCAGCCAGCAGCCATGAGACTCTCCCATGCCTCCTGCAGGGCTCCACTTGATGCCCTTTCCCTAGAGGCCATTCCTGTGACCCCAACATTCCCACCCTGCCCTCTGCTTCCTCCACAGCACTCATCTCCACCCAGCATGTGCTGAGACAAACTGACTATTATGCCAAAGTTTCATACCCCACAAGGACATCGGGATTCTGGAAGAGTTTCCGGCACCTCTCAGGCATGCCAGAAACATCTGCTGAGTGAATGAAAGGACAAACAAGGTCTTTGTTCAAGCAATTTGCTAATAAGAACTCTTCCCTTCAGATACCGGTCAGCACTCCAATTATCTCTAAGTCCAGGAGCTTGGGTGCCCAGGCCCCACCTCCTCACTACCACCTCCCTGCTACAGGCAACAGCTCAGGACGAAGCCAGCACTGCCCTCTGATCAGGATCTGTCAAGCTTGTGACTACAGACCACACAGCTGCCACCAGTACCGGCACGGCAGGAAGGCCGAATGCTGGAGTTCCAACTCCACATAACGCCAGCAAGGCAGAGAGCCCTTTCATCCCTCCACTGTGGAGCCAGAAGGCTGAGCTCAGATCTCATCCTCGCCAGCTACGACCAAGGTGACTGGAGCAGGTTACTTCACCTCTGTAAGCCCAGGGAACATGACGGAATAATGACCCTCACCTCCAAGAGGCCGGTGAGGACCAAGTGAGTAATTACACATCAAGCATTCAAATCTGGAAAGCTGGTATGCATCAGGCACTTTATAACATTAGCAGCTACATGATCACTTTAGTTTTCCAGGCAAGACTGCTTAAAAACAAGTTTTCTGATGAAAACTTTTTGAAGACAACATTTACAAATGTTAGAAAAAGACATCTCAAGAGTAATTTTTAAAGGAATCACCTTGGCCGGCGCCACGGCTCAATAGGCTAATCCTCCGCCTACGGCGCCGGCACACCAGGTTCTAGTCCCGGTTGGGGTGCCAGATTCTGTCCCGGTTGCCCCTCTTCCAGGCCAGCTCTCTGCTGTGGCCCGGGAGTGCAGTGGAGGATGGCCCAAGTCCTTGGGCCCTGCACCCGCATGGGAGACCAGGAGAAGCACCTGGCTCCTGGCTTTGGATCAGCACGATGCGCTGGCCGCAGCGTGCCGGCCGCAGCAGCCATTGGAGGGTGAACCAACGGCAAAAGGAAGATCTTTCTCTCTGTCTCTCTGTCTCTCTCTCTCACTATCCACTCTGCCTGTCAAAAATAAATAAATAAATAAAATAAAGGAATCACCTTGAGGCAGTTCTGCAAAACTAGATCAGGGTCACAGTGTAGCATCTTTGACAGGTGTCTGCAGGCACGTGCTTTGTGTTGGGCAGCCCCAGGACTTTTCCTCGAACTTCACCCTCCCAACTGCACCACCACTACCACAGCACAAGGCATCAACCAGGCTTAGAGAGCTAACAACCAGTACCCAGGCCCCCTGCCGCATGGTCAGGTTAATTTTGTAAAAAAATGGTAAACTGAAAAGTAACAGACTGCTTCTTTTAAACCTTGGTTCTACAGAAGCCAGAAAGGAAAAGGTAGGTCACTTACCTACTGCTGTACCCTAACCTGTAACAGAGTCACATGATAAGAAATCAGGCACAAATGAGAACAGCAGCAAGCCACCAGCTCCATTTGCAAGCAAGACTTTGCAAACCAACTGATGGAAATAGAATCGCTCAACTTAAACTTGTAACTTCTGGGATGCACTGAAAGAAGCACTGCTTGGCCGGCGCCGTGGCTTAACAGGCTAATCCTCCGCCTTGCAGCGCCGGCACACCGGGTTCTAGTCCCGGTTGGGGCGCCGGATTCTATCCCGGTTGCCCCCCTTCCAGGCCAGCTCTCTGCTATGGCCCGGGAAGGCAGTGGAAGATGGCCCAAGTCCTTGGGCCCTGCACCCACATGGGAGACCAGGAGAAGCACCTGGCTCCTGGCTTCGGATTAGCGAGATGCGCCGTCCGCAGCAGCCATTGGAGGGTGAACCAATGGCAAAAAGGAAGACCTTTCTCTCTGTCTCTCTCTCTCACTATCCACTCTACCTCTCAAAAAAAAAAAAAAAAAAAGAAAGAAAGAAAGAGAGAAGCACTGCTTACCTGGAGCTGTGAGACGATCTCTCTCTGTAGACAGTCCTGTAAACAGTTTTCAAAAACATAATTAAAATTGGAAATTTTAAGTAGAAAAGAATCCAAAGACAGAAAGAAGTCACAATCATATATCAACTCAGATAACAATTTTAACAAACCAAATTTATCAAAGAACGTTATTTATGAATCAGTTATTTGGAAGGTCAGAGGTAATTTTCCATAGAAAGAATTCCATAAAAAATGACTAAATTCTAAACTGAGTCTGGAACGGAAAGACATTGCTGCACACTCGGGGCCCCAGCTTCCTCTTAACCCTAAGCACAGCACTAGGATGGAGGAAAGCTCTTGCAGGGTTGATTCTCCCACTGCTCTGAACCTGCTGCCGTGGAGAGGTGTAGGTAGGGCAGCCCAGGACAGTCCAGGTCTCTGTTTCACTCTCAAGAGTACTCTACTGGAACAGTGGGATCAAGGAGCCCTCCCCATGCAGACAACAGAAGCAAAGGGTTATGAGAACCCCTGGCCAGTGGCCATCCCAGCCATGACAGAGGAAGAACAGGTACAAGGGTTCTCCCACCACCGTCAGTGAAAAATCAGACAAAAACAGGAAACTAGGGTTTTCAGACACAGGACACATCAGCCCACGACGATGACTGAGAGCAAGGGAAACAAGGGTAACACAGCCTGGGAGTGGCCCGGCCGGAGGAGTCCTGAATGAAGAATCTAGGGAGGCAAAGGCAGCTACAATTCGAGAGCAAAAAAGAGGCACAGAGAACGACTCCAGATTCCATGGAATCTCACTTGGGCACCACGTAAACAGCACATGTGAGAAACTACCTTAGGCCAAGACAAAGAAAAAAGGCAAACAACGGTTCCAGCTCACACAGATCTGGGGGGCACTTCAGACTCCCATTAGCAGCACTAGAGAAAGTTTGTCATACAGGGGAACACTGGGCTGGCTACTTGGAAGGGCCCTCGCTGCCTCACGAGTAGGCCGCATCAGCAGCAGATTATTTTGGTATACTAAACTAGGCACTGCCTAACAAAATTTAACAAGCCACCAAAGAATTTAAACTTCTAAGTAACTTAAAAGTATTCCAAAACAAAGTTTCATAAATTTAAAAAGAATATAAAACTCAACAATATAAAATTCACATTGTGTTTTACCCATTCAAAAATTACCACATATGCAAAGAAGCATTTTAAAAAATCTCATTAATGAGAACAGCTGATCAATAAGAAACAAACTCAAAAATTACAGATATAATTAGTACATAAAGACATTAAAATGGCTATTATAAATACATTGCATATGTTAAAAAAAAAGGAGGAAGCATAAAATGCTAAGGAGAGACAAAAAAAATTTGATTTTATGAACATCCAAATCAAACATCTAGAGATGAAAAATTCATCTGAGATGAAAAACACACTGGAGAGGATTAACATCACAGTGGACATGACAGGTCAGTCCATGTGCAGATAGAACAATCTGTATAAACAGAACAAGCAAAGATGAAACACGGAAAAATTCCCTCCTCCCCCAATGTATGTGGATATATATGGATAACTGGAGATCTAGAAGGAAAGAATTAAAATATGCATATTTAAAGAAACAGTGGGGGTCAGTGTTGTGGTGCAATAGGTTAATCCTCTGCCTGCTGTGGTATAGCGGGTAAAGCTGCCACCTGTAATGCCAGTATCCCATATGGACACAGGTTCTAGTCCTGACTGCTCCTCTTCCGATCCAGCTCTCTGCTATGGCCTGGGAAAGCAGTAGAAGATGGCCCAAGTGCTTGGGCCCCTGCACTCACATGGGAGACCTGGAAGAAGCTCCTGGCTCCTGGCTTTAGATCAGTGCAGCTCTGGCCATTGCAGCCATTTGGGAAATGAACCAGTGGATGGAAGACCTCTCTCTGTGTCTGTAACTCTACATCTCAAGTAAATAAATAAATATTTTAAAAATAGCGACAAAAATTATGAGCCCATTCACCAAGAAGGTCAACAATGCCCAACCAGAAGACATGAAGGAAATAACCAAGGCATATTATAATCAAATTACCTGGAAAGAAAATCTTAAAAGCAGCCTGAAAAAAAGGAGGAACATCATGGTAAAAGCAGCTAAAACCAACTTATTGGCTGCTTTTGCCACAAAAGCAAGCAAATAAAGAAACAAAAAATGAGTAACTATGTGTGGTGACAAATATATTACTTTGCTTCTTTACACTAAGGCTTTTATAATCTATATGTACCCCAGAACATCATGCTGTATACCTTAAGTATATACAAAATTTATTTAAAAACAGAAGAAGCATTCTATACAGAGGGACAAACACAGATATGGTGGACAGAGGACCTCTCAGAAACGAATGAAAGCCAGAAGCCCACAGAAGGCATCTACAAAGGAATGGAGGAACAAATTGTCAGTCTAAAACACTGTATACTTTGAATGTTATATGCAGTGAAAGTAACTTTCAAACAGAAAAGTAAAATGAAGACTTTTCCAACAGATAAAAGCTGAAATAATTTATAATCCAACACATCTAAACTATGAATAATATTGAAGGAAGTACATAATACAAAAGGGAAGTATCAGAAAGCAATCTAGATCACAAACAGAAAGAAAAAGTACTGGAAACACAAAGCATATAAATAAATATAAAGCATTCCTTTTTAATTTTCAAGACTATTTTCAAAGATGATAGAACATTCAAAGCCAAAATAACAGTAATGCACTGTGGCACTTATAGAAGCAAAAGGACATGACCACAATAGCATAAAGGCCAGAAGTGAAATAGAAGTACACAGCTAGAGGGTGCTTATTCTAGATGTGAACAGCTATAACATTCCTTGAGAATAGACCATGATAAGTTAAGGACATATATAATGAATCCCAAAGCAATCTCTGAAAACAAAGAGGTACAACTAAAAAGCTGGTGAAGGTATTAAATTGATCATATAAAGTACTCAATCCAAAATAAAGCAGAAGACAGGAGAATCTATTAGCATGTGGGAGAAAATAGGAAATCAGTAGATTTATACCTCTACCATATCAACAATCACATTGAATATAGTCTTTTCAATTAAAATGCAGAGATTTTAAGATTGAATAAAAGAGAAAAGAACATACTATATGCTCTTTATAAGAGCCCACTTTAAATATAAACATACATACAGATTAAAAAAATAAAATCAGGTGGGAGGGAGGGTAGGGTCAAAAGAATCACTATGTTCCAAAATTTTTATTTATGAAATGCATGAAGTTTGTATACCTTAAAAAATAAAATAAAATCACCACCAGAAAATATGTTCCATGCTAATCTTTTTTTTTTTTTTTGGACAGACAGAGTTGGACAGTGAGAGAGAGAGACAGAGAGAAAGGTCTTCCTTTTCCGTTGGTTCATCCCCCAAGTGGCCGTTACAGCCGGCACTGCACCGATCCGAAGCCAGGGGCCAGGTGCTTCCTCCTGGTTTCCCATGTGGGTACAGGGCCCAAGAACTTGGGCCATCCTCCACTGCCTTCCCGGGCCACAGCAGAGAGCTGGACTGGAAGAGGAGCAACTGGGACAGAATCTGGCACCCCAACCGGGACTAGAACCCGGGGTGCCGGCGCCACAGGCGGAGGATTAGCCAAGTGAGCCGCGGCACCGGCCCCGTGCTAATCTTAATCACAAGAAAACTGCAGTGACTACACTAACATCAGAAAAATATGTTTCAGAGAAAAGAATATTATCAGAAATAAATACAAGCGTCATATAATAACAAACTGTTCAATTCATCAAGAAAAAGTAATAGCATCTGGTGTTGCAGCACAGTGGGTGAAACCATAGCCTGCAATGCCAAGTTCCCAAATCAGAGCACCAATTCGAGTCCTAGCCTCTCCGCTTCCAATCTAGCTCCCTGCTAATGTGCCTAGGAAAGCAGCCAAAAATGGCCCAAGGACCTGGACCCCTGCTACCCATGTGGAAGACCCAGATGGAACAGCACCAAGAGGCCAGCAGAGAGTGAGGGCACTGGCTAAGGACCACACCATGGAATGTTTCTGCCCATCATTTCCAAAGACCACATTTTGATGACGTGGGGTAATGCCAATGGTTTTACAACTGGGCAGACTGGGAATCACAGCTCCTAGGAATCTGCTCACAGGTCCCATTTTTGTTAAACACATCCACAGGAGCTCAGACTTGGACAGATCTCAATAAAGGAAAAAAGAGCAAATGTTAGTGTTTTTACCCTACAATTAAGCAGGTCACAGCAAGGTTCTGCTTTCAGGAGGAGGAGAGCCTTGACTGACTTTCTCCAGATCTGGGGGACGCAGTGTCTCATTACCTCTCCCCTCCAGCAGAGTGAACACAAGGTTCCGCAGTGCCAACAAGAAGCCAGGGTGGGGGCAACTGGAGTTTGAAAGAGCTTCTGCCGAGGGAGGACGGGCCAGGATGATTCAATTCCTATCACAGAATCCACCAGTGCAATTACGACTTCTAAATAATTAGCACTGTTGGTGATGGTCTCAGCAGAAAGGAGGGCTGGGGGGCGGGAAGCAGGGGACAAGCTTCTTTCTTTACTTCTCCACCTCTTAAAATAGCATCTGAAGGCCAACACACAGCCATGACATGATTGACAAGGCCAGGGAATCCAGAGGCCACAGGCCCCGACCTGACCCCAGAACTAGCACCCACTCTGCGTGGCCGGGCTCCTTGGCCTGTGTCAGCAGGCCCTCTCTCCTTCCACACACCCAGGATTGTGAGTCTCCTCCACTTAGAAGTTCAGTGTCTTGTCCACAGCACCTGCCTGCTTCCAGGTATATTTTGGGTCTCATTTTCCTATTTAAGATAGATCACACACATACTCATATTTTAATAAATAATGTCAAAGTAGGGGGTCGGGTGGCACTGTGGTGAAGTTGGTAAATTGCCTTCTGCAAGGCTGGAATCCCAAATGGACACCAGGTTGAGTTCTGGCTGCTCTACTTGTAGTCCAATGCCCTACTAATGCACCTGGGAAAGCAGCCCAAGTGCTTAGCCCCTGCTCCCACATGGGAGACCCGGCAGAAACTTCTGGCTTCAGCCTGGCCCAGGCCTGGATGTTACAGCCATTTGGGGAGTGAACCAGTGAACCAGATTTCTCTGTCTCTCCCTCTCTCTGTCTCTGCAACTCTGCCTTTCAAATAAATAAAATAAATTTTTTTAAAAAAAAACTCTAAAAATAAAATAAATCTTTTTTAAAAAATCTTGCAACAAACTACAAAAGAATTTTTGTTTCAATGTCAGTACATGAACTTATTAAATTAAAATTTTAAACTTCATTATTTGTACTTTCCTGCTTTTCTGAGTGAATCACTTTCATTTCCAGAACCAGACATGAGAAGTCTGGCTTCTCACGAGGGTACTGAAATTGCCTAAAATACATTCATCAGACTTTCTATACAAGTTCTCAAGTGAAATCAATCAATGACACAGTATTGGTGATGCATAGCCCAGAACTTCCCAGGGGAAACAGGCTCCCTGTGCTGGAGGCCCTGCTAGGAAAGGAGGCCATGTGCTCAGATACAGCTCTTGATGACGACAAATGAGGGTCCTGCAAGCTGCAGAACACACACCTGCTCTGTGTAGAAGGCTCAAAGTATAGAAAAGGGCAAAAACCACTTAAAAGCATCTCCAATTCCCAAACAGAAGTAATGATAGCAGTATATTTTCTTCTAGTACATTCTCACTAACATTTTCCAATATATTTTTAAAACAAAGTGAAATTAACAGTATAGTAAATCTACATCTGTAATATTTATAGAAAATACTCATAATGTCCTCTTAGCCTTTTAATAATGTTTACTTGGTTCAAGTCTCAGTTCCTATGTGCTTCCAATCCAGCTTTCTTGCCAATGAGCTTGGGAGGCAGCAGGTGATGACCCAAGTACTCAGGGTCCTGCCACCTATGTGACACCTTGGATGGAGTTCCCACCTCCTAGCTTTGACCTGGCCTATTTCTGGCTATTGCAGGCATTTGAGGAGTGAACAAGCAGATGAAAGATCAATCTGGGTATGTGAGTATGTGTGCGTGTGTGTGTGCATGTCCCTATCATTCTGCCTTTCAAATAAATAAATCTTAAAAAAATAATACTAATGTTTACCAGTATTCAAAGAAATTTGTCAATGAAAATAAAACAACTATAAGTCAAGATTATTTGAATTGCTTTAATGTGTAGAAAAATGCTTCTCATCTCAAATAATCAGATTAATAGTCATTTAATTCTTCTCTAATAATAATAACAATTTTTCTCCTTTGAATACAAAAATGCTGTATGTTCATTTAGGAAAATTTAGAAAATTCAGAAATGTGTGAAAGCAGATACCAGGAGTGATACCAGATCTTGGGGAAAGACAGTGTAAGCCCCTGGTTGGACCTCCTTGAGCCCTTTAAAATGCACACACAAATATACATGCACAAATACACCACACACACAAATACACACACACGCACACACACACAAATATACCAGACACATACACCACACACAAATACACTACACACACACACATTCACAAATACACCACACACACAAACATACCACATACACACAAATATACCACACACACACCAGACACACCACACACATGCATACACAAATATACCACATGCACATACACATGCACACACACAAAAATACAGCACAAATACACCACACACATGCACACACACAAATATATTACACACACATATACCACACACACACACAAATTTGCCACATACACAAAAAAACACACACCCAAATATACCACACACCCAAACACACACACACACTCACACACACAAATATACCCACACAAACATACACACACACACAAATACACCACATACACAGGCACACACAAAAATATACCATACACACACACAAATACACCACATACACACATGCACACAAACACAAAAATATACCACACACATACCACATACACATGCACACATAAACACACACATGCACTCACACACAAACACACATAAAGGCTGGCATTGTGACCCAGCAGGTTAAGCTACCACTTACGTTGCCTGTAAATGCTTGGCCCCTGACACCCACGTGGGAGATAAGGATAGAGTTCTTGGCTTCCAGCTGGCACAATCCTGGCTACTGCAGCCATTTGGGGAGTGAACCAACAAATAGAAAACCAATCATATTCTCTCTCTCTCTATCTCTCTTTTTTCCTGTTCACATCTCCACACCAGGCCCCATGCCACTGCCGATGCTCTGTCTTTTAAGTATAAATAAATAAATCAATCTTAGACACACAAAGGTTTTTCAAAAAGTTCATGGAAAAGTATATTATAAAAAGCTACACAGGGATTTCAAAACTTTTTCACACCAAAAATAAACATTTTTAAATTCCATTTCTATATGAACTTTTGAAGTATCCTGGTATACATACACCTTCATTTTCTATCACATAAACTAATTTTACATGTGTATTGACTTACGTGCCAGTGTCCTGAACATATTTTTTTCATGTCCTGAATCATCCCATTAATACTAATTGCTGCCAAGTATTCTATTGTGTTGTGGATCACAATAACTGATTTATTAAATCCTCTACTGTTGGACATTTGGGCTGCATTCAGTTGTTGATTACTTAAATCAATGCTGTAATGAACATCCTCTAAACTTTAGCTCTCACCTGATGATCTCCTGGAGATAAGTTTGTAAGAGCAGGATTTTCTGCCAAAGAGCATAAATACTTATAAAGTTTCTTGCACACGGTCAAAGAGGCCTCTAGAAACTTGTTTCCCTCCAGCCAATTTCTGAGATGTGTGTTTCCCTACAGCCAGTTTCAGAGACATCCTTGGTCTCTGGGATTCCCAGCCTAAACTCTCTCTCATAAACCTTCTCCAAACACATGCCAATAAGATGGTCAGAGAATGGCGCCTCTGCATTCACTTCATCACTAACAGCAAGACTCAGCGTCTTCCCACGTTTACTGCCATTTGTATTCCTTTTGCAAAATGCCTGCTCAATATCTGGCAGCAAGCAACTTGATGGAAACCAGTGAAACACATGAGGAGTAGCAAAGTAAAGAGGTATCACTAATTTCTTGTCAAAGGTTCAACAAATTAAAATAAGCACACTGTAGAAAAAAGAAGAAATTCCGGGTTTTTTTTCTCATATTAGAGTAAGTTTTTACATAAACTTAATAATAATAGAACTAAGTTGGGGGCAGTGGGCCATGGATGTCACTTGGAACTCAAGGCCATAAAAGGCTTGTCTCCAGTTTTTTTCTAGAGTAGTCTGCCCAAACACTCGTGTACAACCCTGGAGCCAGTGAGACTCCCACACACACACACAAGAAAGTCATTTGCTGAAGAGCTGCTTCCAGGAGTTGAGGCAGGAGAGCTGAAAGCCTGAGTTCTGACCCGGCATCGGGGCCCATTCAACCATTTGAGGCAGCACTGAGCCAGCAGCTCAATACAGCAGCTGAAAGGACCAGGCCAGGCCTCAAACAGCTCAGCACTGGCCAAGTGACCACCACTCTACTGGAAATGTTAAGTAAGCGCACCAGATGCCCACCATACCAGAGAAGGGGCCTGGAAGGAGAAGCCTGCACCCTGCTGGCCAGGAACACAACTGCTGAGTTGCCTGGGGTGAGGGCACAGGTGCAAACCAGGCAACCCTACAAGGGTGAAGTTACAGAGGCAACAGAGAATTAAAAACACACTGCAGACGTTTCCCAAAGACCTGGATGCAGTCACTTACTTTGTAGTCATTGCATTCCTGCGTGCTTTTACTGCCAATATGTTTTAAAAAAAATAATACAGCTTATAGTGTTTAAAAGTATGGTTGGCAAATACATACATATATATGTGTATATATATATATATATATATATATATATGTGTCATATTGAAGACTAAAAACAGAACAAGCAGCAGCAAGTGTTCTTCAGGTTCAAAGGCCTCACAGATGGCAAAGATCATCAGCATTATCTATCCCACTGGCTGCTTCATCTTCTGTCCAACAGCAGACATCATCCCTACTCATGGTGTGGCTGCTACATGTTTCCACTCCCTCTCACTGGCTGCTAGACAGGTTCTGCAATCTGGCGATGTCTCAGTCTCCTGGCTTGCACCTCTGTGTTTGCCCACACATTCCCTGCTGGTGTTCCTCACTGCCTTTTCTCATCCTGTTTGACAGCCCTTCTGGCCACCCAGGAATGCCTGCTGCCCCTCCCTTCCACGGCAGACACTCAAGAGCTGTCCCCCAGTCATTGTGTCCACTACACAGTCCACCCCTCTCTCCACAGCCTCTGCCCTCAGCCTCAGCCTCACACCCCGTTCTGAGGTACATACCCTCGACATTGTGGGAAAAGGTCCTTGAGGAACCATGGGCGGGTTATACAGACACAACTGAGCTTCCAGCTAATGCACCTGGGAGACGGCAGGTGACGGCTCAAGTCCTTGGGTCCCTGCCACCTGTGTGGGAGACCTGAATGGAGTTCTGGCTCCTTGTTGTGGTCTGGCCCAGCTCTGACTCTTGTAAGCATTTGGGAGATAGATGGGAGATTTCTATCTATCTGTGTTTTTGCCTTTTAAATAAATGTTTTAAATAGAAGAAAAACCTCAATAACCCAATTTTCACCTAGAAAACAAGAGAAAACTAAACCCAAAGTAAACAAAGTGAAGAAAATATATATTAGAACAAAAGCAGAGAATAGAACAAACAACAAAGCCAAAACTTAGTTCATTTGGGGGGAAAAAAAAAGAAGTCAACAAAATAGACCATCTTCACTTAGGTTGACAAAGAAAAAAAGAGAGAAAACCCCAATGACTAAAGCAAGAATGAAAGAGGGGACACTACTACCAACCTTACAGAAATAAAAAGGATTGTACAGAAGTACTATGAACAAATTCATCAACAAATTAGATAAGCTAGGCTAAATTAACAAAATTCCTACATATATATCCAAACTATATCAATAAACTCAAGAAAAAATAGAAAATCTAAATAAAACTAAAACAAGTAAAGACATTGGGTCAGCATTCAAATAACTTTTCAGAAGGAAAAGTCCAGAACCAAATACTTCACTATCAAATTCTGTCACACAGTGAAACAATTAACACCAAACCTTCACAAATTCCCAAAAACTAGAGAGAACACTTCCCAATTCATTCTAGGGGCTGTGATACCTAAGCTGAAGAAATGACAAAAAAAAAAAACTACACACCAATGTTGCCTAAGAATATAGATGCAAAATTTCAAAACAAAATACTAGCAAGCCAAATCCAGAAATATACAAGATGGATTATATACTATGACCAAGTAGAACTTATCTCAAAAATGCAAGGCTGGGTTAATATTCAAAAATCAATTGATATAATACATCATGTTATTGGAATAAAGTCAAAATACTTTCCTTTTTGTAAACTATTATTTATTTATTTTCATCTTATTTGAAAGACAGAGTAACAGAGACAGAGAACTCCCATCTGGTGGTTCACTTCCCAAATGCCCATAATAGCTGGGGCTGGAAAGTCTGAAGCCAGGAGCCTGGAACTCAACTTAGTTCTCCCACATGGGTGGCAGGGACCCAAGTACTTGAGCCATCACCTGCTGCCTTCCAAGTGGCATGTTAGCAGGAAGCTGGACCACAGCAGAGAAGCAGGACTTGAGCCAGGCACTCTGATGTGGGATGGGGATATACTACAACTTAACCACTGCAAATGCCCACACCAAGTATTTGTGTTTTCCACTTCACAAATTCCTGATCTTAATTTTATTTTAATCTACTTTCTTATGTTATCCTAACTCCTTAAAATAGACACTATTTGATCAATTTTCAGCTTTTATTTTTAAATACATAGCTCCAGAATATAAATTTTCCTCCAAATGCATTCTATACGCATTTTTACACTATTAGAGTCACTTAATTCTAGATATTTTCATTGTTACTTCCTGTTTAATTTGAATGATTATTAGTGTTTTTTAATATCAAGTATAAAATCTTTTGCTGTGCTTTCATTATTGATGCCTGACTTTACTACTTTGAGAACATGGCCTGAAAGAATTTTCAACTTACTTGTGACCAAATATAAGGGCAGATTTTGGAAACGTTTCATATGTTTCAAGAAAATATGTATTCTCTAATTTGCTTCAACTTTTTATGACCTAAAGATGGAATTTTATATTTGTGCTATTAAAATTTTGTGGACTTTATGTGTATTTGATCTATCAATTGCTAAGAAACATCAAAATAGACCATATCATTGCAGATTTATCTATTTCTCCTTGTAAACCAATTTTTCTAGATATTCTGAGGTGGTGTTGTTATATATTTTTTAAATTTTTTTTAATTTGAAAAGCAGAGAAAGAGAGAGACACACACAGAACACTCCCATTAACTAATTCACTGCCCAAGTGCCCACATCAGCAGGGACTGGGCCAGGCCAAAGCCAGAAGCCAGGAACTCAACCTGAGTCTCTAATGTGGATGGCAGGGACCAAGGTATTTGGACCATCACCTGCTGCTTCTCAGGGTGAGTATCAGCAGGAAGCTAGAATCAGGGGCCAAGCCAGGACTCTAACCCAGGCATTCCAACATGGAATGCCAGCATCCCAGGCAGCATCTTAATTTCTAGACAAACACTCTCCCCACTTTATATATGTCCATCATGATTATTTTCTTTTCTCATCAGACATAAAATATGTTTTATAATAAAGTTGTTTGTTTTAATATGTATTCATCTGATATTAAGGGAGATATCCTAGTTTTTTGGTCTAGCATATATATAGCATATACATTGTCAGACTTTCTCTAGGTGATATTATTATAAACATTGAATGAATTTTGTAGTGTAGTTTACAACCCACTGTAAGAGGCTTGTGTCTCCATCAACTCCTCTAGTGCCCTAAACAGATTTCCTGGAAGATCAGATGAAGGTCTGAGAGCTCCAAGGCTTCTGGCTTCAGCAGTGAGAACAGGCACTGTCATGGACAGCCCAGCATTCCACTTGGGGCCTGCTCAGTCTGAGATGCTTAACAGGCTTGTAAATGGAATGTCAGAGAGGCCAGAAGATGGATGGAGTCTGGAGTTGATGGAAGAGGCCCAGAACACAGCCAGCATTTAAAGCTGAGGATGGATGAGAGCCTGGGAGAGAGGGAAAGGAGGGAAGAACAGCTGAAGACAATGCAGCATGAAGAGGAAGGCAGAACCTTCTGCCTTTAGAGGAAAGGGCAGGACAAAGAGGTCAGGAGTAGAGAAGGTTGACATTCTCCCATCCCAACCACTGAAAGAAAGGAAGAACACAACTGGGCTTTCACCAAGGAGCTATGTGCGTGTCCCACCCCTGCTGTCTTGGCAACAGGCCCCTTTTCTGAAGCCAACAGTGAAAACACCACATGCAAATATAGAAAACAGAAATAAGAGCAAGTCCAGCCAGGCGTGTTGGTGCCTGCTTAGGGAAAGTTTTGGGAGGAGCCAACTGAAGCAGATCAAGAGAAGCTCCTGAAGAAAAGATATGTAGCCTGTGTGCACAGGTCGGCGAGTGTGGAGCTGACTGGCCCATCAGTGTCGTGGCTACACATCCTTCTCAAAAGCATGGTGGAGACGAGGTAGTCCCCAAGCCCAGGGCCGACATGAGCAGGCAGGAAGAGTGTCCCTCATGCATGCCAAGCAGTTGGCTCCTGAGCAGGCCGCAGAGCACAGAATCAGCAAGCACAAGCACATCTTTGGGGAGACCACACCATACTGGGAGGTGGATGCACAGACAGCCGTGGCACAAAGCAAGGTAAGAATTTTCATAAGATAATCACCAGTGAGCAACAACACACGCAAGAAGACACTGCTTCCTCCCAGGTAGACAAGGAAAACGGTGATAGAGAACACGGTTGTCTGCACCAAACGTGTGGACTGGACATGCAGTCTGCAGGTGGGAAGCAAAAGCAAGCTCAGAGGCACAGCCCATGTGGCTGTGGCATAAACCACACAAAATGGAAAAGTGGCAGGTCACACCGAGAGACAGGATGCTAGCCAACGGCAGGTGACCTTGGAAAACACAGTTGAAGAGGCTCACCAGCTTGGCTTAGATCTCCAAGATCAACTTCTGAGCAGCAGGACATGTGGAAATCTGGAATTATGTGATATTGAAAGTAATTTCCTAAAGGCTAGATGATACATTCGTCCCTATATTCCCCTGTAGTCCTAGGAGATCATGATCTATGTAGCTCACTACAAGGGCAGCAATAGTTTAACCTAATTTTATAAAAACAGTAACCTCACGGCCGGCGCCGTGGCTTAACAGGCTAATCCTCTGCCTTGCGGCGCCGGCACACCAGGTTCTAGTCCCGGTTGGGGTGCCGGATTCTATCCTGGTTGCCCCTCTTCCAGGCCAGCTCTCTGCTGTGGCCCGGGAGTGCAGTGGAGGATGGCCCAAGTCCTTGGGCCCTGCACCCGCATGGGAGACCAGGAGAAGCACCTGGCTCCTGGCTTTGGATCAGCGCAATGCGCCGGCTGCAGCGGCCATTGGAGGGTGAACCAACGGCAAAAAGGAAGACCTTTCTCTCTGTCTCTCTCTCTCACTATCCACTCTGCCTGTCAAAAAAAAAAAAAAAAAAAAACAGTAACCTCACTAAAATATATATTCATAATTAGTAAGTACAGATCTCATAAGACAACTACTGAAGCTACTAAGATGTTGACCACAAACCAATGTCAAGGCAAGACTCAGCGACAACTCATTTGGGGGAAAAAAAACAAACAAAAAACATTTGAAAAAGATACAAGAGAGTTGGTTTTTGAAAATTAGCTTACCAAACAAAAAAAGAAAACAGGAAAATTATGGAACTGTAATTTCAAATAGTAAGATATAACCTCACACCTAGTACAACTGTTAAAATAAAAATACTGAAAAAAAAGCTGGCAAGGATGATCAGCAATATGAATTCTCATTCACTGCTAGTAACAATGCAAAGTAGTCCAGCAATTCTGGAAAACAATCCGGCAGTCTCTCATAAAGCTAAACATGCTCCTACTCTAAGGCCTACCAATTGTGCTCCCTGATATCTTACCAAATGTGCTGGAAACGTCTATCCAAAAACCTGCACATGAATAGTTAGAGCAACTTTATTCACAACTGCAAAAAACTGAAAGCAACCAAGACATCTTTCACTAAGGGAATAGACTATGCTACATTTGTACCATATAACATTACTCAGTGATAAAAAGACATGAGCTATCAAGCTACAAAGACACAGATGAATTTTAAAAGCATACTGCTAAGTGAAAGAAACATTTCATCCCATATGATTCTGGTAAAAGCAAAACTATAGATATGATAAACACATCAGTGGTTATTCAGGGAGAGGGACGAATAGGTGACACATAAGGCCTTTTTTAAAGATTTGTTTTATTTATTTGAAAGGCAGAGTTACAGCAAGAGGGGGACAGACAGCTCTTCCATCTGCTAGTTCACTCCCCAACTGGCTACAACTGCTAGAGTTGAGTCAGGTCAAGGCCAGGAGACTAGAACTCCATCTGGGTCTCCCATGTGGGTGGCAGGGGCCCAGGTACTACAGCCACAGGCACACTAGCAGGGAGCTGGACTGGAAATGGAGCAGTTGGGACTGGAAAAAGCACTCATATAGGGATGCTGGCATTGCAGGTGGTGGCTTAACTCACTGCACTACAACTCCAGCCACTAGCACAAGGCATATTTAGGGCAGTGAAACTATTCTGTTATGGTATTTTAATGGTAGTTACAAGACATCAAGCAATTCTCAAAAGGCACAAAATTTTACAACATAAAAAGTTATTTTAATGTATGCTGCGTTTTTAATATTATTTGAAAGGTGGGGGGGGGGGGGACTGAGACAGATAAAGAGGAATTTTCCACCCACTGGTTTATTCCCCAAAATGGCCAAATACCATGGGGTAGGCCAGACAAAAGCCAGGAGCCAGGAGCTCCATCTGGATCTCCTACATGAGTGGCAGGGACCCCAGTACTTGAACCATTGCTTTCTGCCTCCCAGGGTCCACATTATCAGGAAGCTGGAATCAGTATCAGAGCTGAGGCTCAAATCCAGATGCTCCCATCTGAGACACAGGTGTCTTAACTGCTAGGCCAAATACCCATCCCTGATGTATGCAATTTTTACAAAAATCATTTAGGAAGTTGAAGGAATCCCAAGACAGGATGTGGAACATGACAAAACAATCTAACTGAAATAAAAATGGATAAAAACAAACGCACTAAAGTGTGTGAGTGGAGTCTGTAAGTGTAAAGGCAAAGGAGACCATGCACACACGTGTGCCCTTGTTGGTAAGGCTGTATCCCAGGGAGCATGAGTTTACAGTTCCGGTATCACTGCATGTACACTGGAACTGGGCATGAAGTAAACGGATAGCAGATGGTAAGAAGTACATCTCTGGTTCTTGGAGTCGAAGTGTGCACAAAAGCAATGAGGAGATGCCAGAATGATCTGTGTGGCACTGGCCTGGAATTGGAACTGTCAGTGTGAACTGACACTCAGCTTAATGCAGACAGAGATGACTACAATCAGCAATATCTGCACATCTGTGTATACACACAGGTGAGTACACACATACGTATCGCCTTTGCACTGTCAGCCAAGAGGGCCTAAAAGCAGCAAAACCCCAATAGCTAAAGTACATCTGCTACCTAGTTATTGCTTCCTCATACTATTCTCTGACAAAAGGAGCAGGATTCTCAGGAGAAATGATTGATCCTAGTATGAGGGCAGAAATACATAAAATGAGCCCAGAGAATCATGTACTACAAGAAAAGAAAGAGATACTTTATACAGTAAGTAGAAAAAAACCTCCCTTTCAGACCAAAGGGAAAGAAAGTTTTAAAGTGAGAATATAATTTTCCTCATGGGCATTGTCTACTTTAGAAAAACTACTACAGAACATGCCTGTGACTATAGACTTGTAGTTCAGGCCACTGAAGATTAGAGATGGGACACGGGCACTCCCTTGACTTGCATCCTCTGGTCTGCTTTAACACAAACCAGGAGGAAAAGAAAGCTAGGCATCGGAAGCAATGGGTGGCAGGCCTATTAATGGCTGATCTGCACAGTGATCTGCCCTCAAGGAGACCCAACAGGCCAGTCCACTGCAGTGGCTTTCAATGTGGTAAGCCTGGGCTTCAGCAGAAGTCAGCTTGTGTTGAGCCCTGGCAGCTTTGCCAAGAGTTGGATCACTGGAAATGGACCTGCCCTGGAGTCGAAGGATGCCCAGGTCAGAGCCACAGATCTTACTGGCTCTAAGCTGAAAAGCCCTTCACTCAGCCCAACTTCCAAAGTGACCACTGCAGCTGAGGGGATGGTCAAGTAGGGTCAGCAACATTGCAGGCAGAACTGTAAATTTCTTGTTAGAGATGCCCCCTGCCTTTACCTGGCCAGCTCTCCTCCCAGGCCAGCCAAGTAATGAAAGTCAACAGAGTGCCTTCCCCTAGGAGGTTCACACCTCCCTTAGGATATACCCCATGTGAAGAGATAGATAGGTCTGGGCCTCTTAACTTACAAGGCCTAAAGCCCAACAGATTATTATCAAGCCCCTTCTATCAGGTTCTATTTGCCTCTAAATCAGAAAACTTAATTGTAGCTTAGACAGCACCTTTCTTAGCTCCTCTAATAATGACTCTGTCCTTTGTTCTAGACCCTCTCTAGCGTACTTGGGCCTCATTCCTTTGTAATCATAACCTCTACTCTACCACCAATGGCTCTACTCCCAACCTGTGTGTACTAATGGTCCTCTTCCCCACTTAATGCTGTATAATTGTTCAAACCTGGTAAATGCCACTCTTAGGATCATTGGTTACTATCCTCACTCTGTCTTTTATGACCTTGTCTAAATATGATCAGAGTCGGCAAACTTGGAAGGCTTCCATAGCCTTGGCAACTCATGACGACAGCCTAGGGTGGTTACTGACGCCATAAACTAGAGTGTCAATTTGTTGGGTCAACAACAGGAGCCACTGTGCACTTGCTCCTCATGTGGGATCTCTGTCCTTAATGTGCTGTACATTTTGATTTAATGCTATAACTAGTACTCAAACAGTATGTTTCACTTTGTGTTTCTATGTGGGTGCAAACTGTTGAAATCTTTATACTAAATTGATCTTCTGTATATAAAGAGAATTGAAAAATGAATCTTGATGCAAATGGAAGGAGAGAGGGAGCGGGAGAGGGGAGGGTTGCAGGTGGGAGGGAAGTTATGGGAGGGGGAAGCCATTGTAATCCATAAGCTGTACACTGGAAATTTATATTCATTAAATAAAAGTTAAAAAAAAAAAAAAGAAAGAAAGAGATACTTTAAAAAAACAGGGGTGAACAAAGTGGTACAGCAGGATACCCAGATACCATTTCAGAGTGTCTGGAATCAAGTCCCACCTCTGCTTCTGATCCCACTTTCAGTTAATATGCCAGGGAGGCAGCAAAAGATAACCCAAGTACTTGGGTTCCTGCTACCCATGTAGGAGACCCGGATGTAGGTGCTGGCTCCTGGCTTTGGCCTGGCCCAGCCCTCTCTGTTATAGGTATTTGGGGACTGAACCAGCATAGAGCTCGCTCTCTCTCTCTTTCTCTCTCTGAGAGACTCTGCCTTTCAAATAATTAATTAATTAATCCCTACAACACATACACACTCTAATGGGGGTATGTCAAGGCCACAGGAGCCAACTGAAAGCGTTCCCAATGACAAGGGTGGAATAATTTGAGGGAAAAAAATACAGCAGCATAGGACTATAATACAAATAAATACATTCGAGTACACATTGACATAAATGAAAAATTAAAAATGGGGAGGACAGATCTCCACTCCCCTATGGTATGTATACACAGTACCTGCCCCTGCCAGCATACAGTGCACACACAGACTTTCTCCCAGACAGCACTGGATGGAGGAGAGGGGCAGGGTCTCTCCTCCATGGAGAAATCAGATGTGCACTCCGTCAGCTGGGACTGAGGCTAACAGCTGGGTGAGGAGAATGCCAGTTCAGCTCTGCAGTCTTTCTCCCGAGCTCCACAGCCCCAAGCCAATTGTGACAATACCCAGACTCCAACAGATCCCAAGTGACTATAGCCTACAATATGGTTGACCGGTGCTCCTCCAGGTAGTAAGGTCATCCACAACAGGGAAGTTCCAAGAAACTGCCACAGCCAAAAGGGCCAAAGGAGTAGTGACAACTCAATGCCAGGGATCCTGGGATGAGAACAGACCTTGAGGAACAACTAGGGAACTGAAGTATACACTTCAGTTAATAAAAACATCTCAATATGAATTCTGTTATGATATGTGTACCTTAGTAACATAAGATGTTACACTGGATATACAGTGTGCAGCAACTCTCTATACTACCTTTATAACAATTCAATAAACCTGACTGTTCTAAAATTAAACTTTTTAAAACCAGTAATTTAAGGAAAAAAAAACTCCTTTGTCACTATTAGTCTATTTATGGTGGGAAATCAGTAACTTTCTCACAATGTTGCCAAATTCTGAAAACTTATTACTTATCATCTGACATCTGTATGGACACAGGTCAAGGTGAAAGAGTCTCTACAAGAACTCTAAAGGGCCCTGTTTGCAGAAAATATTAGACTGATCATCTGGGCCACCCTAGTAGTTGCAAATCTCTGAAGCACAGGGTATCTCCCTCTGACTCAGGTGTGTAACGTGCTTAGTCACAACTGGAGCAAAGTGTCAGCTTTGCCTCAAAAATATTTATATCTTATACTGAATATTCAGCCTCAGACACTGAATATTCCATAGACAGGCTACCAATGTTGTACACAGGAGATTCTTTTTTATTTTTTTAAGGAATACAAATTGCATAAGCACAACTTTAGGAACAGTTATTCTTCCCACCACACCAGCCCTCCCACCTACACTCCCACCCCTCCTCCTCTTCCCTCTCCCCTAACCCAGTCGAATTCTTCATTACAATTAATTTTCAATTAACTTTGTACACAGAAGATCAACTTTATACAAAGTAAATATTTCAACAATTTGCACAGACACACACACACACACATACACACACAAAACTGAGAACTAGTTTTACGTTAACTCTCAATACAACTCATTGAGGACAGAGGTCTTGCATGGGGAGTTAGTACACAGTGACTCCTGTTGTTAATTTAACAATTAACACTCTTATGTATGATGTCAAGAGACCACTCAAGGCTCTTGACATGAGCTGCCTAGGCTATAGAAGCCTTTTGAGTCCACAAACTCCGTCAGTATTTAGACAAGGCCATAAGCAAAGTGGAAGTTCTCTCTTGCCTTTAGAGAAAAGTACCTCCCTCTTTGACGGCCACTTCTTTCCGCTGGGGTTTCACTCACAGAGATCCTTCATGTAGAACATTTTTTTCCACAGTGTCTTGGCTTTCCATGCCTGAAATGTTCTCACGGGCTTTTTAGCCAAACCAGGAAGCCTCAAGGGCTGATTCTGAGGTCAGAGTGTTACTTAAAATGACTGTCATTCTATGAGTGTGCTGTGTGGACTGCTTTCCATGTTGGACATTCTCTCCTTTTTAATTCTATTATAATTACCAGGCACTTGATCCTATTTATATGATCACTTTAACACTTAGTCCTTTTTTTAAAAAAAAATTATTTATTTGAAAGTCAGAGTTACACAGAGAGAGAAAAAGAAGAATAGAGAGAGAGGTGTTCCATCTGCTGGTTCACTCCCCAACTGGCCGCAATGGCCAGAGCTCAGCTGATCTGAAGCCAGAAGCCAAGAGCTTCTTCCAGGTCTTCCTGCGGATGCAGGGGCCCAAGGACTTGGACCATCTACTGCTTTCCCAAGACATAGCAGAGAGCTGGATCGGAAGTGGAGGAGCCAGGTCTCGAACCAGCGCCCATACGGGATGCTGGCAGTGCATTTACCCGCTATGCCGCAGCGCCAGCCCCAACACATAATCCTATCCATATGTTCACTTTAACACTTATTTAACAACTAACGTGGCATTTTTCCACCAACCTTAACGGGATTTGGAGTCCCATGACAAGTTTTTTGTTGTTGTTGTTGTTCTTTTTGACAGGCAGAGTGGATAGTGAGAGAGAGAGAGACAGAGAGAAAGGTCTTCCTTTTTTTTTTTTTTTTGCCGTTGGTTCACCCTCCAATGGCTGCTGCGGCCGGCGCATCTCACTAATCCGAAGCCAGGAGCCAGTTGCTTCTCCCAGTCTCCCATGCGGGTGCAGGGCCCAAGGACTTGGGCCATCCTCCACTGCCTTCCCGGGCCATAGCAGAGAGCTGGCCTGGAAGAGGGGCAACCAGGACAGAATCCGGCGCCCCAACCAGGACTAGAACCCGGTGTGCTGGCACCGCAAGGTGGAGGATTAGCCTGTTAAGCCATGGTGCCGGCCTATGACAAGTTTTTAAACTGCACCCTTAAAAGTAATTCATAGGAATGTATGCAGAACTACACAGCTTTACAGTTACAAACCTCCTCTTCCCTCTCTTATTCACACTTTTTTTTTACTGAGATCTACTTTCAGTTGACTTTATACTCATATGATTAACTCTGTGTTAAGAGTTGAACAAATAAAATGAAGGAAAAAAAAGACAAAAAGAGAAAACAAAACTGTTCCTTGACAGTCAAGACAAAGTTAGCTCAAGTCATCCCTTCTTGAAGTGTCAATTTCACTTCTACAGATTTCATTTTAGGTGCTCTATTAGTTCTTACAGGTCAGGGAGAATGTATGGTATTTGTCCCTTTGGGACCAGCTTACTTCACTAAGTATGATGTTTTCCAGATTCATCCATTTTGTTGCAAATGACTGGATTTCTTTTTTTAACCACTGTATAGTATTCCACCATGTACACATCCCATAATTTTTTATCTAGTCTTCAGTTGATGGGCATTTAGGTTGATTCTGTTATGTCTTAGCTATTGTGAATTGAGCTGCAATAAACATGAAGGTGTAGATAGCTCTTTTGTTTACTGATTTCATTTTCCTTGAAATGAAAGTGGGATGTCTGAGTCATATGGTAGGTCTATATTCAGATTTTTGAGGTATCTCCACACTGTCTTCCATAGTGGCTTTACCAGTTTACATTCCCAGCAACAGTGGATTAGGGTACCTTTTTCCCCACATCCATGCCAGCATTTGTTGTTTGTTGATTTCCTTATGGAAACCATTCTAACTGGGGTGAAGTGAAACCTCATTGTGGGTTGTTTTTTTTTTTTAAGATTTATTTTATTTATTTGAAAATCGGAGAGAGGTAGAGTCAGAGAGAGAGGTCTTTCATCTGCTGGTTCATTCCCCAGATGGCCACAACAGCTGGAGCAGCACCGATCTGAAGCCGGGAGCCAGGACCTTCTTCGGGTCTCCCACGTGGGTGCAGGGGCCCAAGGACTTGGGCCATCTTCCACTGCTTTCCCAGGCCACAGCAGAGAGCCAGATCGGAAGTGGAGCAGCTGGGACTAGAACTGGTACCGTTATGGGATGCCAGCGCTTCAGGCCAGGGCTTTAATCCACTGTGCCACAGCACTGGCCCCTCACTGTGGTTTTGATTTGCATTTCCCTGACAGCTAGTGATCCTGAACATTTCTTCATGTCTGTTGGTCATTTAGATTTCCTCTTTTGAAAAATGTCTGTTTAAGTCCTGGGCCCACAGCAGATTCTTTCCACAGCTAGCACTGCCTTGCTAGCAGCCCCCTTTATTGAAGACACACACACAGGAGCTTCCTACACATTCAGGCTCTCTTCACACCAACTCAGCAAGAAACTAACTGCTGTTTCTCTTTTACAGATACAGAAAATGAGACCCAGAAAGGCTAAATGTTTTGTTCACCAGTTTCACAGCTAGCAAGCAAGGGAGTCCAGCATTGAAACTATGTCTAACAGGCTCAGCTAAGCACAGCGCCAGCTTCCTCCCCCATGCCAGCTTCTATTTGATGTCCCTTTGCCTCTACACAGACAGGGATGTGCACACATGTGCCGGCAGCGAAGGCCTCGCCTACTCATGTGCAGCACTCTGCACAAGAGGACATTTCTGTGAACAGTGCAAACGCTCCCATGGGGAATGTGGATTCTTCCTACAGGACAAAGATCAGGAGTCATCTTGAATCTGTGCCCTTGAAACAGAGCCAGGGTCTAAAAGCTTTTACGGAACCCACATGAATCACAGTCATCAATATGCCATTAGATCCTGGACATTAATTCCCTAAAAGTATTTCTGAGCCTTTGAGGGGATTAACCCTTGCAATATTAATCTCCCCCAACAAGCTACAGTTGCTGGCTTTACTTTTTCCATTTAAATGAGAGGTTAACTTTTAATTTTTCTATCTTCATTACATTTACTTACATAATGCTGTTTTATAAGTGATCCCTCTAGTTCTACTTCCTGAAAACTGGGAGGATCCAAAATATTCAGTCTTCAAAATTCTGAGGCTCCCAAACCTCAAGCAGCAGAAACAGTGGTGCTGCCCTCCCTGGCTTCTGGGTCAGCACAGTGTTCCTCAACGGTTCGGGGAGTTGGAGGCCATCCCCCAGACAGCCCAGGGGCAACACAGTCTTTCAGTGAAGCTGGTTTTTCAGAAGTCATCTAATTCCACTGCCTCTGCCATGCAGACTCAGCTCCCTCAACCCTCCTGCAGTGCCTTCTCTCACAAGGGGGGCCTGGTCTGCTTATCCTACCCATCCCCACAACACCTCCACTGTGATCCTATATATGCTTCTTTCACAGAGTCAGTCTAAATGTCTCCAATTGCAGCCCTTCAGACAGTCTGCTTGCCTAACCCCAAGGAAAGGAGGAAGAAGACTGAGCTGAGCTAGGCTCTGAGTAGGCTCTGAGCACACGTAACTGCCTCAGCCCCAGGCTTTCGTCACTGGTGAAGCAGGACATAGGGTTTGCTGTCAGAAGCCCTAGCTGACTCCTGACAGAAGCAGGATGCCCTGAGCCAGCTTCTCGATGTCCCAATCTCCCTGTTGAGCTGTCTAGGACTGCACATGCACACACACAGGCAAGAGTGCTCAGCTCTGGGCCCAGCAGGCGGCTCAGGGCAGGGTTTCTGACACTTCCCCTGCTTGCAGGCTCCAAACTCAGTCCCATCCCTTCTCCCCTCTCCCAGGAGCAAAACTGGTAGGGCAGCAAGACTGTGTCACTCCCCTCACTTAGACACCATACTCCTAATAATATACCTGTACATATTTGGTATCTGCCATCTGGAACTGATGTGACTATGCCTCTCATAATGGCATAAAGCTCTCCAAATGCACACAGAGGAGCTCCTTGCAAAGGCAGATTGCCATACTTCATGCCTAGTGGATCAGAATCTGCATTTTAAAAGTCCAAGATCATCCTGGGCACATTAAAGTTTAGGAAGCACTGGCCTAGATCCCTGGAGACAAAAAAGGATTTGAATTCCAATTTTCTCATGGAATACCCTTCCTTCCCATCCCTGCACTATGACTTCCAGGCACACCAGGGGGCCTCACTAGCATGGAGAGAGAGTTGAAGCTGAGGGCGGGCTGAGTGTGCTTTGTGCTCATAGGAGCATCTTCTTACACCAACCTCCCAGGCACTTACTTGAACTCTGTGTGACCAAAGTTGCAAAGGTAAATACTGATTTTATTTTTAATAAACCAACATCAAATTCCTAGACATGAGTCCCACTGAGAACTAGAACAATATCAGACTGAAGAGAACAAAAACTCAGTAGCATTCTCCGACATCCACGAGGTGGTGGGCCCCTCCCTACCATGCACAGAGATGCTGCTGCACACCACACTTCCCTTGGCCCAGCTAGGGACTCCTGACCTAAAGTGCTACAGGGCCTTCTCCTGCCATTTGAGATTTATGCTAACTGAACCAGTACTTGGTGATTCAGTACCAAGGTGGAAGGGTATAAAGATAGAGGAAGAGGAAGGGAAGTGGGGATAGGTAGAGAGGAGAGGGAATACAGAGAAGGTGGATTGGGAAGGGAGGGAGGGAACTGACACTAGCAGCAAGGGTGAACTCTTGTGAGCCTCGGACAGGATACTCAGAGCAACTTATAACCTATTCCCAGATACAGGGGCAGGAAGCTCTGTGACCCTGGCTGGGGAGCCAGGCAGGTTGTGGCCTTTTGCAAAAGCCCCCAGCACCTCTAATGGCAGTCAGGGTGCAGAAGTGCTGCTTCAGGAGGAGACAGAACTGGTTTGAATCCATTACTGTATCTGGCACTGGTGCAGCAATGAGGGGGTTTTCTAAAACACAACCTTGCAAATGTAAAGGCACGAAAGAGTGTCCTGAAGGCGAAGTGTGCCATCAGGAGGAGGAACCTGCCAAGACTCATCTTCACAGTGACATCACGGTGCATGTTTCAGAAGCATGGCCTTGGCGCTCTGCCTCCACATGGACTAAATCAGTACACACCATGGTCCAGGCAACACTTATTTCTACTTCTGGGGTCAGTAAACTGTGGCTCTCAGGCCATTGTACAACTTAGCAACTAAAACTGGTTCTTACAATTTTAAAAGATTAAGCAGAAAAAGAGTATGCGACCACATGTGATCCGAGCTCCCAAACCTAAAATATTTCAGGGCCTTCACGGAAAACAGCCCGAATGCACCCTGGGAGGCACTTTTCCTGCTGACTCACAGCCAGGAAGGCCCTAAAATGCCTTGAAAGGGTGAAACCAGATGGAAGTTGGTCTCCATCATCCTACAAATCACAAGACCATCATGGCCACCAACCTTAAGGCCCCTGAAGAATGGCCAGAGACCCTTCTCTCTATGCACATAGGGGACCACCCGGTCAAGGAAGCTCAGGAAAAACAAAAGGAGTCTGTGAGGCCCCTTTGCTGGTGAGGGAGCCTCACTGCACCAGCCTGGCAATCACTTACCCAAAGCGCCTGCATCTTCGGTCTGGGTCTTGCTGCGACCCCACAAGAAGTCCCAAGATGCTCACCAAGGCCCCTGCTCACCAGGGTGGAGCCTTGAGCTGAAGATGTTCCCGAGATAAGCAAACAGCAGTATCCCTGGCTCGTTCGAACAGCTGACACAGCCAGCCAGTCTCCACAGTTCACCCCAAAGCCTGGCTCATCACAGGAAATGACACACTGGAACGAGCCACTCTGAGGAAGCAGTCTGGAACTCGTGGCCGCACCCCATCACTGTGCTGTGCAGACAGCAGGAGCCATGCTGCTGGGCTCTGAGAGCTCCTTACCCAGCAAAGAGGACAATCACATTGGACTCTGGGCTCAGCACACCAAAGCCAGAAACAGAGGCATTCCTCGGATGGGTTCTGTGGAGGCCAACCAGAGACCAGGCTCCCAGAAACCAGAGGAGAGCCTGGCTTTGTTATCTTCAAAAGCAATCGCCATAATGTAGTCAGCAGACGGTAGTGCTCTATGCCGTATACCTGCACTACATCACATCATTCTGTAGGTCATTTGGCTCACAAAATTGATTTAGGAGAGATTATTCAATTCCATTTTACATTTTCATGTTTGGGAACTCTGCCAGCAGCAACTTCTGTTCTTCCAGAGGTCAGGAAGCTATGGACGAGGCAATCTCTTGCTGTTGTCCATGGAACTCCATATTCCCTTCATGAATTTCCTGTCAATCTTCCAATTACTTCAAATGCGATTGCCCTTCACTCAGACAGTGTTTTATGTCTCCATGTCTGCCTCCTTCCCCTCTCTGATTACCTCCTCATCTGCAGACAGACTCCCTTGGAGCCCCCGGGGCGCCTGTGTCGGACAGGGCAGGCAGGCCCTGTCAGCCTCTTATTCACAGCCAGTTTGCTGACCACAGCAAATATAAGCCAGTATGTTTTACATTTTTAAAATGCTTGCATTTAGTCCTATTTCCCAAAAAACCAACTGCCACCACATTTCCTTACTCTTTTAATTCAGGAAAAACACTGAGCTATAGCAACTACCCTGGTATTGTCAACTTCCCTCATTCTAGTTGATCCCTAATCCACACTAAACCAAACCTGCCCTTCTCCCAGCCACTCACAGTGACTCCATGCTGCCCAGAGTAGCTACCAATGTGTCCTTGGAGCTGTCCCCCATGTCTGACATGGCCATCACCCTACCTGCTCAGCAGCCAGACAGCACTGACCAGTGTTCTTCCCACTCTCCCCTGATGTAAGCATGTCTTGCTCTGACCTCTTGACACTGGGAGGTCCAGCCATAGTCCTGGGCCAGTCTCTCCCGCTAAATAGGCCCTGCCAGTAATCCCAATGCAAATGAGCCCCACTGCCATCTCCACGGTCTGGCCCTCTCTTCCAGGATCCTATTCACAAGGGCAACAGCCTGTTCCTGTCTCTAGCATCACATGTCCAAATGGCAACCTGGAACCTCCCCAGACCTTCCCCTACTCCTGCCCAGTGGCCCTGAGGGCTTACCCATGTGTGACAACTGTGATACTGCTGCCTTTACAACCTATCAGGTCAAAGGTCATTCTAAATCCAGGTTTTCTTCATGCCATACATTCATGTGTGAGTAAACCCTGTGAGCTCTGCCACCAAACCATGTCCAGAACCCAATCACCTCCACACCACTACTGCTATCCTGGAGGAAACCACCCCTCTTCCCTGAGTTAACAGAATGGCCTCCTAGAATAGATTCCTTCTTCCTCTGTCACTGACCCCTGAAACAGCAGGCAGACTCATCCTGTTGAGCCTAAGTCCATCAGATCACTACTCTGCTTAGAACCCTGCAAAGGGGGCCAGTGTTGTGGCTTAATGGGTAAAGCTGCTGCCTGTGATGCCAGCATCCCATATGGGCACCAGTTCTAGTCCCAGCTGCTCCACTTCCAATCCAACTCTCTGCTATGGCCTGGGAAAGCAGTGGAAGATGGCCCAAGTCCTTGGGCCCCTGCACCCACGTGGGAGATCCAGAAGAATTTCCTGGCTCCTGGCTTCTGATTGGCTCAGCTCCAACTGTTGCAGCCATTTGGGGAGTGAACCAGCGGATGGCAGACTCACTCTCTCTCTCTCTCTCTCTCTCTCTCTCTCGCTCTCTCTTTCTCTCTCTCCCCGCCTCTCTGTAACTCTTTCAAGTAAATAAATAAATCTTAAAACAAACAAACAAACAAAAAATGAACTGCAAGGACTCCCTGTCTCCTGCAAAGAAAAACAAATCCTTCCACCCCTGGCCCACACCTCCCCTACAAGACTTGCTTCCCCTCAACCCAGCCACCACCCTCCTGCCCTGCCTGCAGCCACACCAGCCTCTCCTTGCTGTCCTGGGCATCTGCTCCTACAGTACCCGCCTGGGAGTGCTCTTCCCCTGAGAGCCATCTGTCTATCTCCCTCTCCAGTTCCTGGCCTCACCTCAGCGGCTACCTTCTCCCTGTTCCCTGTAAGCAGGTGACACCCTCTCCCCTCACTCTACACTGCTTCTGTTACAACATGCAGGTGACGTCCTAATCATGTCTACTTGTCACTGCATCTATCCACTAACAGAATACAAGGCTCCTGGGAGGGGTTTTCTGCTCTGTTCACTAACAGCACCCAAGCATCGAGAACACGGCCCTCAGCAAGCAGGCACTCCATAAATTTGAATTAAAGAACTGCCAGTCTCAAGACCTGAGCTTCCTGGTATTCAAAGTAGCAGGGGAGTAAAATGAGCTAGTTCTGACTGTGTGGTGTCTGAGGAACTGCCAGGACAGCACCACGGTTACTGGGAGCCAGGGCACAAGGCAGGCAGCAAGGCCAGGAGCAGCCACAAGCCGTCATATGGCCTCAGGAATCACTTTGTCTTGGAATAGGAAGAGCATGGGGAGGCCTCAGAAGATTTTTGGAAACAGGGATGGCATAATGTCACTTGTATTTTTTTAATTAAAAAAAAAACCTTTCATTTAATAAATATAAATTTCAAAAGTATAACTTTTGTATTATAGCAGTTCTTCCCCCCATAACCACCCTCCCACCCACAAACCATCCCATCTCCTACTCCCTCTCCCATCCCATTCTTCATTAAGATTCATTTTTAATTATCTTTATATGTCACCTGTATTTTTTAATTAAGCTTTTTTAAAAAGATTTATTTATTTGAAAGTCAGAGTTACACAGAAGAGAGAAGGAGAGATAAAGAGAAAGGTCTTCCATCTGCTGGTTCACTCCCCAATTGGCTGCAACAGCCATAGCTGCGCTGATCCAAACCCAGGAGCCAGCAGCTTCTTTTGGGTCTCCCACACTGGTGCAGGGGCCCAAGAACGTGGGCCATCTTCTACTGCTTTCCCAGACCATAGCAGAGAGTTGAGTGGAACAGCCAGGACACCAACTGGTACCCATATGGGATGCCACTACAGCAGGCTTACCTGCTACGCCACAGTGCCCACCCCTTTTAATTAAACTTTTGATTTTGATTTTGAGATTACCATAAATTCACATTTAGTTGTAGAAATAATACAGAGATACTCCATGTACCTTTTTTTAAAAAAATTATTTATCTGAAAAGCAGAGTTATAGAGAGAGAGGGAGAGACTGAGAAAGGGGTCTTCTATCTGCTGTTTACTCCCCAGCTGGCTGCAACGGCTGGGGCAGGGCCAGGGCCAGGCTGAAGTCAGGAGCTAGGAGCTTCCAAGGGCACAGGGGCCCAAGCACCTGGGCCATTCTCTGCTGCTTTCCCAGGTACACTAAGAGAGCTGGAACAGAAGTGCAGCAGACAGGTGCCCATATGGGATGCTAATGCTGTAGGCTATGGCTTTAACCCACTGTGCCACAGTACCACCCCTCCTTGTACCCTTAAGCCAGTTTTTTAGTGGTGACATTTTGCAAAACTGTAGTACAGTATCATGACCAAGATATCAACACGAAAATAATCAAGACAAAGAAGGATTCCATCCTGACAAATGGCTCGTGTTTCGTACAGCTCAAACCACTTTCTTCCCCCTCCCATCTCTTCCTTAATCCCTAGCAACCACTAATCTGTTCTCCAGTTCTGTACTTTTCTCATTTCAACAATGTTCTATGCAGGGACTCAGACAGTATGCAACCATTGGAGATTGGCTTGTTTCACTCGGTCTAATTTTCTGGAAAGAATAAACAACAAGGGGCTGGTGCTATGGCATAGTGGGTAAAGCTGCCACCTGCAGTGCATCCCATATGGGTGCAGGTTCAAGTCCCAGCTGTTCCACTTCCAATCCAGCTCTCTGCTATGGCCTGGGAAAGCAATAGAGGATGGCCCAAGTCCTTGGTACCCTGCACGCAAGTTGGGGACCCTGACTTCTGGCTTTGGGTCAGCTCCAGCCGTTGAGCCCATTTGGAAAGTGAACCAGCAGACGGGAGACCTTTCTCTCTGTCTCTCCCTCTTTCTCTGTAATTCTGCCTTTCAGATAAATAAATAAATCTTTTTTAAAAAAGTGAATTGACACATTTTCCCTCTTCTATCTTACAGAAAATACAATAACCAAAATACAATGGATGAATGGAGAGGTCAGAGGAAAGAATTAGTGAAATGCAAGCCAGAACAACAAAAATCACCCAACCTGAACAACAGAAGGATAACAAAATGAAACAAATGAACAGAAACCTGTAAACTATGAAAAAAGAGCTAACAATCATGTCATTCCAGGCCCAGAGGGAGAGGATATAGGCAGAAGTGAAAAAGTGCTTGAAGAAACAATAGCTAAAAAGTTTTATGTTATTTGTCTAGAACAGAGCAGTCACTGAGTAATAGTTTTGCATCTTGCTAGACTATTCCTCTTCTAGCCTTTTGGCTAGAAAGAGGATGTTTATGTTGAGACTTTTTTTTTTCCTGTACTATTGGTATTTATGGATTACCAACTTTTCAGGACCAAATCTGAACCAAAAGAGGCAAACATATACACACACAGCAGATTCACTATGATGCCATGCCTGGGTCCCAGAGTTCCTCACCTGTCTGCCATCCTCTTGCCATTTTTCAGAGTCTATGTTAATGTTACATAGAATGTCCAGGGTCTTCAGTTGTACTTAGTGGGAGAAACAGGAAAAAGCACATCCGTCCACTCATCTACTCATCTTCCCTGCAGTGGAAGTCAACATACATTTTTAGAAAAAGCATTCTGACAACTGGGCTAATAATCGCCTGTGACTCCACAAAAACCAAAGAAAAGAGACCTGTGAAACACCAATTCAGTTATCCAGGTGAAAGATAATGGTGGTTTGGGTCCAGGGCAACAGCAATGTAGGTGGTAAAAAACGGGTCCTGGACGGCATCGTGGCTCAACAGGCTAATCCTCCGCCTAGCGGCGCCGGTACACCGGGTTCTAGTCCTGGTCGGGGCGGCAGATTCTGTCCCGGTTGCCCCTCTTCCAGGACAGTTCTCTGCTATGGCCCAGGAGTGCAGTGGAGGATGGCCCAAGTCCATGGGCCCTGCACCCCATGGGATACCAGGAGAAGCACCTGGCTCCTGCCATCAGATTAGCGCAGTGCGCCTGCCGCAGCGTGCCGGCCGTGGCGGCCATTGGAGGGTGAACCAATGGAAAAGGAAGACCTTTCTCTCTGTCTCTCTCTCTCACTATCCACTCTGCCTGTCAAAAACAAAAACAAAACAAAACAAAACAAAAAAAAAAAAAAAAAAACGGGTCCTGAATATCTAGTGAAGCAAGCACAGGCAGATAATATTAGACATTAGGCTGATAATATTAGACATTAGGCTGATAATATTAGACATGGGCCATGAGAGAAATAGGAGAGTAAAAAATGATTCCCAGGATTTTGGACTGACAAATGGGTGAATGGAACTGCCAGTGAAAGCTGATGAAGGAACAGGTTAGAGTGAAAGAACAATGAGTGGATTATGTTTACTTTTTTTTTTCTTGAGAGAGAGAAAGAGAGAGATCTTCCATCCACTGGTTCACTCCCCAAATGACTGCAACAGTCATTTGTTGTGCCATGATGAAGCCAGAAGCCTGGAGATTCTTTCTTATGGGTCTTCCACATGGGTGCAAGGGCACAAGCACTAGGGCCATCCTCTGCTGCTTTCAGGTACATTAGCAGAGAGCTGGCCTGGAAATGGAACAGGGTCTCAAATGGGGGTCTTGAAGGGGCCTGTATAGAATGTCTGCATGGCAGGTGGCGGCTTTACCTGCTATGCCACAATGCCAGCCCCTGGATTATGTTTTCAAAGTGTAAAGTGAAAGATGCCTACCATACAGTCACATAGAGGTATTAGGTAACAAATGGATATCAGCCTGGAGTTTAAGGGCTGAAAGATGTACTTGAAATTCATCAGCATATATGTGGTATTTGAAGTCCTGAAATCAGGTAAGATCACTAAGGGAGTAAGAAGAAAGAGAAAAACAAAGAATCTAGCCCTGGGGTTCCAATGAAGATTGGCATATGGGAACCACCCACTGGTTCACTCCCCAAGCAGCCACAAGAGCCAGGGCTGAGCCAAGCCGAGGCCAGGAACCAGAAGCTTCATGGATACAGGCACCCAAACACTTGATCCATCCTCTGCTGCTTTTCCCAGGCTATAAGCAGAGAGAGCTGGATAGGAAGTGGAGCAGCCAGGACACAAGCCCACGCTCACATGGGATGCTAGCACTGCAGGCTACAGCTTCACCTGCTATGCCACAGCACCAGCCCCCTTAAGTTAATCTTTACCATGGACCTACTTTAGTATGGACACAGCAAAGTAATGATATCTAAGGTGAACAAGACTTGTAGGATCGCAGAAAGATGTAGAAACATAAGAGGTATACTGGGCTGCAAGAGGCGATCGTAGACAAATACATGCAATACCACAATAGAATAGCAAATTCTGTACCAGATGAGAAGTCAGGACAGAATTCTCCAGAGATGGGATGCTGTGCCTTGAAGACGGCTGTCAGAATCAGTGAAGTGCCTCCTGTGAAAGCTTTTTAAGGGGCTGGTGCTGTGCCATAGCAGATTAAGTTGCACCTGCAGTGCTGGCATCCCATATGGGCACCAGTTTGAGTCCTGGTTGCTCCACTTCCTATCCAGCTCTCTGATAGTGCGCCTGGGAAAGCAGTGGAGGATGGCCCAAGAGCTTGGGCCCCTGCACCTACATGGGAGACCTGGAAGAAGTTCCTGACTCCTGGCTTCAGTCGGCCCAGCCCTGGCCATTGTGGCCAGCTGTGGAGTGAACCAGCTGATGGAAGATTTCTCTCTCTCTCTCTCCCTGTCTGTAACTCTGCCTTTCAAATGCATAAATAGAACTTTTTTTTTTAAAAAAAGCAGCTTTTTAAAAACAAAGTAAAAGTATATGCAATTAAGAGAGTATTAAGTATTTTTTTAAAGATTTATTTATCTATTTAAGAATTACAGAGAGAGAAGGAGAGGCAGGAAGAGAGGTCTTCCATCCGCTAGTTTACTCCCCAATTGGCCACAATGGCCAGCGCTGCACCAATCCGAAGCCAGGAGCCAGGAGCCAGGAGCCAGGAGCCAGGAGCTTCTTCTGGGTCTCCCACATGGGTGCAGGGGCCCAAGCACTTGGACCATCTTCCACTGCTTTTCCAGGCCATACAGAGAGCCAGAACAAAAGAACAGCCAGGACTCAAACAGGTACCCATATGGGATGCCAGGACTGCAGGCGAAGGCTTAGCTCACTATGCCCCTTGAGTTTTAACTCTTTTTTTAAAAGAGGCAGAGAGGGGCTGGTACTGTGGTGCAGCGGATAAAGACATGGCCGTCCCAAATGGACACTGGTTCAAGTCCCAGCTGCTCCACTTCCAATCCAGCTCTCTGCTATGGCCTGGGAAAGCAGTAGAAGATGGCCCAAGTCCTTGTGCTGCTGCACCTGCATGGGAGACCTGGAAGAATCTGCTGACTCCTGGCTTCAGATCAGCTCAGCTCTGCCATTGTGGACATTTGGGGAATGAACCAGTGGATGAAGACCTCTCTCTCTCTGGCTCTATTTCTCTCTGTAACTCTTTCAAATAAATAAATCTTTTTTAAAAAGAGAGAGATGGAGGATTACTGATTTTAGTGCTCACACAATATCCGTTAAAGCAGAAATATATTAATGGGTACTGCTAGAATTTAATTTTTCATCTTTAATGTTTATGAAGTGTTTTATATGAAGTTAAAAGAATGTTGAGCTATGGAATAGACACATAGAAGTCTACCTTCTCAGCCAACAAGACCACCAGGGTATAACCCTCCTGGTCTCCATCATGTAAGCTTATTGGCTTAACCATTTTGAGTATTTCAATCATAATCCTAACACTGTAAGCAAAGACCAATAGAAAAGGATTTGAAAACAGCAAGTCACAAAGGGACAAATACTATTTGGTTCCACTTATATGAGATACTGAGAGGAGTCAAATTTGCAGAAACAGAAAATAGAATGGTGACTTCCAGGAATTATTGAGAGGGGAAAATGAAGAATTTTTGTTTAATGGGTTTAGCACTGCAGCTTAGAAAGACAGTGAGTTCCAGAGATAGCTGGTAATGACAGTTGCACAGCAAGGTGAATGTACTTAATGCCACTTAGCTACACACATAAAAATGGTTAAGATGATAAATTTTAAGCTACCATATTTTACAATTTTAAAAAATAAATATAAGAAATCTAAAACAAAACCAGAAACAAAGAGGGGAGAAATTTTGCTTCTGCCCATGATGGAGTAACTTTTCTAATATGGACAACCAGAAAACAGAGATAGATAGACAGATAGACAGATAGATAGATAGATAGATAGATATAAAATACATTAAACAAATTATTTCATGTGTTATATTACAGGCTACACAATGTTGTGTTTGGGGAAAATCCTTAATAAAAGCACTTTCCAGACAGTGGCAAGGAAGAACACAAAAAGATAACCAGAGCATTACTGAGTTGGTCAAACAGGTCAAAGCTCAGGAAGGCTGAGGGAGTTGAGAATGTAAGGAAGAGATACATGGGAAGATTCCAAAAAGGAGAGAGGTAATCATTTAAAAAAAAAAAAAAAAATTCCACAAAGCTGCAAGGGAGGAGGTATCCCCTCCAGTCTGCTACCAAACATTGAACAACACATGAAACTCCATGAGGCTAGTCAAAAAAAAAAAAAAAAAAAAAATCCAGAGTTATCAATGAATGGAGTCCACCACTGAACAGAGGGCTGCAAGAAGGTGCAGTTGGAGCAGCCAGAGTGAAAACCTGCTGAACCACCAAGGCCATCAATAAAGACAGGCACAAAGCTGTTTGCCAATAACAGGGCTAAATTAGCTCTAGAGTAAAAGATACTCTATATCCAACCCAGCAAAGCTTAAAATAAAACTGTAAAAATATCAACCTGACCATAAGTAACTTATCTGCCTTCACAAATGAAAGAACTCAACACTTTTTTTTAATTATAAAATCCAGGCCGGCGCCATGGCTTAACAGGCTAATCCTCCACCTTGCGGCGCCGGCACACTGGGTTCTAGTCCCGGTTGGGGCGCCGGATTCTATCCCGGTTGCCCCTCTTCCAGGCCAGCTCTCTGCTGTGGCCCGGGAAGGTAGTGGAGGATGGCCCAAGTGCTTGGGCCCTGCACCCGCATGGGAGACCAGGAGAAGCACCTGGTTTCTGGCTTCGGATCAGCGAGATGCAGCGGCCATTGGAGGGTGAACCAACGGCAAAAAGGAAGACCTTTCTCTCTGTCTCTCTCTCTCTCACTATCCACTCTGCCTGTCAAAAAAAAAAAAAAAAAAATCCAGACACTTGCTATAATATTCACAATATCCACCAATAAATTAAAATTTACTGGACCTACAAAGAAGCAGAATATGTAAAAAGAAAAAAGAAAAAAAAAATGGTCAACAGAAACAGATCCTGAAATACATGATGAACCATCAAAAAAGGACAGTAAATAACTACTATAAATATGCATAAATACATACTAAAAGATAAACAGAAGATTTTAAAAAGGGGAGCCAGATGGAACTTTGGAGATGGAACAAATATATGGTAATTTTTAGTAAATTAAAGTAATAGTCAATTAAATATGCACAAGAAAAAGAACTGGACAACACAGAAATAGAAAATACCCGATCTGAAACATAGTGGGGGAAAAAGCCTCAGTGACTTGTGGGACAAAAATCAGTGTAACATGGCCCAGAAGTCTCGGGAGAGTAGAGAGGAAAGTGCGCTGAAAATGTATTTTAAGAAATAATGGCAGAAAATATTTCAAATTTGATTAAAAAAGCATTAAGCCCACAGATTTAAAAAAATTTAATGAAATTCAAGAAAACCATACTAGGGCACCAAACAATGGAAGGAGAAACAAGTACAGAGGAAAAATATAAGAATGAGCACAGAGTGCTTATCAGAAATAATACAGTCAGGGCCAGTGTTGTGGCACAGTGGTTAAGCTACTACCCGTGATACTAGCATCCTATTTCAGAGCACAGTTTGAGTCCTGGCTGCTCTGCTTCCAATATAGTCCCCTGCTAATGGACCTGAGAAAGCAGCAGAAGATGGCCCAATTTCAGCTGGACTCCTGCTACCCACAGAGGACAGCGATGGAGTTCCAGCCTGGCTATTGTAGCCATTTGGGGAGTAAACTACCATATGAAAGACTTTTATCTCTGTCTCTCCCTCTCTCTATCATTCTGCTTTTCAAAAATATTAAAAATAATAATACATTCAAAGAATAATGGATAAAAAGCTTTAAATTACTAAAAGAAAAGCTATCAATCTACAGTTCTTGTTAGGAAACTGGTGCAGTTTTAGCCAGGTGGCTGCATGGCCCAGCTACCTGAGCCAGGCTCCACCCCCATCCTAATGGGATTCGCTGCTCCTGCTTCCCTGCCGGCCCTCAGGCAAAGTTTTAAAAGGGCCTGTTCCTGAACACGTGCTCTCTTGGCTCTTCTCTCTTGGCCCCTCTCTCCTGTACTCTCCTCGGTTCCTCTCTCTAGCCTCCTCCTCTGGTCTCTTGGCTCGCTCTCTCGGCTCCTCTCATCTCTCTTCTCTCCTTGCTAGCTCCTCTCCTCTCTGTTTCTCTCTTATACTCTCTTTCTCTCTCTTTCCCTTCACCGCCCCTTCACTCTGGTCTGCTGGGTGTTCCCCAATAAACCCTTTCCCTTACTCCAGTGTTCGGTGTGTTTTGCAACGGCTAACATTAATACATAACAGTTCTACTTCCAGAAAAAATATTCTTCAGAATTAAGGGGAATTAAAGACTTTTTCAGATAAATAAAAGCTCAAATAATTTGTCACCAGCAAATTTTGGCAATAAGATATGTTAGTTCCTCCTGGGGAATTAAAATGGTACCAGGGGAGCACTTACAAAAGGAAAAGAAACCACTAAAACAGGACAATACAGTGATATTGTCAGTGATGCAGATAATACAAAATGCTTACAGATAAAGGACTTGCTTTTTTTTTAAAAAAAAAAAAAAAAGGAGGAGGAACAGAATAGATGGAACAAATAAGCAAATAACAAGATAGTAAATATAAAATCAACAATCTCAATCACTGCAATAAAAGTAAATGGATAAAACATTCCAAAAGACCAAAATGTATGCTATCTACAACAAAACTATGTTAAATATAAAGACACAAATAGGTTAAAAGAACAGAAAAGATATACTATGCAAACTCCAACTAAAGATAAAATGAACATTTCTTAATGATAAAAATGGTAATCACTGAAGACATAACAATCCAATAACAGGCTTTAAAATATATGAAACAAAAACTGACAGAACAAGACAACACTCCCATCCCTATACTAGAGAAGACAGACAAGAAATTGGTGAGGGCCGGCGCCATGGCTCAACCAGCTAATCCTCCGCCTAGCGGCACCGGCACACCAGGTTCTAGTCCCGGTCGGGGCGCCAGATTCTGTCCCGGTTGTCCCTCTTCCAGGCCAGCTCTCTGCTATGGCCCAGGAGTGCAGTGGAGGATGGCCCAAGTGCTTGGGTCCTGCACCTCATGGGAGACCAGGATAAGCACCTGACTCCTGCCTTCGGATCAGCGCAGTGCGCCGGCCGCAGCGCACCGGCCAAGGTGGCCATTGGAGGGTGAACCAATGGCAAAAGGAAGTCTTTTCTCTCTGTTTCTCTCTCTCACTGTCCACTCTGCCTGTCAAAAAAAAAAAAAAAAGAAATCGGTGAGAACACAAGACTTAAACGCCCTCTTTCTCAGCATATACAAAAATCAGCTCAAGATGGATCAAACACCTAAATTTAAAACCTGAGACCATGAAAATGCTAGAAGAAAATACAGGGGAAACACTTTAAGACACTGGCATAGGTAATGACTTCCTAAATAAGGCCTCCCAAAGCACAAGCAACAAAACCAAAACTAGACAAATGAAATTATTAGAATCTTTTGCATAACAAAGGAACAATCAGTAAAGTGAAAAGATATCCAAAAGAATGGGTAAAAATATTTGCAAGCCTCTTACCTGACAAAGGTTTACTATCTAGAATATATCAGCAATTCAAAAAACAACCAATCCAGTGAAGAAACCAACAAAGGACCTCAACAGACAGTTTTCAAAAGACAAAATACAGAGGCTGGCAGCACTGCCAAGGCACAGTAGGATAATCCTCCGCCTGCGGCGATGGCATCCCATATGGGCACCAGTTCTAGTCCTGGCTGCTCCTCTTCCAATTCAGCTCTCTGCTGTGGCCTTGGAAAGAAGTAGAAGGTGGCCCAAGTCTTTGGGCTCCTGCATCCACGTAGGAGACCCAGAAGAAGCTCCTGGCTCCTGGCTCCTGGCTCCTGGCTTCAGATGGACCCAGCTCTGGCTGTTGTGGTCATTTGGGGAATGAACCAGCAGATGGAAGACCTCTCTCTATCTCTCCCTATCTCTCTCCTTCTGTATCTCCACCTTTCAAATAAATACATAAATCTTAAGAAAAAAAAAAAAAACTGGAAATAAACTCTCCATATGATCCAGTAATCTGACCATTGGATGTATACCCAAAAGACATGAACACATTGTACCACGGTTACCTGCACCACAACATTTATAGCAACACTGTTCACAATAGTTAAAATATAGAATCAACCAAGGTATCCATCATCAGATAAATGGATAAAGAAAATACACACACACACACACACACCACAATGGAATATTATTCAGCTATAAAGAATGAAATTCTGTCATTTGTACCAAAATGGATAGAACTGGAGGACACTATATTGAGTGAAACAAACTGAGCACAGAAAGACAAATACCACATGCTCTCCCTTATATGTGGGAGCAAAATTTAAAAAAAAGAAAGAAAAAAAAAAAAAAACAGGGGCCAGCACTGTGGCGTGCGGTTAAAGCCACTTCCTGCAGTGCCAACAACCCATGTGGGCGCTGGTTCCAGTTCCAGCTGCTCCCCTTCCAATCCAGCTCTCTGCTATGGCCTGGGAAAGCGGTGGAAGATGGCCCAAGTGCTTGGGCCCCTGCACCCACACGGGAGACCTGGAAGAAGCTCCTGGCTCCTGGCTTCAGATCAGCTCAGCTCTGGCTGTTGCAGTCATCTGGGGAGTGAACCAGTAGATGGAAGACCTCTCTCTGTCTCTGCCTCTTGTAGCTCTGTCTTTCAAATAAATAAATAAATCTTTCAAAAAATGGAATGAAACTGATTGATTCCTGCGTTCTAGTCAACAATAATGTATCAATGTCAATCCCATGTTTTTGATGGTGTACTACAGTTACCCAAGATGTCACCACTGAAGAGGACAAAAGACTCTGTATTGTTTTTTCAATGTCCTGTGAATCTAGTTCAAAACAAAAATTTTTAGCAGCTAGCATTGTGGCACAGGCTGCTAACAACACCAGCATCCCATATTGGACTGCCAGTCAAGTCCCAGCATCTCCACTTCCAATCTACCTCCCTGCTAATGCACCTGAGAAAGCAGCAGAAGATGGTCCAAGTATTTGGGTCCCTACCACCCATCTGGGATACCCAGATGAAGTTCCTGGCTCCAGGATTCAGCCTGGCCCTGGCCCTGACTGTTGTAGCCGTCCAGCAGATGAAGACCTTTCTTTTTCTTTCTTTTTTTTTTTTTTTTTTGACAGGCAGAGTGGACAGTGAGAGAGAGAGAGAGAGAGACAGAGAGAAAGGTCTTCCTTTTCCGTTGGTTCACCCTCCAATGGCCTCTGCGGCCGGCGCACCATGCTGATCCAAAGCCAGGAGCCAGGTACTTCTCCTGGTCTCCTACGCAGGTGCAGGGCCCAAGCACTTGGGCCATCCTCCACTGCCTTCCCGGGCCACAGCAGAGAGCTGGCCTGGAAGAGGAGCAACCAGGACAGGATCCAGTGCCCCAACTGGGACTAAAACACTGGGGTGCTGGTGCCACAGGTGGAGGATAAGCCTATTGAGCCGTGGCGCCAGCCAGATGAAGACTTTTCTAATTCTCTGTTCCTCTCTCTCTGATACTCTGCCTTTCAAATAAATAAGTAAATAAATCTTAAATAAATAAAAAAAAATTTTAAGTATGTGGGTTACACCTAAAGTAGTGCTTAGAAATAAATTTACAGCCGGCGCCGCGGCTCACTAGGCTAATCCTCCGCCTTGCGGCACCGGCACACCGGGTTCTAGGTCCGGTCCGGGCACCGATCCTGTCCCGGTTGCCTCTCTTCCAGGCCAGCTCTCTGCTGTGGCCAGGGAGTGCAGTGGAGGATGGCCCAAGTGCTTGGGCCCTGCACCCACATGGGAGACCAGGAGAAGCACCTGGCTCCTGCCATCGGTACAGCGCGGTGCGCCGGCCGCAGCGCGCCTACCGCGGCGGCCATTGGAGGGTGAACCAACGACAAAAAGGAAGACCTTTCTCTCTGTCTCCCTCTACTGTCCACTCTGCCTGTCAAAAGAAAAAAAAGAAAGATTTACAGATTTAAATGCGAGTATCAGAAGAGAGAAAAACATTCAAAATCAATTATATTAACTTCTACCTTAAGAAACTATAAAAAGAAGAGCCAAGTATACTCAAAGTAAGAAGGAAGGGAATAATAAAATTAAGAATAAAAATTTTAGAGGCCAATGCTGTGGCACAGTGGGTTAAAGCCTCAGCTTGCAGTGCTGGCATCCCATCTGGGCACTGGTTCGAGTCCCAGCTGCTCCACTTCTGATCCAGCTCTCTGCTAATGTGCCTGGGAAAGCAGTGGAGGATGGCCCAAGTACTTGAGCTCTTCTACCAACATGGGAGACCTGGAAGAAGCACCTGGCTCCTGGCTCTGGATCAGCTCAGTTCCAGCCATTGGGGCCATTTGGACAGTGAGCCAGAGGATGGAGGACCTCTCTCTCTCTTTCTGTTTCTACCTCCCTCTGTAACTCTTGTCTTTCAAATAAACAAAATAAGTCTTTAAAAAAAAGAATAAAAATTTTAAAACAATAAATAGAGAAAAATCAATATCTACGTACATGAAAATAACCAATAAACTTAATCAACCTCTGGTGAAAGTTTAACAAAAGAGAAAAATATGGGTTACAAATATCAGACATGAGAGAGAAGATATCATCACAGAACTTACACAATGAAAAGAATAGTGATGCAATATAAAGACAAACTTAGTATCGCTGAACATGACTTAGGAGAAAATCCATACTTACTAACACAAATTATTACAATTGACCCAGGACACAAAATATGAAAAACTTTAAAAAAGATAAATTCTTAATGAAAAATCTTCCCACAAAGAAACTCCCAGATGAATTCTATCAACATTTTAAGAAAAACAAAACCATGATCCATCCTAAATTCTTTCAGAGTTCATTTAATTAAGCCAGCTTTTTTTTTTAATGATTTATTTTATTTATTCAAAAGACAGTTACAGAGAGAGAGAGAGAGAGAGAGAGAGAGAGAGAGAGAGAGGTCTTCCATCCGATAGTTCACAGCCAGAGCTGAGCTGATCCAAAGCCAGGAGCCAGGAACTTCCTCTGGGTCTTCTCATGAGGGCACAGGGGCCCAAGCACTTGGGCCATCTTTTACTGCTCTTCCAGGGCACAGCAGAGAACTGGATCAGAAGGGGAGCAGCCAGGTTTTGAACTGGCGCCCATATGAGATGCTGGCGCTGCAGGCCATAGCTTTAACCTGCTGCACCACAGCGCCGGCCCCGTCAGCTTTTTTTTTTTTTTTTTTTTTTTTGACAGGCAGAGTGAACAGTAAGAGAGAGAGAAAGGTCTTCCTTTTCCATTGGTTCACCCCTCAATGGCCACTGCGGCCAGCACACTGCAGCTGGCGCACCATACTGATCCACAGCCAGGAGCCAGGTGCTTCTCCTGGTCTCCCATGCAGGTGCAGGGCCCAAGGACTCCCGGGCCACAGCAGAGAGCTGGACTGGAAGAGGAGCAACCAGAATAGGATCCAACGCCCCGACCGGGACTAAAACACCAGGGTGCCGGTGCCACAGGCGGAGGATTAGCCTATTGAGCCGCGGCGCGAGCCCCTGTCGGCTTTATTCTGTCACAGATCCAACAAAGATATCACAAGAAAACTACCAGTTTCCCTCATAATCATAGATTTTAAATCTTTTAAAAATATCAGCAAATCGAACTTGGATATACATATATATATTTATGTATATATATAAATGTAATATGTAGATAATCCATCAGGACTAAGTGAGATTCAACTTAGGAATAAAGTTGGCTTAACATTTAACAAATGCAATTCAAAATACTCAGAATGAAAGTAAAATATCCCATAATTACCTCAATAAATGCAGAAAAGGCATTTGAAAAAACTCAGCATACATTCATGATAAAAATAAATAACTTAAAAAGTCAGAAAACAAGAAGGGAACTTCTTTAAGACTAAAAAAATCTATGAAAAACCTACAGTTGATGTTATATTTCATGGTGAATGAGACAAATAAAAGTCAAGCAGATTCATTCACCACCTTTGTTCAATATTATACCAGAAATCCTAGATAATAAAGCAGGAAAAAAAATGAAAAGCAAACATATTTGAAAAGAAATAAGCAAAACTATTTTTATTCATAGATGACAAGATCATGGCACTAGTAAGTGATTTCAGCTAAACTGAGGACATGAGTTCAACACGTAAAACAAACTATTTCCATATACTAGCTAACAATTAGAAATGAACATTTTTAAACTCATATATAATAGTACCCAAAACTATGAAAATTTTAGGGGATAAATGTAACAAAGTATGTGTAATATTTATATACTGAGAACTTCAGGACAGCACTAAAAGAAATTAAAGACTTAAAAAATGGAGAAGCTAGGATGTGCACTGACTGCAAGACTCACTATTGGTAAGATGTCAATTCTCCTTGAATTGATCTACAGACTCAAAGCAATCTCAATTGTGTTAGTCCATTTTATGTTGCTATATTAAAATAACTAAGACCGGCTAATCTACACATGATAAGGACTCCAGGGGCTCCTGGAAAGGAAAGAAAAACACTGGAAAGAGAAAACACATCATGTAATTTTCCAAGAGCCATAAGGAAAAGGGAGACAGGACTTGGGGGAACATATACAATGTAATCTTCAGATGTTGAGTCTGCCTAATGGACCTGATTGATCACTCTGTACACTTCTATGCAAAATAGGCTATGCCAATGTCAGTTACTTGATTGGTTCATGTAGTATGTCTCATTAGCATACACTTTGAGTTCTCCTGGTTGGTCATAATCCCTGCCCTCCAATTGGTTGTTATTAGCAAACACCTTCAGTTCTTTTGATGGGTCATAATCCCTGCTTTCCAATTGGTTGATATTCTGGCATTCTGATTGGTTGTTATTCTGTGCCTCCCCTGATTGGTTAAATCTGTACTCACTTCTCAGAAAGGGGCCATCCAGAGAATTACTTTGTGTCTAAATGAGCCAGCACTTGCAAGCTTCTCTAGCAACTCCTCCTTTGACAACCCCTCCTGTCTGCTGCAACAGGAGGTTTATTGCTTTCAATAAATTTCACTTTGCTCACCATTCCTGTAAGTGTGGAAATTCTTTTTTGGCCTGAGACAAGAACCAAGATAACCCTCATCATCCTGCAACCTAAGGAAAACAAGTTTATTTAACTCACAGTTCAGGAGATTTAAGGCATGGTGCTAGTATCACCTCAGCTCTGGTGAAGAACTCATGGCAGATAGCAGGAGCGTGTGCAAGAAAGAGAGATTACCTTTCAAATCAGAAAGTTTAAGGGTCTGGGGTCCCACAATCCCTTCCAAGGGCACACCTCCTTTTGATCTACACACCTCTCATTAGGTCTCACCTCTTAAAGTTCTTACCACCCTACACATCACCAGACTGAAGACCAAGCCTCCAGCACATAAATCCCTGAGGGACAGACTACGTCTAAACCATAGCATCAATCAAAACTCTAGCAGGCATTCTGGCAAAAGACAGGCTGATTCCAAATCTCTGTTTTATAATAGAAAGACCTATAATAGCCACAATTATTTGGAAAAAGAACAAAGTTGGAGGATCCCATGTATTCAGTAATCAATACAGAGTAATATTAGCATAAAGATAGAGTCTAAAAATAGACAAGCTTGAATGATCAATTAATTTTCAACAAAGATGCCAAGGCATTTTGGTGCGGAAAAAAAAATATTTCCTAGGGCCAGCGCTGTGGCGCAGCAGGTTAAAGCCCTGGCCTGAAGTGCCAGCAACCCATACGAGTGCCAGTTCAAGACCCCGCTGCTCCTCTTCTGATCCAGCTCTCTGCTATGGCCTGGGAAAGCGGTGGAAGATGGCCCAAGTGCTTGGGCCCCTGCACCCACACGGGAGACCCAGAAGAAGCTCCTGGCTCCTGGCTTTGGATCAGCACAGCTCCAGTCATTGCGGCCATCTGGGGAATGAACCAACGAATGGAAGACCTCTCTCTCTGTCTCTACCTCTCTCTGTAACTCTGTCTTTCAAATAAATAAAATAAATATTTAAAAAAATTTGCAAAAAAGAAAAATATTTCCAACAAATTGTGTCACAAGAACTGGTTATCTATTTGAAAAATAAATAAAATCTTGACTCTTACACTTAACACCATACTAAAAAATTAATGTAAAAGTAAAAACTAAATCCATGGAACTTTTAGAAGAAAGCAAAAGAGAAAATGTTTTTGACATTAGGAGTAAAGGAGGATTTCTCAGAAATGTCAAAGAAACAGTAACAGCAACAAAAACAATACATCACTAAACTGGAAAAAATTATTTACACTTCATCAAAATTTAAAAATTCTGTTCTTTGAAAGATGTCATTTACAAAATGAAAAGACAAATAACAGAATGGAAAAAATATTTTTCATACATGGATTAAAAAAAGATTTTATATATATAAAGATGTTTGTATAAAGATCTTTACAACTCAATAATAAGAAAATGACATCCCAATTTAAAAAATCACAAAACAGCTGAGCAGACCCATTACAGAAGACATGAGTGCTAACAAGCATGCTGCTCACCATCATTAGTTGTCAGGAAAATAAGACCTGAAATAACAACAAGATACTAATACCTATCATTAGTCTTTAGGAAAATAAAAATTCAAAATCACAATGAGATACCAATATAATACTTCCAGTAAAATGGCTAAAACAGATGCTAATAGCAAGTGATTTGATTCTGCCATGTTATACAAATGTCGGTAAACTGGATTTGGCATACAGTGCTATTCAACAAGTCTTATGAGGCCACTCACCGTACCACCTACTCATTGTATCCCCAAATAATTACCCCCAAAAAATGAAAATATGCATGCTTATGACACACAAGTATTTGTATCTGCTTTATAATAACCAAAAGATAGAAATAATCCAAATATCAAAATTCAAGTAAACAAATACACCCTCCATTGAAATACTCAAAACTAAAAGGAAAAACAACCCATACAACATGGTTAATCAAAAAACACAAATGCTGAAACAGACATAATAAAGGAAGCCAGGAAATACTGTATGACTCTATGGACATAACAAAGACCATCAGTAAGCTCAGAGAACTAGAAAGTGAGCATGAGGATGTTGAATGGAAAGGGGCACCACAAACAGGGTGATTTCCTATGCATTGTTTCTGGTATTTGTTATCCAATAGTATACATATATCAAAATTCATCAAACTGTACAATTAAAACAGTTATACCGGATTGTATATAAATTATACAAAAGGAGGAGGAATTCTGCCTTCACTTAGAACGTACTGAGTCAGTGCAGGCCAATGCTATCAATAGAACAAGCAGATTGCTTTTAATGATAAATTGCAAAAAATATATTCTAAACCATCAAAGCAGTGAAGATGTTACAAATAAAAATAAACTGCTAATTCTGAACATTGCTTAAGAATTAGGCTTGCTCCAAGCTGAAGGATTCTACGGAACAAATGAAAATGGGCAGTGTTTCCTTGCTGGAACCTGAAGGAGTCCCTCCCCCTCAGTCCCGCCCCATAAACATCTGCTGAGTGCTGGGACTGTGCAAGGCCAGAGGAGCAGGCCAGCATGGCAGTGGCAATGCTCTGTATCTCCAGGGGTCTTGGGGACAGAGCTGCATTACATGAAGGGGACTGCAGCAAGTACACAAGCAGTCTACCCGGCCTCAAGTCCTTTGTCAGATTTTGAACCCACCAGTGTGTGGCAGAAGACTAAAGAGGTCAGCTCATAGTCTGAACAGCGCCAACTTTCAGGACTCAGGAGACAAGGACTTGCAAGGATCTCAGTCAAGAACCCAGAACAGCCATCCAAAAGATCAGATATAAACTAGAGTCTTCTAAAGAAGGGTCTTAGAGTCCACTTCAAAAAGCCAGAAAAAAGAACAGCAAAGTAAACACAAAGTTGAAAGGAAAAAAATAATGAAAAACAGAACTCAACAACATTTAAGACAAAAAAAATCAATCAAGCTAAAAGCTGGCCCTTTAAAAACAAATATTCACAGATAAATGAGCAAGATTTCAAAAGAGAAGGCAATCTATTCTAAATATTTTAAATAATTAGAATCATATGATACACAATATTTTGCAAATATTTTTCACTTGATATATTTTCCAGTTTCATGTAAGAAATATTTCATTTCATTTTAATTGATGAATAATATTTTAGCATATGGCCATATTTGTCTATTAATCAGTCAGTAGATATGATTTGTTTTAGCCTATTTGCTATTCTGAATAATGCTGCTAGAATTTATGTACATATTTTTATGTAGATCTGTCATCATTGACTCTGTAGATCAATTTTGAGACTATCATTATCTTGACAATTTTTTTTATTTATTTTATTTTTTTAAAGATTTATTTATTTGAAAGTCAGAGTTACACAGAGAGAGAAGGAAAGGCAGAAAGACAGAGAGAGGTCTTCCATCTGCTGGTCTACTCCTCAATTGGCCACAATGACCGGGGCTGTGCCTATCCGAAGCCAGGAGCCAGGAGCCTCCTCTCGATCTCTCACATGCGTGCAGGGGCCCAAGCACTTGGGCCATCTTCTACTGCTTTCCCAGGCAATAGCAGAAAGCTGGATGGGAAGTGGAGCAGCTGGGACTCGAACCGGTGCCCACATGGGATACCGGCACTCCAGGCAGTGGCTTTACCTGCTATACCACAGTGCCATGTTTAAAAGAAGCATATTTTCTGTTTAAAAGAAGCATTCAAGTTGAAAGCAGAATAGAAAAATCTGTAGCATATGAACTCCAAGTAGAGCTAACTGGAGCAGCTTTATTATTTCAGACAAAACTAATCCAGGCAAAACACAATACCAGAGAAAAAGCAGGACGCTTTACAATTGTAACTCCCTAATTATAAGAGAGAGGGGCTAGCATTGTGCCTATGACACCAGCATCCCATATGGGTGCTGGTTCTCATCGCAGCTACTCCACTTCTAAGCCTGCTCCCTGCTAATGTGCCTGGGAAAGTAGCGAAAGATGGCACAAGTGCTTGGGCCCCTGCACTCACATGAGAAACCCGGATGAAGTTCCAGGCTGTTGCAGCCATTGGGGAGTGAACCAGTGGATGGAAGATCTTCCCCTCCTCCATAACTATGCTTTTCAAATAAAATAAATAAATCTTTAATAAAAAATTACAAGAGGAGTCAGTTCAATGGGAAGATAACACCTTGACTTGGTATGCAATTATCTCCTCAAAATATAAAAAGCAAAATATAGAATGAAAAAGAGAAATATATAAATCCACAGTCACAGTTGAAGAGTTTAACATACCATTACATTAAATTTATATATAAATTTATCGAGGATACTGGGTAAGACGTCAATAAACAGCACCCAATTTTATTGCTATATAGCAGCAAAAACAGGTCAAAAAATTCCTAGAAACAAATCTAACAAAACTTGTACAAGGTGGGGCCAATGTTGTGGCGTAGTGGGTAAAACCACTGCCTGCAGTGCCGGCATCCCATACGGGCACCAGTTTGATTCCACTTCCGATCCAGCCCTCGCGCTGTCGCCTAGGAAAGCAGTGGAAGGTGGCCCAAGTCCTTGGGCCCCTGCACCCACGTGGGAAACCCAGAAGAAGCTCCTGCCTCCTGGCTTCAATCAGCCCAGCTCTAGCTGTTGCAGTCATCTGGGGAGCAAACCAGTGGATGGAAAATCTCTCAATCTCTTTTTCTCTCTCTCTCTGCCTCTAATTCTCTGTAATCCTGCCTTTCAAATAAATAAATAAAATCTTAAAAAAAAAAAACCTATACAAGGTCTCTTTACTAAAAACAACATGTCATTGAGAAAAATTAAAGAATAAACCATATTTGTCAATTTGGAAGACTCAGTATCATAAAAATTTCAATTCTCACCCAAACTAATCTATAAAACCAAAACACCCCCATCAAAATTCCAGCATGTTTTTTGGCACAAATTGGCATGCTTATTCTAAAATGTACAAATAAGCTCCTACCATTTGTTACCAGATTTACAATGCCCCCCCCCCCCAATCTGTGGTTTTGCTTGTCATTCTATCAGTTACTCATGGTCAACCACAGTCCAGAAATAAGCAATTTGAGTTTTAAGTTGTTCACCATTCTGAGAAGCATGATGAAATCTCCAGGCCCAGCTGCACCCCAGCTCCACCCACTCGGAACGTAAATCATCCGTGCCACAATTACGGCCTGCCTGCCGGTGGGGCACTTACTCTTAGTCGCTGTTTCAGGTATCGGATCAACTCTTTTGGTATCACAGGATTACATTCAAGTAACCTCTATTTTACTTAATAATTGCCCCAAAGCCCAAGAGTGGAAATGCTAGTAATTCAGATATAGCAAAGAGAAGCCATAAAGTGCTTCTTTTAATCAAAAAAGTGAAAGTTCTCAACAAGAAAAAATCATATGCTGAGGGTAAGATTTATAGAAAGTCACTGTGGTTAATGTCTTGCTGTCCAAACTCAGGGAAAATAGCATATACATACAGGCTCTTTACAGACAACTTTACTCACTGCCCCTCTTGACACTAATCCCTTTGACTAGTTAACAATTCTTTACATTAAATGTTCTCAGGGCCGGCACTGTGGCATAGTTGCCACCTGAGGTGCCAGCATTCCATGTGGCACCGGTTCCAGTTCAGGCTGCACCATTTCCAATCCAGCTCCCTGCTGATGCACCTGGCAAGTCAGCAGATATGGCCCAAGTGCTTGGGCCCCTGCACCCGAGTGGGAGACCCAGAGGAAGCTCTGGGTTCCTAGCTTCGAATTGGTCCAGCTCCGGCCATTGCAGCCATTTGGGGAATGAACTAGTGGATGGAAGGCCTCTCTCTCTCTCTCTCTCTCTCTCTCTCTCTCTCTCTCTCTCTGCCTCTCTCTCTCTCTCTCTCTCTGTAACTCTGCCTTTCAAATAAATAAATCGTTTTTTAATAAAAAATGTCCAGGCCAGTGCAGCGGCTTACTTGGCTAATCCTCCGCCTGCGGGTTCCAGCACCCCAGGTTCTAGACCAGGTTGGGGCACCAGATTCTGTCCCAGTTGCCCCTCTTCCAGTCCAGCTCTCTGCTGTGGCCCGGGAGTGCAGTGAAGGATGGCCCAAGTGCATGGGAGACCAGGAAGAAGCACCTGGCTCCTGGCTTTGGATTGGCACAGCATGCTGGCCATGGCGGCCATTTCGGGGGTGAACCAATGGAAAAGGAAAACCTTTCTCTCTGTCTCTCTCTCTCACTGTCCACTCTGCCTGTCAAAAAAAAAAAAAGTCTATATTTAAATTCCTGGTGTGATTATTCTAACCAGACCCTCATACAGAAGGTCATGTGATTTTTAGCTGACAATACCACATACAAATCAGCAGGGAAAGAAGGGACTTTCAATAAATGGGATGAGAGATTAACTGGCTACACACATGGAAAACATGGACATATACTGTCATATACCAGACACAACTAGACCAGACCTAAATGTTAAATGAATACTATAAAGCTTTTATGGGAAAGCATGCAAGAATATTTTCATATCCTTGGGGTAAACAAGGTTTTCTTAAACCAGACGTCATAAGTACTTCCTATAACAGGTAGATAAATTACTTTATTTAAAATAGAACTGTTAATCAAAAGATAGCACGTGGGGAGGGGTGGGCATCTGGCACGGTGGTTAAGATGGGGCTTCCCGTATTGGAGTGAGTGGGACTGAGTCCTGGCACTGCTCACAGTCCCAGCTTCCCGCTAAGGAGCACCCTGGAAAGGCAGCGGATGATGACCCACGTACTTGGGTCCCTGAATTCCAGTCCCCTGGCTTCGGCCTGGCCCAGCCCTGGCTGTTGCAGGCATTTGAGGAGTGAACAAGCAGATGAGAGATCAATCTCTCTGCCCCACCCCCACGCCCGGCACTGCATTTTTCAATAAAATTAAATTAAGTAAAAGGACATCAAGAGAGCAAAAAGATAGGGCACACACTGGGAGATGTTTGTAATACAAATATCAAACAAAGGATTTTTCTCCAAAGGATTTTTCTTATATAAAAAACAAGTCAGTTTAAAAAAACAAACACAACAAGGGTTCGCATTGTGGTGCAGCTGCCACTCAGGAGGCTGGAACACAGATCTGAAATCCCAGCGCCCATTGGAGCCTACCGCTCTCCCTTCTGAAGCTCACAACACTGCTTTGCTCTTCTCTGCTGACATGCATCTGGCTACGTGGCATGGAAGACTTCGGTATTCTTGCATTACCCTCAGGGGGTTACATGCTCCAGGATGAGGGCTACCACACAGCTAAGCAGCCACCCAGACAGGGCATCTCTTCCAGAGCCTCAGCCTGAAAAGGCTTTCTGGGAGCAAAGGGGCTAGGGACCATCTGATGAAAGCAAGCTCTAGGGCCAGCACGTGACATAGAGGAAAAGAAAGCACAAACTCCTTGAGGACCCTGGTCTGATGCAGTGACAGCACTAATTCCAGCCAAAAGGCTGATTAGCTCGTTGCTGAAATGCTGGCAAGCGTGCTGGCTTCCTGGCCCGGTCCCAGAAGAATGTGATGTGAACATTACACGCCATTAAGCTGACTCAGAGAACAAATGACTAAGTTTCCGATAATCAAGGAGAAGATTTTAGCTGCCCATTCTTTATTTCAATGCAACCTGAGTTTAATGCATCATGACAGATGACTCTGGATGGTTCTGGCCCATCCCGAGGGAGTGTCTGCTGTGGGGTGTGTGTTCTCAGCTAAACCTGCCTCCCAGCAGGGGCGGGAGCATTTTACTGCCTTTCTAACGTTCTACCAGCCATTCTGAATCCTATGTGAACACTCTCTTTCAATATCCGGTTATAAAACAGGTGATTCTGTTTATAGGAGCTGTGCTATTTAAAGACCAGCTAGCTCATTAACGTCACCTGCCACAGCCTTGCACTCCATGGAGCAACTCAAATGTAGCCCACAAACGGAGGAAAATCTTCATACACTAAGGAAATGAAAGAGAGGGAAGTAAAAAATAAATAAATAAAATGAGCACAGACCACCTATCCATACTTCTAAGGGCATCAGAAAATGGGACCCAATCAGGAGCAGCCAGGGCTCATCAAAATGACCCAAAGGCTAAATATTCCACATTTTCCTTTTTTTTTTTTTTTTTTTTTTTTTTTTTGACAGGCAGAGTGGATAGTGAGAGAGCGACAGAGAGAAAGGTCTTCCTTTTTGCCGTTGGTTCACCCTCCAATGGCCGCTGCGGCCGACGCATCTCGCTGATCCAAAGCCAGGAGCCAGGTGCTTCTCCTGGTCTCCCAGGCGGGTGCAGGGCCCAAGCACTTGGGCCATCCTCCACTGCCTTCCCGGGCCATAGCAGAGAGCTGGCCTGGAAGAGGGGCAACCAGAATAGAATCCGGCGCCCCAACCGGGACTAGAACCCAGTGTGCCAGCGCCGCAAGGCGGAGGATTAGCCTGTCAAGCCACGGCGCCGGCAATATTCCACATTTTCATGATTCCCCTGGAGACCCTAGGTGGAGGGCACAGGCTCCTGTGACTGGCAAACAGTAAAAGGTGATGGAGTTTACAAGACTAGTCCAAGTCCAGTCTGTTGCCCTCTCCACTGCACCCTTCAGGGATCTCAGCCACACACCTACTTCCTGCCACTTACTAACACAAGCCCTCACCATCATGCAGGTGAGCAGAGACTCTGGTCAGAGAGTCCGAAGTCACACATAGCTTGTCATATCTGGAACTCTGGGCCTTATCCAAGTTTTTCTGACTTTATTTCTACCATCAGGAAACTGAGAGGCAAGAGCTTTTCATTCAATGACAGTGTTCACTGCACTCTGGTGCGAGGCAAAGTCCCAGCAGGAAACACTCTCCCCATGCTCTGCTCTGAGATGGTTTCTAAACCAGACAACTTCTCAGGAGCCTCAGTCACTAACACCCTATGGTCAGGAACAACCTAACTCTCTGCAAAATCCAGTGTTTTTAGAAAGATTCGCTCGCATTTACCCCATTCTAAGAAGTGAATCTGAAACTTAATCTGATGTAATTTTCTAATGATGGTCTGGAAACTAAAAGGAAAATGAAATTTATCAAAAGCCCCTGCTCCTCGGATTCCCACGACAAGAGGCTTTGCTGTATTTCCACATGCTCAAGAGAAGCAGCCCTAAGAGGGTGAAGGCCCTGTAAGGAGCACACAGAACACACGGTCCATCCTGCACCCTAGGCTGGGGCTCGGGCCTGCCACTGCCCTCAGGAAGCCCACCCTGTACTCCAGGTTCAGGTTCAGGACCGGCACTGCCCCCCCCACACAGAGCACACTCTCCACCCTGCACCCCAGACTGGGGCTCCAGCCCAGCACTGCCCCTAGGAAGCCAGCGATGGTGACCTGCCTGGCTGGTGACAACTGACAGGCTTCTTTGCCTCTGTTCACTGCACAAGGCCTGGTGGGCACCCAATAAGCACGAGTAAGCCAGTCAGGGAGTTAACACTTCCCACACCAGGTGGTGGTGACGTGTGACTCTCCGTCCCAGGGCTTTGCCCTGCCAGACTGCTCCAGGCAGAGAGGAAGACTGGTCATTGCCCCCTCCTCAGTCTCTGCCTCAGCACAGAGGTGTCCTGTAGCACAGTGGGTGGCACCAACTTTCCCATCTCCTCCTCAGCTTACATCTTCTTACCCAGCTTTTCATTGACAGCTTGTGCCCACACCCTTGTCTCCCTCCTAAGGTACAAAGAAAACCCTTACAACACCCTTGATCCCCTTTCTCAGCATTGAGCACTGCCATCAATACCTTACAGGTACTAATAAATGCTGGATAACAGAACAGGTGAGATCTCCAGTCACAGAGCAGAATCATAAGCAGGGCTTTTTATCTTGAATCAAATTCTAAAATAAGTTTCTAAAATTTCATAAATTTCTAAAACTGTTTACAGTGTTAGAGTTGCGATGAATCCCTCAGACAATTTCTTCCCAGCGTCAATCCTTCCATCACATGCATTTTCCCATTAGCACTCATCTAAGAACAACAGACAACTCGTGTTCCTGACTCAGTGGAGGAAGGAGTGGGCAGCATGAGGGCAGCTCGTCCATCTTAGCAGTTCTGGGGCGTCTCAGCAAAACTGCCGGCACCACACTCCCGTGACCTGAGATAGCCGGTTCTCAGACAAGTCTGCAGGATCACTTTGCTCCCAGATAACATTTTTCAGTGGGTTCTAGCTACTGATGTTTACAGTACTTGAAATTAACAGATTTTAAATGATTTAGTCGGTAATTCATTCACAATGAATAATATACTCATTGCATAACAAAAACAGCATTTTATTTTAAAAATTACATTTTCCAAAGCAAAAAGCGAGAATTTCTGGGACTATTTTATGGTAGGATTTATTGGAGACAGCTCAATTATTATACCTGCTCCTGCATTCAATTTGTTGTCTTTGTTGTTTTAGTTGATGGATGTGGGTAGGGGGAAACTAGTCTCATGTAGACATGGGCTGGAAATGAGAGGGGAAATTTAATAGCTTTACCAGATCATCATGGATATTCTTGTTTGATATGGCATCAAATTTGACAAGTGTTAGTCTAGTAAAGATTAGTTGTAACAAAGAATCTGAAACCCTATTAATATACTTTTCAGATTACATTGAACCCATTATCTGTCAATCTTGCACTTTGAATAGATATACTTACCCATGAGTAGTTTCTGTAACATCACATATTTATCACTTAGAAAACAATGGTTTGCTTAGTTACACAAATCTTACAAATTTTTTTTAATATATGAAGTTCAAAAATTGCATTTGTTAAGATCACCACTGAATTCACCAGAAAAATCTTTAAGCTACAGGGATGCTATCAAGATCACCAGATACAAGTTTTCCAAAATTCTAACTTTTGCAGGAAAATAGGCAGTTATTTCCTTTGCAGTAACAGTCTCACAAAGTTCAATTTTCAGACATCATCTGCCAAAAACACAGTCTGAAAAACCATGGTTTGTCTGTCAGCTTCTTTAAAGTAGAAACAGTACTCCACGGAAAGAGGAGTGAGGTTAGCTCCCAACCCAAAAAAGTCTAAGTGCTTTTCTTTCCCTGAAAACAACTCTTACACTTCCCTCTGCAGAAGTTCATTATGCAAACTTCTAATTCCATCTCACAGAATATTAAAAATACAGGTGCTCAAAGGGTCAAAACTTAAAATTAATAATTCTTAGTGTTTCATCAAGGATGTTATTAAAGGAGCTAGCTCTTGCATACATATGGGTTGCAGGGAAGAACACCATAACAGCAGTAGGGTCTGGTGCCTTGGCCTTGGTTTGTGCTAAAGCCCCTGCCTCCATTTCTGCACTATCAGTGCAAATGTCAACAAAGTGAAAATGGAAACAATGCTGCAGTTTTGACCTCACAAGTCCCCTGAATGATTTCCAGGGGCCCATGACCCACAGACCACAGATCGTACTGACTTAAGGTCATGTGACTGGGTAAGAAAAGGGTAAGTCCTGGTTGTCACCTTCACAGGCAACATGCACAGTGCACCACAGCTATGAGCTTGCCAGCCAGCAGGCAATCACAAACAAGAGCCATCTTGACAACTCAAAACACACTGCACCCCTCTGGGTCACATCTGAATTCTCTCTTAGGGAGGATCTTGCAAGCTCCTCACAGCTCAAATTTCCAAACTGATGGAATCTTACTGCAGGTAAGAGTGTTGGGGCACCACCTGTGGGTTCCCTTGGTGGCACCCATCTATCTGTAGTGGCAGGCTTAGCTGAAGAGGATCTTTCCCTGTAACAAACAAGGGCACTGGGCAGACAGCCCAGGACCTCAATCTCAGCTGTCCAACAGGGCAGGGAACCTGACTTACCACAGTCATGCCCATCAGACTGACCCCATACCCTGCGGCTCCCATGCACTTCCTTTTGGGCCTGAAGGGAGGCCTGAGAGTCAGACTACTCAGTAAGCCCTGCAAGGTGCAGGGCCTTGCCTCAACCACACTTTTCTCCACACGGGGGAGTTTCATGGGGTCTCACCACAGCCACAGGACAGTTGAGACACTCCAGAGGCTCCAGGGCACCCTTACTTGTTCAGAAGATACAGTGGTACCCAGAGCAAAACAGAAAAATGATAGGCACTGTGTAGACATGTCCAAGAGCAAAGGCCTCTGTGAATGTCCAAATGTGCCCAGGGAGATGCCGAGGGAGAAGAGTCTACCAGCATGGGCCACAGATCACTGTGGAAATCAAGGTCCACTTCTCACCCCAGTGCTTCCACAGGAAGCAAGCTATTACCCTCTCTCCAATGTCAGCCTGCACACGAGTCAATGGACTACACAAGTCCTCTCTGAAGACTATTATCCCAAAACATTCAGCTTCCTGAGTGGGCTAGAATAGTATAGCTACCCAGAGATTAACAATTTCTCGCCAAGCAATCTACTCCATTATTATCTTTTTAATTAATTAAGACAATTCAATGACTGTTTAATCAAAAGAGGCAAGACATTAGTAAGAAACATGGTTTTATTACAAAATATCGTATGTTCAAATTTCCATGAAAATCAAGCTGCCAACCTGAGAACTAAGCATCATGGAAGATTATTAACTGTGTCCTACAACAGATCACTATAAACTGTAGTCTCTCTGAAGTGTAACCACTCTGGATTGTTTGTAATTTGCTTAAGAATAATTAGGAACAGACCTCAGAAGTCTCTGGCAAAGCCCCTAATCCAGTGAAATCCCCAGAGAAACACGTTCTCTGGGCCTCTTCCCTCTGCAATGCTGGAAGTTTCCAGAGGTGGCCTGCATCATTGCAGCAGCAGACTTGGCCTCAGAGGATGAACTCAGTGTGCTAAATAAATTATTTACTCCCCAAAAGTGCTGCAGGATGAAATAATAATGCCATCCACCCGGAAAGCTTCCCTATTAAGGTGTTTGCATGTCAGTTACCTCATTTCATGTCCACAAAGGCCCTGGGAGAAGTGCAGGCCAGACACTCACCTCTGCCTTTCTCCAAAGCAGAAACAGACTCAAAGCAAGAGGCCTTGGGTGCCAGGATGCCACAAGCAGAGAGCCACACCTCTGCAAGTTGTTTACATTATTGGGGTTTTTCATCAACTTTATTTATCTTACTTATACCCCAGTTTACTCAAAAAAAAAAAGTATCTTAATTAATTTTTCTTCTTGTAAGAAATCAGAAAAAGCTTGATTTTCTTTTTTTTTTTTAAAGAAAGATTTATTTAGTGGGGCCATTATTGTGGCATAGTGGGTAAAGCCACCACCTGTGATGCCAGCATTCCATATGGGTGCTGGTTCAAGTCCCAGCTGGTCCACGTCTGATCCAGCTCCCTGTTAATGAGCCTGGGAAAGCAGTGGAAGATGGCCCAAGTGCTTGGACCCCTGTACCCATGTGGGAGACCCAGAAGAAGCTCCTGGCTCCTGGCTCCTGGCTTCGGTCTGGCTCAGCCTTGGCTGTTGTGGCCATTTGGGAAGTCAAACAGCAAATGGAAGATGTCTCTCTCTCTCTCTCTCTCTCTCTTTGTCTTTCCCTCTCTCTCTCTCTCTCTCTGTCACTCTTTCAAATAAATAAAAGCAGAGTGACAGAGTGCAGATGGTGCAGCCAAGACTCGAACCAGTGTTCATATGGGATGCCTACACCAGCAGGCAGTGACTTTACTCACTATGCCACAGCACCGGGCTCAAAAGCTTGACTTTCTAAAGTGGATATGACTAAAAACAAAAGATAAGGATTACTATGTCATGGCCTTGGTAAAATCTACCCAGAAAATGTCCACAAATGGTCAGCTTCATTTCCAAGCTGTGGAGAAACAGAGAGAAAAAGAAAATATGTCAAATAATTTCCAAAGAAAGAGTGTAAATCAGAAATTTTCCTCTCTTAAATGCTCTATCGTTTAAAACATATTTCAACAGAGATGAGTTAACATTACTCACTGAAGAGGGGTGATACCATAACACAAATCACTGTCAGGCAGGGGTAGTGAGGGGACTCACTTTATACACTGCAAAGCATTTACTGAAACTACCAGCCCTGGTCATCTGCAGACAGACCACAAAGACACCCAGCCTCTGGATCAGGAACAGAAGTAAAGAGAATGCCAGCTGTCCAGGGCACGGCTACCCATTCTGCTTAGCTAAGCATCAGAGAAAAAGAAAAGCTTGGGCCAGAACTGGCAGACTTCAGCAAGATAGGAAGGTGTGTAGAGACAGTGCAGAAAATGAACTTCACCTGTGGGGAAAGCGCCTTTCTGCATGCCAAGGATAAAAAGTAAGGCTGCAAGTGTACTGAGGAGCAAAGTCAGGGAAAACACCTCAGCCCAAGAGAGGCTCAGCTGGCCACAGAAGAGACCATAGGGTTTCTCTCCACTCCACCCCTTCCCACTGCGAGTCAACGCTGAGAAACCAGCCCTCAGTTTGCACTGGACCCACAGAGAGCCAAACCCTACAGGTGAAGAAGTCCTGAAAAGCAAGCCATCCCTCCCAAGCACTGCAGCTCTGTCCTGCTCATTTGAGGGGCTTCAGACCATAACAGGATTAAGGTGGTTCCTTTAAGGAACCTGAGAAGTATTCAATGAAAACCTCTCTAAAACCAATAATCACCTTAGGCTCAATAACTGCAAATATAATGTCTAGCATACCCAAAGAAATTAGACACCATAGGGACGAAGCAGTAGAAACACACACACACACACACACACACACACAAGATGCTAAAATTGCCCAGTGTGGACTATCAGAAAAACTATATTTAAAACATCAAAAATCCAAACAACCCAATTAATATGGGCAAAAGACTTGAACAGACATTTCTCTCAAGAATATACACCAACAAGCAACAAGCACAGTAAAGATGTTCAACAGTATTAGTCATTAGGGAAATGCAAGTCAAAATCACAGTGAGGGTATGGGAGACCTGGAAGAAACTCCTGACTCCTGGCTTCGCATCTGCCCGGCTCCAGCCATTGCAGCCACTGGAGGAGTGAACCAGCAGATGGAAGACCGCTCTCCCTGTCTCTCTCTCCCTCTCTCTGTAACTCTCTCAAATAAATAAGTAAATCTTTAAAAAAAAAAAAATCACAGTGAGGAGCCAGTGTTGTGGGCGTAGCAAGTGAAGCCACCACTTGCAATGTCAGCATGCCGTATGGGTGCTGGTTTGTGTCTGAGCTACTCCATTTCCGATCCATATCCCTGCTAATGTGCCTTGGAAAGCAACGAAGATGACCCAAGTATGTGAGCTCCTGTCACCCATGATGGAGACCCAAATGAAGCTCCTAGCTCCTGGCTTAGCCTAGCTCAGCACTGGCCATTGCATCACCAGAGGAGGGGGGAGGTGGAGTGAACCAGCAGATGGAAGATCTCTCTCCCTCTCTCTCTTTAACTCTTTTAAAATAAATAAATAAATATTACTTTTTAAAAAACATGTTAGTATAGCTATTATCAGCAAAAGAGAAAATAACAAGATTTGGTAAAGATGTGGAGAAACTAGTGACTCTTTTGCCCTGCTTGTGAAACTGCAAAATAGTGAAGCTGCTGTGGAAATGACATGATAGTTCCTCAAAAACATGTAAACACAGAGTTAGCATCTGATCCAACAAGTCCACTTATGGAGCTGTGCACAAATTCAGTGAAAGCATGGACTCAGGTATCTGTGCATCCATGTTCATAACAGCATCATTCACTAGAGCCACAAGGGAGAAAAAGCCAAGTGTCCATCGAAGAATGAATGGATGAACCAAATGTAATACATACATACAAGGGAATATTATTCAGCCTTAAGAAAGAAATTCTGGGTCCAGTATTGTGGCCCAGCAGCTTAAGCAGCTGCCTGCCACATAGGCATCCTTTGTCAGAGCACAGGTTTGAGTCCTGGCTGCTCTGCTTCTGAACCAGCTCCCTGTTAATGCAACTGGGAAAGCAATGGAGGATGCCCAAGTACTTGGGCCCCTGCCGCCTATATTGGAGACCCAGATGGAATTCTAGGCTCCTTGGCTTCAGCCTGAACCAGCCCTGGCTGATGCAGTCATTTGGGGAGTGAATCAGCAGATGGAAGATCTCTCCAGCTCTCTGCCCTTCCCTCTCCCTCCTTATCTCCCTCTCTCTGTCACTCTGCCTTTCAAACACAAAATATTTTTTTAAAGATTTATTTATTTATTTGAAAGGCAGAGTGACAGAGAGGGCAGAGGCAGAGAGAGAGAGAGAGAGAGAGAGAGAGAGATTTTCCATCTGCTGGTTCACTCCCTAGATGGCTTCAATGGCTGGAGCTGTGCCGATCCGAAGCCAGGAGCCAGGAGCCAGGAGCTTCCTCCTGGTCTCCCACATGGGTGCAGGGGCCCAAGGACTTGGGCCATCCTCCACTGCCTTCCCAGGCCATAGCAGAGAGCTGGATCGGAAGTGGAGCAACTGGGACTCGAACCAGTGCCCATATGGGACATAGGCACTGCAGGCAGTGACTTTACCCACTATGCCACAGCACCGGCCCCAGAAATATTTTTTAAAAAAAGAAATTCTGGAACATTCTACAACACAGAGAAACCTTAAAGGTATTATACTAAGAGACATAAGCCATTCACAAAAGGACAAATATTGTATGAGTACATTTATATAAGATACCTGAAGAGGTCAAATTTATAGAAATAGAATGCACAGTAGTGGTTGCCAGGATTAGGAAGGGAATTATTATTTGATACAGTTTCAATTTTGAAAGACTAGGGGCCAGCAGCATAGGGGGTTAAGCCACTGCCTGAGATGCTAGCATCCCACATGGACGCTGGTTCAAGTCCCCAGCTGATCCACTTCTGATCTGGCTCCTTACTAATGTATCTGGGAAAACAGTGGAAGATGGCTCAGGTTCTTGGGCCCCTACTACCCACATGGGAGACCCGGAAGAGGCTCCTGGCTGCTGACTTCAGCCTGGCACACCCCTGGCCGCTGCGGCCATTTAGGGAGTGAACCAGCAGATGGAAGGTCTTTCTTTGTGTCTCTCCTTCTCTCTCTGTAACTCTGCCTATGACAGAAGAAAGAAAGAAAGAAAGAAAGAAAGAAAGAAAGAAAGAAAGAAAGAAAGAAAGAAAGAAAGAAAGAGGAAGAAAGAAAGAAAGAAAGAAAGAAAGAAAGAAAGAAAGAAAGAAAGAAAGAAAGAAAGAAAGAAAGAAGGGAGGGAGGGAGGGAGGGAAGAAAGAAAGAAAGAAAGAGAAAGGAAGGAAGGAAGGGAGGGAGGGAGGGGAGGGGAGGGGAGGGGAAGGGAAAGGAAGGGAAGTGAAGGGAAGAAAGAAGATAGATGGTCATGCAAAATATGAATCATAGGAACACTTAAAATGGTGAATTTTAAGTTATATATGTTTGACTACAATTAAAAATATATACATTTGCTATGGTTAAAAATATAAACAAGAGATTAGAAGCTATAGAAAGTAGGGGTAGGTGTTATGGCACAAGTTAAACCTCCACTTGGGACACACATCCCATATGAGTGTGCCTGGGACTGAGTGCCACCTATACTTCTGATCCAGCTTCCCACTAATGTGCATCCTGGGAGCCAACAGAAGATGACTCAAGTACTTGAGGCCCTGTCACCCACATGGGGGAACTGGGTGGAGCTCTGCTCCTGACTTTGGGCTAGTCCAGCCCTGGCTGTTGTAGGCATTTGGGCAGTGAACCAGCCAGATGAAAGATTCTCTCTCTGTAACTCTGACTTTCAAATAAAATAAATAAATCTTTTTAAAAATCATAAATGGTTTTAAAGCAGATTAGGTGCTGCTGATTCTTTCTAGAACTGGTGAGCTAGAAACTAGGTCAAAAGAAAATATTCAAACTAAAGCATAAGAGACCAAATTCTAGAATATAAAAGAGACTACATGAGAATAGATGACAAGAAATCTAACCCAATTTATCAGTTTCAGAAGGAAAGATGACGATGTTGAAGCAATATCTAAAGAAAATGGCAGTGACTTTTCCCTACTGATGAAAGATATCCAACAGATAACTTCAAGTAGGTATGCATGATACTTAGTAAAACTATAGAGACCAAAAAACAGTAAGAAGATTCTTTAAATGCAATAGAAAACACAGATTATCTCCAGAGGAATAACATTAACTATTGATTGCTGAACAGGAAGCAAAAAAGCCAGTTGCTGAGGAAATCTATCCCCAGTATGCTGAAGAGAATTATTCCAATATTAAATTCAATATACAGGGCTGGCGCTGTAGCACAGCAGGTTAAAGCCCGGCCTGCAGTGCCAGCCTCCCATATGGGTGTCAGTTCAAGTTCCGGCTGCTCCACACTTTCGGTCCAGCTCTCTGTTAACATGCCTAGGAAAGCAGCAGAGGATGTCCTGAGTCCTTGGGCCCCTGCACCCAAAGGGAGACCTGGAAGAAGCGCCTGGCTCCTGGCTTCGGATCAGCTCAGTTCCGGCCATTGTGGCTATTTGAGGAGTGAATGAAAGACCTCTCTCTGTCTTTCTCTCTGTGTCTGTGACAACCTCTGTCTGTCTGTCGCTACCTCTTTCTGTAACTCTGTCTTTCAAATAAATAAAATAAATCTTTAAAAAAAATAAAAATTCAACATACAGGAAAAAGTTTAAGATAAATGTCAGTGATACGAAAATAACAAAGGAAAAATTTCTAAAACTCTCCACATTTTTAAAAGGAAAAACAGAAAACCAAAACAAACAAACAAACAAAAAAAACCTGTCCAAATCATCTTTTCAAAATTTAACCTTTAACTAAAAGGTTGCTATAATCTGGGGAGCATTTTCCTAAGGATAAATGGTTGAATGCCATAAGAGACAACCTGCAACATTTTAACTTTCCTTTGCCATTGTTCCCAACACTACAGTAAATACCAATGGACTGCAATCTTTGTGGAAGCCAGCACCTTGGCAGCCATAGAACGCAAGAGAACAGGATGGAGCTCATTCACAGCCTCACCCCCAGAAAACTGCCATTACTTGACACAGCTAATGGGTTTCCCTTGCAAAGCTGTCTTTATTTGATGTGGCTCAGAGCTCTCGCAGTCTCAAATGTATTTTCTTCAGAGTTGTCTTTCAAAACAATTGTAGGTAACTGTTTAATTTTTGTGACTGCCTGAGATAGTGGATGATATTTAAAGCAAATAAACAGATAACACAAAAGCTTACAAAGAAACACTAGGGAATGAGAAGTTTGTAGCGAATTTTTTTTTAAAGATTTATTTATTTATTTGAAAGTCAGAGTTACACAGAGAGAAGGAGAGACAGAAAGAGAAAGAGAGAAGTCTTCCATTTGCTGGTTTACTCCCAATTGGCCACGACAGCTGCACCGATCCGAAGCCAGGGGCCAGGAACTTCCTCTGGGTCTCCCACACAGGTGCAGGGCCCAAGACTTGGGCCATCTTCTACTGCTTTCCCAGGCCATAGCAGAGAGTTTGATTGGAAGAGGAGCACCCTGGACTTGAACCAGCATCCATACCGGATGCCGGCACTGCAGGCAGTGGCTTTACCTGCTAGGCCACAGCGCCAGCCCCTGTAGCGAATTTGAAAACCTCCAATATATTCCTGGAAATCTAGAAGGCCACTTGCATAAACAGAGCAGTATGCCTACTGAAGGCTGTTTGCCGAAGAAATGAGAAAACCTTGAGATAGCCCTAAACTCTCACGTTGGACTGACTGCAACACACTGCACAAGCACTGCTAAGGTAAGAATTAAAGTATAACCCAAGATACACAAGCCCCCTAGGAACAATTAGGAGACTTAGGGATTCTAGGCATTTAAGGAACGTTCTATCCAATCATCAGCTAACTACTAAGCTAGCCAAGCAGAGACTTCAGTGACAATAAATGACAAAGAACAGACTTTCAAAGTCACTAAACAAACTACTACAACAAGCAGCAGCAACACAAAAATTAAAGGAAAAGAATCAGATTTCCAGAGTTGCCATATTATACTATCTAAAATGTACAGTTTCAACAAATTGTTATTATATATACAAAGAACAAAGTATGGCCCATACATGGGGCGGGGGGGGGGGGGGGGAGTGTGAGTATTAAGCAATCAGCAGAAACTGTGCCTGAGGAAGTCCAAATGTTGGACTCAGTAGGTGAAAACTTCAAATAACCCATTTTAAATATGTTTACATAACTAAAGGAAACCACATCTAAAGAAATAGAGTTGGCCGGCGCCACGGTTCACTTGGCTAATCCTCCACGTGTGGTGCTGGTACCCGGGTTCTAGTCCCAGTTAGGGCTCCGGATTCTGTCCCGGTTGCTCCTCTTCCAGGCCAGCTCTCTGCTGTGGCCTTGGAAGGCAGTAGAGGATGGCCCAAGTGCTTGGGCCCTGCACCCGCATGGGAGACCAGGAGGAAGCACCTGGCTCCTGGCTTCGGACTGGTGCAGCGCGCTGGCCATAGCGGCCATTTGGGGGGTGAACCAATGGAAGGAAGACCTTTCTCTGTCTCTCTCTCACTGTCTAACTCTGCCTGTCAAAAAAAAAAAAAAAAGAAAGAAAGAAAGAAAAGAAATAGAGCAAAGAATGAAAATGATGTCTCACCATATAGATATCAGTAAAGAAACAGAAATTATAAAAAAATAAACTAAATAAAAATTCTGGAATTAAAAAGTACAATGACAGAATGAAAAATTAATTACAGGGGTTAACAGTAAATTTGAGCAAGCACAAAGAATCAGTGAGCTTGAAGATAAATCAATAGAAATTATCCAGCCCAGGAACAGAAAATAAAAAGAAGTAAAATAAGTAAGCAGACTCAGAGACCAGTAGGAAATTGTCAATAATGCCTTTGTCAAAAACATCAATATATGCATAACAAAACTAAGAACCAAAAATGTGTCAGATTTTATGATAAACATTACACACCAAAGATGCTCAAAAAATCCAAAGATAGGGGCCAGTGCTTTGGTGCAGCAGGTTAAGCCACCGTCTGCAGTGCTGGTAATCCCATATGGGCACTGATTTGAGTCCTGGCTGTTCCACCTCCGATCCAGCTCCCTCCTGGTGCACCTAGGAAAGTAGTGGAAGATGGCACAAGTCCCTGGGCCCCTGCCACCCACCCAGGACACCTGAAAGAAGCTCCTGGCTTTGGCCTGACTCTGCTCTGGTCATTGCAGTCATTTAGGGCATGACCCAGCAAATGAAACATCTCTCTGTCTCTACTTATCTCTCTGTAACTCTGCCTTTCAAATAAATAAATCCTTAAAAATAATAAAAACATACAAGGATAAATCCAATGACACCTAGACCTAGATATGTCATGATCAAACTATCAAAAGACAAAAACAAAGAGAATTTTGCAAGTAACAGGAAGGCAGACTATCAGACAAACTACTTACATCAAAAATCATGGAGGCCAAATGGCTGTAGGATAACATATTCAAAATTACCAAAGAAAAAGACTATAAAGAAATGGAGTGTAGAAATTAAGTATATCCCATATGACTTCCTTGGTTCAATTCCCGATTCTAGCTCCTGACTCCAGCTTCTTGTTCCCTAACAGGCAGCACTGATCGCTCCAAGTAACTGGGTTCCTTGTACCCACATGGAACACCTGGACTGTGTTCCCAGTTCCCAGTTTCTCCCCAACCTAGCAATTGTGAACATTTAAGAAATGAACCAGCAGATGGTAGCACACTCTCTCACTCGCTCTCTCTCTTGCTCTCTCTACCTTGAAATTAATTTTTAAAAAGAAAAAGAGAAAAGCCATCAAACAAGAATTTTATATCCAGAAAAAATTATCCTTCAAAAGCAAAGGATAAATTAAGACATCCTCAGGAAGCAAAAACCAAGAGAACAGAAGACCTGCTTTATAAGAAATACTAAAAGGAGTCGATCTTCAGGATGAAACGAAGATACTAGACAGTATCTAGTATATATATATATATATAGAGGATACTAGACAGTAACTAGAAACAAGATAAAGAGAACTAGTAAAGGTAACCATATGGAAAAACAGACAAGATGGCACAAATGTAATTTTGTTGAGACCAGTATTGTGGCACAGCAGGCTAAGCTGACATTTGCACCAACATCCTATTTCAGAATGCTGGTTCGAGTCCCAGCTCCTCCGCTTCCATTCCAGCTTCCTTCTAATGTGCCTGGGAAAGCAAAGGATGGCCTTAGTGCTTAGGCCCCTACTAGCCAGTTCAGAGACTGGCATAGAGTTCCTGGCTGCTGGCTTTAGCCTGACCCAACCCTGACTATTATAGCCAATTGAGAATTAGAACAGCAATTGGAAGCTCTCGATCTCTTTCTCTTTCAAATAAATACATAAGTATTTTTTTTAAATATATTTGATTTATAACCTTTTTTTGTATCAGATTTAAAAGATAACTGCCAAGGCAATAATTATAAATTTTGGTTAAAATGTACAGAATGTATAAAGATGTAGTTTGTAATGACAATAACAGTAAAAAGGAAGAAGAAATGAATATATACCAGAAGAAAAGTTTTTGAATACTACTGAAATTAAACTGGTATCAATCCAAACTAAACCATTATAAAATATAAAAAGTAAGCCCCAGGAAACTCCTAAGAAAGTAACAATAAAAATAGTTTTAAAAAATGGCAAGGGAAGGGGGAGGCCAGCACTGTGGAGTAGCGGGTAAAGCCCACTGCCTGCAGTGCCAGCATCTCATATGGGCGCCAACTCAAGTCCCAGCTGCTCCACTTCCCATCCAGCTCTCTGCTATGGCCTGGAAAAGCAGTAGAAGATGGCCCAAGTGTTTGGGCCCATGCACCCACGTGGGACACCTGGAAAAAGCTCCTGGCTCCTGGCTTCGGATAGGCTCTGCTCTGGCTGTTGCAGCCATTTGGGGAGTGAACTAACAGATGGAAGACCTATCTCTCGCTCATTTGCCTCTCTGTAACTCTGCCTTTCAAATAAATAAATAAATCTTTTTTTAAAATGACAAGGGAATTTAAAAAGCAATGAAATAATGAAGTTAGTAAAAACCAAAAAAGACATGACACAAAGAAAACAAATAACTAGATGGCTGACATAAATCCTACCTTTTCAGAATTGCATTAATTTTAAATATATTAAATATCACTTTAAAGACAGATTGTCTGGGCAGACTTTTAAATAATCTAATTATATGTAATGTACAGGAAACACACTTTAAATTCAAAGACTCCGCCGGCGCCGCGGTAGGCTAATCCTCCACCTTGAGGCGCCGGCACACCGGGTTCTAGTCCTGGTCGGGGCACCGGTCCTGTCCCGGATGCCCCTCTTCCAGGCCAGCTCTCTGCTGTGGCCCAGGAAGGCAGTGGAGGATGGCCCAAGTGCTTGGGCCCTGCACCCCATGGGAGACCAGGAGAAGCACCTGGCTCCTGCCATCGGATCAGCGCGGTGCGCCGGCCGCAGCACGCCAACCGCGGCGGCCATTGGAGAGTGAACCAACGGCAAAGGAAGACCTTTCTCTCTGTCTCTCTCTCTCACTGTCCACTCTGCCTGTCAAAAAAAAAAAAAAAATTCAAAGACTCAAAAAGGTTGAAAAGATTAAAAATAACAATAACCAAAAGTTAATTGGAGCTGATATAACAACATCATACAAAATGGTCTTAAAACAAAATTTAGAGATAAAGAGCACCTTATAATAATAAAAATGTCAATTCATCAAGAAGATATAGCAATATATGCATATGTATCTAAAACAAAGCCCCAAAATGCATTAAACAAAAAATTAACAGAAATGAAGGAACAATTAGATAATTCAACAGCAGTAGTCAGAGATTTCAATACTCCATTCTCAATACAGGATGGAACACAACATGGAAATAAATTAAACAATACTATAAACCAATTAAATCCAAGAGACTTCTATAAAACATTCCATTCAGAAAACACATTCTCAAGTACACATGGAATGTTCTGCAGGACAGATAGGAAACACGTCTCAAAGGACTGAAATCATACAAAATATGCTCTCCAACCACAAGAAATTAGAAATCAGTTACAGGCAGAAGTGTGGTGCAACAGTCAAAATGCCACTTGGGATACCTGCATCCCTTATCAGAGAGTCAGCTACTCTACTTCCAAACCAGCATCCTTCTAACGCATATCCTGGGAAGGCAGCAGATGATGGCTGAAGTACTTGAGACCTTGCCACCCACATGGGAGATCCAGATGAAATTTTCAGGTCCCTGGCTTCAGCCTGGCCTAACCTTGGCTGTTGCTGGCAACTTGGAAGTGAATCAGGGCCGGCACTGTGGTGCTGTAGGCTAAACCTCTGCCTGTGGCACTGGAACCCCATAGTGGGCGCCGGTTCGAGTCCCAGTTGCTCCTCTTCCAATCCAGCTCTCTGCCATAGCCTGGGAAAGCAGTAAAAGATGACCCCAGTCTTGGGCCCCTGCACCTGCTTGGGAGACCTGGGAGAAGCTCCTGGCTCCTGGCTTTTGTTCTACTCAACTCCAGCCACTGCAGCCATCTGGAGAGTGAACGAGCAGATGGAAGACCTTTCTCTCTGTCTCTCCCTCTCTCTGTAACAATACCTCTCAAATAAATAAATAAAATCTTAAAAAAAAAAAAAAACTAAGTCAACCAGCAGATGCAAGATCTCTCTCTGTCTGTGTCTTTCTCTCTGCATCTCTTTATCTTTTAAATAAAATTAAAATAAAAAAAATTATTTTAAAAAAGACAAAATAATAACAGAAATTTACAAAAGTCTCAAGTTTGTGGAAATTAAACACACTTCTAAATAACCAGAGTCAAAGAAATCACAGGGGAAATTAAGAAATACTTCGAAATAATTGAAAATGTAAACATCTATGTAAAAAAAAGAAGTATCTCAAAGCAGTAACCTAAACTTCCATCTTTAAGAAATTAGAAAAAGCAAACTAAACTCAAAGCAATAAAATAACAAAAATTAAAGAAAAAGTCAATGATATAGAAAACAGGGACAAACAATGAAGCCAAAGCTGATTCTTTGGAGAGGGCAACAAAATTAACAAATTAACTTACCAAACTAACCAAGAAAATTAGAACACACAAGTTACTACAATCACACATGAAATTACCAACTTCATAGAAATAAAAGAATTCTTATACCATAAACAAGTGTTTGCCAACAAATTGGATAATGCAGATAAAATGGACAAATTTCTAGAAAAGCAAAATCTATCAAAACTCACTCAAGAAAGTAAATCTGAATAAACCTAAAACCAGCAAAGATGTTTAATTAGTAAAGACATTGAATTAGTATTCAAAAAATATCCCACAAAGAAAAGTCTAAGACCAGATGGCTTCATTATTGAATTCTATCAAACATTTAAAGAAGAATTAATATCAATACTTATAATTTAAAATAGAACTTAGTATAAAATAAGACTGGGAATGGGAGAGGGAGGGAGAAGAGGACTGGGTATGTGAGTGGGAGGGCAGGCCCGGTGGGAAGAATCACTATATTCCTAAAGTTGTACTTATGAAATTTATGAAGTCTGTATTCCTTAAATAAAGGTTTCTCTGGGAAAAAAGTCAATACTTAACAAACTAACCCAAAAACTAGAAAAGAAAGGAATACAGGCCGGCGCCGCAGATCAATTGGCTAATCTTCTGCCTTGCGGCGCCAGTACACCGGGCTCTAGTTCCGGTCGGGGTGCTGGATTCTGTCCCAGTTGCCCCTCTTCCAGGCCAGCTCTCTGCTGTGGCCCGGGAAGGCAGTGGAGGATGGCCCAAGTGCTTGGGCCCTGCACCCCATGGGAGACCAGGATAAGCACCTGGCTCCTGCCATCGGATCAGCGCGGTGCGCCGGCCGCAGCACGCCAACCGCGGCGGCCATTGGAGGGTGAACCAACGGCAAAGGAAGACCTTTCTCTCTGTCTCTCTCTCACTGTCCACTCTGCCTGTCAAAAAAGAAAAAAGAAAAAAAAAAGAAAGGAATACTTCTCAACTCATTCTAGGTCAGTATTACCTTGATACTAAAACAATGCAAAGACACCATAAGAAAAACAACTACAGGCCAATACCCCTTAGAAATACATATGTATATTAGCTACTACCAATCAGAGAAAATATGTGGTATTTATCTTTTTTGGTCTGGCTTATTTCACTTAGCATAATGGTATCTAGCTGCAAAAGACAGGAAATCCATGAGTGAAATTGACATCTTGGGATTTGATTATTGTTTATAGCCTTTGTCAATAATATACCATGTTGAACAGAAACTTTTCTATTTTTTATTTGTTGAACTCTTTATGTAGCAGAACATGAAGCCTGTGATTATTAAGTAAATTAAAAATATTACTGCAAAAATTAAAAAAGGAAAAAAAGAAAAGAAGGATGAAGAGGGGAGGAAGGGAAGTATCACTATATTCCTAGAATTCTATCTATGAAATACTTGAAATTTTTCCCTTTATATTAATTTTGAAAATTAAGAAAAAAAGAATACAGACATAAAAATCTTCAACATATCACTAACAAACTAAAGTCATTGACATATATAAAGTTTTTTATACCATGACCAACTGGGGTTTATACAAAGAATGTAAGGTTGGTTCAACACATAAGAATGAATTAATGTAATACATGACATTAATAAAGACAAACAACACACAGCATATCAACAGTATGCATAAAAAGCATCTGACAACATCCTATACCCCTTTGTGATAAAAAAAAAAAATTCTCAACAAAATAGGAATAGAAGGAACCTCCTCAGTTTAATAAAAGGCATCTATAAAACCCATGGCTTGACAACCTACTTGATGGTAAAAGCTAGAAAACCTTCCCTCAAAATCAGGAACAAAAGAAAGCTGTGTAACTTGACCAAAACAAATCCAAAAATGTGCTGAAGATTGTATCTAGGGAAATTGTGCAAGAAAAAGAAATAAAAGACATCTAGATTAGGGAAGGTAGACTAAAAGTACCTATATGTACAAATGAAATAATCTTATATATAGAAAATCCTTAGGAACCACTAAAAAACAATGACAGCTATTAAATTCCATATATATGGATTGGAAAACAATATTAGGATGGCAATATTTCCCAAACTGACCTATAGAGATTTGATGCAATCCCTCTCAAAATTTCAGCTCTTTTGGTTTTGTAAAAATATATAAATTACCCTTTAAAATTATATGGCAATATAAGGTACCAGGAATAGCAAAATAACTTTAAAAAAAAGTTGGAGGGTTCACATTTCCCAATTTGAAAGCTTACTACAAGCTACAAGACTTCAAGCTTCAAGATATTGTGGTGCTGACATAAAGGCAGGTATATAGGTCTATGTAATAGAATAAGAGTCAAAAACTAAACCCATATTTTATGGTCAATTAATTTTTTGAAAAGGTGCTAAAAATACACAAAGTAGCCTTTTCAGCAGATGGTACTAGGATAAATGGATAGCCACCTGCAGTAAAATGAAGTTAATCTTCTCCCTTATACCATATATGCAAGTTAACTCAAAATGCAAAAACATAAACTTAAGAGTTAAAAACTTTAAAGCTTTTTGAATAAAACAGGCATAAATCTGTGTGATTTAAAGGTTAAGCAATGTTGTTTTTAAATATCACACTTAAGGTATAAACAACAAAAGAAAAATTAGGTAAATTGGACTTCAACAAAATGAAAGCCTTTTGCATGTTAAAGGACACTACCAAGAAAGTACAGAGACTGTCCGTACTGGAGGGGAAATACTTACAAACATGACTGACAAGGGACTAGTAAATAGAACATAATGAGAACTCTTTCAACTCCATAACAAAAAGACAAACAAACCAATTTTTAAATGAGTAAAGGATTTCAATAGTCATTTCTCCAAAGATACACAAACAGCCAATAAAAACATGGAAAGGTATTCAACCTCATCAGTCATTAAGTAAATGCTAATCTTTTTTTTCTCTTTAAAGATTTATTTATTTATTTATTTGAAAGTCAGAGTTACACAGACAGAAGAAGACACACACACACACACAGAGAATCTTTGATCCACTGGTTCACTCACCAATGGCCCTAACAGCCAGGGCTGGGCTGATCCCAAGCCAGGAGTGGGGTACAGGGGCCATCTTCTACTGCTTTCCCAGACACATCAGCAGGGAGCTGGATTGGAAGTGGAGCACCCATAAGGGACACAGGAGTTGCAGGCAGTGGCCATACCCAGTACACCACAATGCAGGCCCCAGAAAATGCTAATCAAACAGCCCACTACAATGGCTATAATCAAAAACTTGGGAAACAATAAACATTGGAGGGGACATGGAGAAACTGGAAGCCTGATGCACTGCACCTGGTGGCAATGGAAAATGGTCCAGCATCTTTGGAAAACATTAGGGCAGTTGTTCATGTAGTTAAATGTGGAGTTACTATAGGACTCAGCAATTTTATTCCTAGGTTGAAACAGAGACAAAAATATTTGTGTCTTTGCACTTGGGACACCCATGACCCACAGTACAGAATGCCTGGGTTTGAGTTCTGGCTCTACTTCCAGTCCAGCTTCCTGCTAACACATACCCTGGGAAGCAGCAGATAATGGCTCAAATATTTTGAGTCCCTGCCACCCCCATAGGAGACCCAGTTCCAGACCCCTGATTTTGGACTGGTCCAGCCCAGCTATTGTGGTTACTTGGGGAGTGAACCAACAGATGGAAGATATCTCTCTCTGTTTCTTCCAAATTAATTAATTTAAAAACTTATTCCTGACTATTTAGAGTACACTGTCCAAAATGGCCAAAAAAGTAGAAAAATATCCAAATGCCTACCTACTAATGAAATAAACAAAATGTTATATATCAAATAACAGATTATTATTCAGTCCTGAATGAAGTACCAACATACACTAAAACGAAGCTTGAAAATACAGTAAGTGGAAAAAGCTAGACATGGCCGGCGCCGTGGCTCAGCAGGCTAATCCTCCGCCTTGCGGCGCCGGCACACTGGGTTCTAGTCTCGGTCGGGGCGCCGGATTCCGTCCCGGTTGCCCCTCTTCTAGGCCAGCTCTCTGCTGTGGCCAGGGAGTGCAGTGGAGGATGGCCCAAGTGCTTGGGCCCTGCACCCCATCGGAGACCAGGAGAAGCACCTGGCTCCTGCCTTCGGATCAGCGAGGTGTGCCTGCCGCAGCGCACCAGCTGCGTCGGCCACTGGAGGGTGAACCAACGGCAATAGGAAGACCTTTCTCTCTCTCTCTCTCTCTCTCTCACTGTCCACTCTGCCTGTCAAAAATAAAGGAAAAAGAAAAAAGCTAGACACAAAAGGCCACATTTTTATTGTCCATGAAATGTCCATACACACAAATCCTTGCAGACAAAAAGTTGACTAGTGGATGCCAAGGAATGGGGAAAAGAGGAGCAGGGAGCTGCCATTTAGTGTGTGTGAAGTTTCTTTGTGAGGTGATATGAATGTTCTGCAGTAAGTGATGATGGCTGTGTCACCTTGCAAAAATACCCAAAACCACTGAACTACAATTTCAAAAGGAAGAATTTTATAATGTGAGAAATACAGCCCCAAATTTTTTAGATAAAACAAAGAATTTTTTAGAAAATTTTATTTAATAAATATAAATTTCAAAAATACAACTTTTGGATTATAGTAGCTTTTTTCCCCCCATAATCACCCTCCCACCCACAAACCATCCCATCTCCTACTCCCTCTCTCATCCCATTCTTCACTAAGATTCATTTCTAATTATCTTTATATACAGAAGATCAACTTAGTACCTACTAAGTAAAGATTTCAACAGTTTGCACCCACACAGACACACAAAATATAAAGTACTGTTTGAAGACTAGTTTTACCATTAATTCACATAGTACAACACATTAAGGACAGAGATCCTACATGGGGACAAGTGCACAGTGACTCCTGTTGTTGATTTAACAATTGACACTCGTATTTACGATGTCAGTGATCACCCGAGGCTCTTGTCATGAGCTGCTAAGGCTATGGAAGCCTCTTGAGTTCTCAAACTCCGACTTTATTTAGACAAGGCCATGATCAAAGTGGAAGTTCTCTTCCCTTCAGAGAAAGGTACCTCCTTCTCTGATGGCCTGTTCTTTCCACTGGGATCTCACTCACAGAGATCTTTCATTTAGGTCATTTTTTGCCACCATGTCTTGGCTTTCCATGCCTGAGAAACTCTCATGGGCTTTTTAGCCAGATCAGAATGCCTTAAGGGCTGCTTCTTAGGCCAGAGTGCTGTTTAGGGCATTTGCCATTCTATGACTCTGCTGTGTATCCTGCTTCCCATGTTGGATCATTCTCTCCTTTTTACTTCTATCAATTATTATTAGCAGACACTGGTCTTATTTATATGATCCCATTGACACTTAAGCCTATCTTTAGGATCAATTATGAACTTAAACTTATCACTTTAACTAGTAAGATGGCATTGGTACCTGCAAACTTAATGGGATTTGGAGTCCATGGCACGTTTCTAGCTTTACCCTTAGGGGTAAGTTCGAGTAAGCATGTGCTGAACTGTACATCTCCTCCCTCTCTTATTCCCACTCCTATTTTTAACAGGGATCAATTTTCAGCTGGATTTAAACTCCTAAGAATAATTGTGTGTTAATTAAAGAGTTCAACCAATGGTATTAAGTAGAAAAAGAAAATACTAAAAAAAAATAAAATAGTAAGCTGTTCCTCGACAATCAGAACAAGGGCTGATTAAGTCATTAAAACAAAGAATTTTTTAAAGTGAAATAAAAATACCTTTAGATAACAAATAAGGAATATATACCTCCAGCTGACCTGTAATAAAGAAATTTCTAAAGAAAGTTCTTTGGACAGAAGGGAATCAATCACAGAATAAAAGTCACAAATGTTGAGGTGAGTATTTGCTGCAGTGGTTTAAGTCATTGTTTGGGATGCCCACTTCCTGTATCTAAGTGCCTGGTTCCAGTCCCAGCTATTTGATTTTCAGTTCAGCTTCCTGATAACACGCACCCTGGAAGGCAATAGATGATAGCTTACACATTTGGTTGAACGTCCAAATGGGAGACCCAGATGGAGCTATTGGCTCTTGGCTTTGGCCTGGCCCAGCGCTGGATGTTGCAGGCATTTCCAGAATGAACCAACAGATGGAAGATTGACCTCTCTCTCTCTTTTTTAAATAAAAGGAAAATAAATAAATAAATAAATAAATATTTTAGATTTTTTTTTTTTGACAGGTAGAGTTATAGACAGAGAGAGAGACAGAGAGAAAGGTCTTCCTTCCATTGGTTCACTCCTCAAATAGCCACTATGGCCAGCGCTGCGCCGATCCAAAGCCAGGATCCAGGTGCTTCCTCCTGGTCTCCCATGCAGGTGCAAGGGCCCAAGCATTTGGGCCATCCTCCACTGCCCTCCTGGGCCACAGCAGAGAGCTGGACTGGAAGAGGAGCAACCGGGACTAGAACCCGGCGCCGCAGGTGGAAGATTAACCAAGTGAGCCACGGCGCCAGCCCCCCATAAATAAATATTTTAAATAAATAAAACACTGGGTTCCTGTCCCCTAGGTTTGAAAGGTAATGATTTTTAAAATAACAAGTCAGAAATGTCAACAAACAATGAAGACCAAAGAAAGAATGAATGTGTGAATAAATCTAAACATTGACTGCTAATACTATTAGTAATATTGTTAATATATAACAATATTGTTTAATACTAGCTCAACGAGTTTTAAAAGAACATCCAGAATTAAAATATATAATAACAAGCATATGTGAATCTGGGAGGGTGAATGACCAAGTATTCTAAAAATCTATGATTGCTGTATTGTCCAAGAGGAAGGTAAAAGGATAACTGCATTATCTGAGTAAATTAATAATACATTATCTGATTTACATTAAAACCACTAAAAGAAAGAAAATAGGGGCGTAACCTAAATCTACTGGAGATGGTAGAAAAATGGAATGATGGAAAAACAGATTATTTTTAAATCAAAATATCAGTTTAAAACCATGCAAGAGAGAAAACCAAACACAGAAAATGAAGGACAAAGACACAAGTAATAGGATTGTGGATTTAAGCCCAAATATCAGTAATTATGATTAATGTAAATAAATTGTTTCAATTAAAAGACAAAGACTGTCAGCTTATATGAAAAAATAATTACACTTTTTGCAAGACTTATCTAAAGTATAAGACTATAATAAGGTTGAAAATAAAATGACAAAAAAAAAAAGACATCATGCAAATATGAGCCTAAAAGCTTGCTGTGGCTACATTAACATCAAACATGCCAGCAGAGGCAGAGAGTCATTACCAGAAAGAATGGACAACTTCTAAGAATTCAAGACTCAATTCATCATGAAGACACAGTTTTCAATCTGCATGCCTCTAATAACAAAGTCTCAAAATATATAAATAAAAATGGACAGAACTACAAGGAGAAATAAGATAAATTCATAATCATAATGAAATTGTGTAATTATCTTAGCAATGGATGTAACAACTAGACTAGACAAAAAACTAGTAAGACATGAGTAATAAGCTTATAATTTATAGGCCTTATTCTGGGCTATAAGCATATCAGCAAATTGTGAAGGGCTCAAATCAGAGAAAGTAAGATCCAGGTCAAGGCAATTATGCTGGAGAATAATAAAATGATAAGAAAATATGCATGTGTTTGGAAATTTTAAATATTCCTTTAAATTACCTAGGAATCAAAGAAAAGTCATATGGGAATTTCAAAATATACCAGATGATAATATCTCCAATCACATATTATATGAGGCAGCTGAACAGTTATTTATAAGGAAATATATCACCTTAAAGGTACATATTAGAAAAAGAAAAGTTACAAGCTAACAAATATTCATATGAAATTACAGACAGAACAACTATAAGAAAGCAAAACTGAGGAAAATTTTACTTCTAGATGCAAGTACAAAAATTCCAAACAAAACTAAGTCATCAGAATCCAGCCATATATTATAACAATAATCTGGTATGACCAAGTTAAATCTATATAGTAGTCATCTGTGGGTAACAGAACACCAAGATTTTAATTCCACTTTTAATACTCATCTTTATTTTAGAAATTTGTTAAATAAACATATATTACTTTAGGAATCAGGAAAAATATTTCTAATTAATAATTAATTTTCTACCAAACTCTCACCCTTACAAGGTCAACTATTTAATAAATGAAAAGAACAGAACAAGAGTTCGCTCAGCAAAGCTATTTTGTCTGAGTAACAGAAAGCTACAAGGTCTTATATGTCTCAGTGTCTCTATTTGGTTGACGGAGAACAAAGAAAAGGTAGATAGGAGTAGAAGATTTACAAAGATAGGGATGTGATAATAGCAATTCGTAGGCTTTTTCTCAACCATTAAGGGAGCAATCTCATACACAAACGTGTCTATAAATAGACTCCATATTGCACTTTAATGAATAATTTAAAAGCACTTTGCAAACAGGGTTAAGAAAACAGGAACCTGAATGTTCAAAAATCAATAGTTCTGTCCTATCCCAACCTACTAAGTTACAGAAACAGATATCTACATTTTATATTAATTTTTTAAAATGCTGGAAGTCAGATAATTATTAAAAGACAAACACTTACATGCTTTGGTCTAACAGTCCTACCTATAGGAATTTATCTGTCAGAAGTAATATGGTACACACAATTTTTATACAGAATATTTGCCAAAGCATTATTTATGATGGTAAATATTTTATTTTTTTAATATTTATTTTATTTATTTGAAAGAGTTACAGAGAGAGATAGAGAGAGAGGTCTTCCATCCACGGACTCACTCCCCAAATAGCCGCAACAGCTGGAGCTGCGCCGATCCGAAGCCAGGAGCCAGGAACCAGGAGCCCCCTCTGGGTCTCCCACATGGGTGCAGGGGCCCAAGGACTTGAGCCATCTTCCACTGCCTTCCCAGGCCATAGCAGAGAGCTGGACCAGAAGAGGAGCAGCCAGGACTAGAACCAGTGCCCATACAGGATGCCGGCGTTTCAGGCCAGGGCTTTAACCCACTAGGCCACAGCACCAGCCCCAATAAAATAAATCTTTTTTTAAAAAATCAAAGAAATAGACCGATTAGTACAAACACCCCCTCAGTAACCTAAATCCACTTCTAGCAAGAGTAACTAGAAGTCCAGTAGAGATTTGGTACATTTGTTTTCTATTACTGCGCAGTAAACCATCATAAGCTTAACAGTTTCAAATAATATACATGTAGTAACTCACTGTTTCCATGAGATTCCCAGGAATCAGCAGGATTTACTGGGTCCTCTGCTTAGGGTCTCACAGGCTATGTTCTCACCTGAAGGCTTGGCTGGGAAGGGATCTGCTTCCAAGTTCACTCAGGTTGTTTCCTGGCTCTGTAGGACTGAGTGCCCCGGGCTTCCTGTGGGCGACCCCTGGAGTCCACCCTTAGGTCCTAGAGGCCACCTGCATTTTTCTTGCTACCTGTACTTCCCCAATATAGACAGTTACTTCATCAAGCCAATAGAGGGTCTGTAATCAAATCTTCTAGCATGATGAAATTTTATATAATATAATAATCATGGAAATGGCATCCCATCAACTTTCTCATAATCTATTGGTTAAAAACAAGTCACAGGAGGCATTATACAATGGCATGAATACAAGGAGATGGGAATCAGTATAGGGCAAGAGTCTGTTCACTGCATCTAGCTTCCCAGTGCGGAGTAAGGAAAACAAGGGAAGCTTATACTGGACCAATAGACCTTTCTCATCAAGTGAAGATTTCCATAGAGAGGTAGGACTTGCACCAACCTACATGATGGATAATATTTAAATTAATGAGAACAGGAGAATTTTCCTTTGACATAAGGAGAGGTAGAAAGGCAGGACTTCCCCAGGTTGAATCTGGAGAGAATAAGCAAGATGGTTTGTTCTCGGCAAATACAAATCACATATGATGTTCAGCTTCACATTCTAATTCATCCATTGATAACCAACACACTTAGAAATCTATGGGAAAGGCCTAGAGGAGACTTTGGAAGTGGTTTGGGCTGTGATGCACTACCACTACTTAGCTTTTATGTACTTCTGTGACTGAAAGATTTCACTGTACCATCTGAAATTAGGTGTGGTCAGAATGTGTCTATCAACCTTTCCAAATTGATTAACTTTTTTTTTCATTTATTAAACTTTTATTTAATGAATATAAATTTCCAAAGTACAGCTTATGGGTTACAATGGCTTCCCCCCTCCCATAACTTCCCTCCCACCCGCAACCCTCCCCTTTCCCGCTTCCTCTCCCCTTCCATTCACATAAAGATTCATTTTCAATTCTCTTTATATACAGAAGATCAGTTTAGTATATATTAGGTAAAGATTTCAACAGTTTTCCCCATATAGCAACATAAAGTGAAAAAACTACCATTGGAGTACTAATTATAGCATTAAATAACAATGTACAGCACCTTAAAGACAGAGATCCTACATAATATTTTTTTAAAATTAATTAATTTTCTATGCCATTTCCAATTTAACACCAGGTTGTTTTTTTTCATTTCCAATTATCTTTATATACAGAAGATCAATTCAGTATATAATTAGTAAAGACCTCATCAGTTTGTACCCACACAGAAACACAAAGTATAAAAATACTGTTTTAGTACTAGTTATAGCATCACTTCACATTAGACAACACATTAAGGACAGATCCCACATGGGGTGTAAGTACACAGTGACTCCTGTTGCTGACTTTTAACCAGAGAGTCTCCATGTTCTAAAAAGGCCCAGTTCCAAACCATTTAAGAAGCAATTTTCATGGAACAAAAATCCCTCCTGCTGTGGTTTGGATGTGACTTGCCTCTCAAAGGCTCAAGTGCCGGATACCTGTTCCTCAAGGTGATAGAACTGCACCTTTAAGAGGTGTGGTCTGATGGAGGATGGTCAGACCATGAGGGCACCACCATGAGAAGGAATGGATGTAGGCTCCTGGGAGTGGATTAGCTCCAGTGAGTTTGTTTTGGTTTTTTTGGGTTTTTTTTTTGGTTTTTTTGTTTTTTTTTTTTTTTGACAGGCAGAGTGGACAGTGAGAGAGACAGAGAGAAAGGTCTTCCTTTTGCCGTTGGTTCACCCTCCAATGGCCGCCGCGGTAGGCGCGCTGCGGCCGGCGCACCGTGCTGTTCCAATGGCAGGAGCCAGGTGCTTCTCCTGGTCTCCCATGGGGTGCAGGGCCCAAGCACTTGGGCCATCCTCCACTGCACTCCCTGGCCACAGCAGAGAGCTGGCCTGGAAGAGGGGCAACCGGGACAGGGTCGGTGCCCCGACCGGGACTAGAACCCGGTGTGCCGGCGCCGCAAGGCGGAGGATTAGCCTAGTGAGCCAAGGCGCCGGCCTAGCTCCAGTGAGTTTCTACAAAAGACAGCACCTGACCCCTCTCCAGTTCCTCACTTCTTCCCTTGCCACATGACCTATTTTGCACACAAGTTACTTGCCACTCTCCCATGTGTTCCCACCATGTGATGCCAGATATCTTGTTGGACCACCAACAAGGACCACCACCAGAAACCAATTCCAGGCCATTTTGGCTTTCTAGCCACCAGCATCCCAAGGCAAATAAACCTCTCTTCCTCATATAGTGCCCAGTCTCAGCCATCTTGCTATGACTAAGACACCTCCCTTTCAGAAAGTATTACAAAGATGAAGACTCACCTTGATGCCAAATCTGAATAAGGTCAAGACCAGACAATATTATCATTGGTCAATACCTCTTATGAACATAAATGCCAAAATCCTAAGTGAAGTATTAGCATATTAGATCCAATAATATTTTTTAACGTATTACATCATGACAAAGGACACTTTATTACAGGAAATCAATGATGGCTTAAAATTAAAAGATATTTCATCTCAGCCACAGTTCAAAGAAGAAAAATACAAAATTATTTAAATATATAAGAACTAATAAAATTAAAATTTTTATGATTTTAAAACATAAAATGTATGTTCATGAATTTTTAATGTTCATCATTTTTAAAAGCTATTATCAAACCATTAGAAGATGAGACCATCCTTAACCTAATAAAAAGCATCTACCAAAAAATAATAGCAAAGTTCACAATTAAGGCTTTAACAGCATTTTCTTTCAAGTGAAAAACAGTACAAAGATAATCTTAACATAATGTCCATACAAGTTTGTCCAGTGTCCAAGTAAAGTAAAAAGGAAAAAATAAAAGAGTTAAAAACAAGGAAGAGAGAAATTAAATTATCACTAGGTACATGGAGAAACCATGTTTCTAAATCTGTGAAGTGTGGTAGGTTTCAAAGGCAGCACTGTAGATGGTGCTCAGTAAGCAGCACTGATACAATGGGAGCTCCACCTCACACATCACACAAAAGTAAGTTCCAAGTAAAAAATAAAAAGCAAATATTTAAATGAATTTTAAAAGAGGAAAATATTTTACAATCCTGGAGTAATACATATTGCTTAAATAAGACTCAATAAACACAAGCTGTAAGAAAAAGATTGTTAAGTTGACTACATTAAAATTAAACATCACAGGGCTGGCGCTGTGGTGTAGTAGGCTAAGCTGCACCTGCAAGGCCGGCATCTCATATGGGCACTGGTTTGAGTCCCGGCTGCTCCACTTCTGACACAGCTCTCTGCTGTGGCTGGGAAAGCAGTGGAAGATGGCCCAAGTCGTTGGGCCCCTGCACCCATGTGGGAGACCCAGAAGAAGCTCCTGGCTCCTGGCTTCAGATCGGCCCAGCTCCAGCCACTGGGGCCATTTGGGGAGTGTACCAGTGGATGGAAAACCTTTCTCTCTGTCTCTCCCTCTGTCTGTAACTCTACCTCTCAAATAAATAAATAAAATATTTTTAAAAATTAAATATCTGCTCATCAAAACATAATTGTTAAAGAATAAAGAATAGGACCCAAATAAAACCCAAAATATGTAAAGAACTTCTATAAAGTTCTAAAAAGGACAACCCAGAGAATAAATGGACAAAAATTCAAGAACACAATTTCTAGGAGGAAACATAAATAGCCAAAAAAAAAAAAGATAAAATAAATCTTCAAACTCACTAGTAATCAAGGAAATGCATATTGAAACAGTGAGCTATTTCATACCTACCCAACCGACAACAATTAAAACATCTGTAGATAACAAATGATTAATAAGACATAAGGAGACAAATCTTTGGTAAGGAATTTGACAACAGCTATGAGGTTACAATTGTGCCTAGTCTGTGACTCCCAGTCCCAACCCTAGGTGTACACGTGGTCCACTTTCTCCCAATTGTTTAGCACAGAGAAAAGGTGAGCCAGTGGGATAAGGCAGTTAGCAGGGGTACAGGCTGAGCAGGCTGCTCAGGGGAAGACAGGAAGTAGGATTCAGGCCAAATAAAAAAACATCAGATGCCAGACTTGTCTAGGAGGTGAATCTGGTAATTAGAATCATCTTTGTTGGGGGCAACTCCCCTAAAAATCAAGTCATTTTAGCTACTAAAACCAATATAATCAAGTTAACATGATCCTTATACTTTTCCACTAAGACTGTCTAAAACAGTCCCAACTTGTATCCATTTCCTCTTCCTATTGGCTCAGCACAACAAACATGGCCCTTCTGGAGGTCAGAAATCTGACACTGGTCTCACTGGGCTAGAATCAAGGAAAAAAACCTTCTTGTCTTTTTCTGTGCTCCTTTCTGAGCACATACAGAAAGAATCCATTTTCTTGCCTTTTCTAGAGGTTCACGACTCCCTTCTAGCAAATGTGGTTAGAGTCCTTTTCATCCCACATCACTCTGACACTGCCTCTTCTGCCTCTCTTTTCCACATTTAAGGAACCTCGTCACTTGGAGCCACTCAGATGATCCAGGATCTGTTAGGAACCTTCACGCCATCTGCTACCATAACTCCCTTGCCAGGTATTGTACAGAGTCGTGACACTTTCTGGGGATTTGAACATGGACAGCCTTCAGAAGCCACTTTTCTACCTACCACATAAACCCTCCCCACCCTGCCACACACACACTCCAACAGGATCCTAACCATTTCACAATGTCCCCCAACCTCAAGTAGAATCCCAACTCCTCCCCTCTGCCCCCATACACACCTCCAGGTGCCACACTACCACACACTCTTTCTCCAGTTACACCAAGCTTCTTGTCTTTTTCTAATCAATATATACCTATCTAAGCCCAAACAATTACAACTCACTCTCTAGGGCTCAGCACAAAGGCCACCTCATCTCTGAAGCTTTCTCTGATCCAAGCCTAAACGAATCACTCCTCCTCATACACTCTTCAGGCTTCCTGTCTACAAGCTACAGCATGTGCACCCCCAGAACCATCCACTTACATGTCCTCTCTTTACTCTGAACTGGTGAGCCCTTTAAGAATAAGAAGTCTGGCTCACACCCTGTGAGTTCCCAGAGAGTAGGCATTCAGAGAGCATTTCTGAAGCCTGGAAGAGGCAGAAGGGAGCTTTCCTGAATTTCTTTCAACAAAAAAGATTTCAAAGAGTAATCTGAGTTAAGTATACAATAAATGGGACCAAAGAATTAATTCAGGATGATCCAAAACATCTTAACAATTCATTTCTTAGGTTGATGCCCAAATTAAAATCACATGAAAGAATCTGTACAAGTGACACGCATTATTTTTCACTGCTAACCTGCAGGACAATTTTAAATAAAAATTAATGTCAAAATTAATCCCAAGAGAAATAAAGGATTAATATAAAATGATTTACAAAATGTCCTCAATATTAACAAAAGAATAGATGTTGCTCACAGGAATGCCTGGCAATTACCCAACAGTGCACAGCACATACTAAACCCCTCTCCAGGAAAAGTTGGGAACGGCATGCCAGAGTGTGAGGGGTGCTACAATCAACCCTGTTTAGGGACAAGTTGTCCCTGTGTACACATAGAGGTATATCTTATCATAAAGTATACTTTTGCAAGAAGGTGGTTGTTTAGAAAGCAAAGTCTCATGTAACATCAATGGTTTGATACTTATATCCATGCTCTAGAAAAAAAAAAAAAAACTTCCCACCTCCAGAGGAGAAAAACTAAGCAAAGGAAACAGACCATTAAGTCAGCACAATTATTCACTTTTTTAAAATGAAACAATTAGGGGTCAATGCTGTGGTGTAGAAAGTAAAGCCACTGCCTTAGTTGCTGGCATCCCACATGAGCACCGGTTAAGACTCCGAGCTTCTCTTCCCATCCAGCTCCTCTGCTATGGCCTGGGAAAGCAGCAGAGAATGGCCCAAGTGCTTGGGCCCCTGCATCCACATGGGAGACCTGGAAGAAGCTCCTGGCTCCTGGCTTCAGATCTGACCAGCTCCAGCCGTTGTGGCCATTGAGTATTGAACCAGCAGATGAAAGATCTCTCTTTCTCTCTGCTGCTTGCTCTCTCTCTCTCTCTCTCACTGACTTTCAAATAAATATATAAATCTTAAAAAAAAAACTTCAAAAAGAATTTTTAAAAAAGAAACAATTATATGGCTCAAGAATTTCAAAGGTTTGCTCAGCTCAGGTTCAATAAAACTTCCCTGTTCAATTTTCTTTTGATAATGTGAATGGCCAAATTAATTTGAAAACATGCACCAAAAATCACTCTAACACTGAAAATGAAGTCTAAAGCGGGGAGGGGAAGAAAAAGAAAGAAAGAAAAGAAAAAGAAAAAGGAAATATTTGTACAAGACCAGGTTCAGCACCATGGACAGAGGATCCAGACTTGCCTATTTATAGAGTCCTTGCCACCAAAGACTGGGAGCTTAGAGACATCAGAGCTGCCTAGAAAGCCAAGGTATCCATTCTAATGTTTAACTTGTGATAATTCCAAACACAAGCAATTGTTTTTTGTTGCTGCTGAACTTGTAGCCCAAAGCACCAGCATTCTTCACCAAGGGGATGTACAACTTGGCCTGAGACCTCTGTGAAAACATGAATGATTGCCACTGACACAAGCCAAGAGGTCCAAGAACTAAGACACTGAAACTGACACACAGGATTCAACCTTGACTGGCTGGGCTGTTTCAGGGCCCTCATGGGATTCTTCCAAATTTATAAATGCAGCATGCTTCCAACCTCTCTCCAACAATACAGAAAAGGACAGCTCTTTTAAAACAGCTGATAAAATGTACTCATGTGTTGAGCTTTTTCCCCCATAAATAGCCAAAAATGTAAGCATGAAGCTGTGTGGATTTTATGTCTCTATTGCTTCTTGGCAAAATGACGTTCTGGGGCCCACTATCACCACTAACCAGAATCACCCGTGGTAACACCAGTCACAAAGCCCTGAACTCCAGACAGGTGTCCCACCTTTCCAGTGATAAAGACTTCATTTACCATCATATATCCTTTTCGAAACCATATAAAATTGAGAGTCAACTAAGAAACTCTATAAAGTTATATCAGTTCTAAAACCCTTGTAATGAACGTACTTGGAAAACACAACAGTGTCCAGATACAAACTTTCTGAAGTGAAAGATGCCAGTGTAGAGTGAGTGCACGTGCGCTGGAAGACCCTGCTTCCCCACGGTCCTCCAGGTCTGTAAACACCCTGGAGGGCGGCTCCAGCTCTCAGAACGCAGGGCTTAATCCCTTCCTTTCGCTCGGCGCTATTGATCGCCCCAGAGTGCCACTGTTCTGCACGCTTCTCTCTGGGCCAAAATGGACAGCTTTGAGAAGTTTTAAGGTGATGAATTGCTCTTTATGGTGGCCTGGGATCGGTTCTCTTCAACAAGAAAGCACCCCGCACACTTCCTGTGAGGCCCACATCTGCCAGTTCCAAAGAACAGAAAGGTGGCCACGGCTCGCTCGGGAAAGTCAGTCAGTTCAGTGCGGAAGGGCCGCGGGAGGGCGGTGCCGAGGGCAGCGCCGCAAGCCGGGGTCTGCCCGTGACCCAGCCCGCTCTCAAAGGCCCCTCGGCCCGCGCGGCCTCAGGCCGCCGCTGAGGCTCACGCTGCACCCCCCTCAGCCGAGACCTGCCAGCCTGCGTTTCAAATTTCCCGTGCGAGAGACGAACTTCAGAGTACGAAAACACGGGAAAACACCCCAGCCAAAAATGAAAAGGCGACGCTTCCAGGCAGAGCACTTGAGGCGACCACGAGAAACGTCACGACCACCCCTCAAAAACGCCGACGCCGTGACCCAGAGGGCCCTGCGCCGCCCGCGCGCCTGCCCCGACTCCGGCCGGGTCCCCTCGGGGCCGCACCCGGGCCCGGGGACACGGCAGCGCGGCGCCCCGCGCCCCCAGACCCTCTGCTCCGTCAGAAGACGAAGTCTGCGCCGTCTGACAAGGGAGGTCCCGAGCGCGCCTCATCGCCGCTCCGTCTCCGGCCGACGACTTCCGAATCGGGCGCGTGGCCGAGACCCTCCGACGTGGCCTCTGCCGGGGTCGCCGCGCCCGGCGCACCTCTGTCCGGGAGCCCCGCCGCGCGCCCTGCCCGGGGTCCGCGCCCCCCACCGGAGACCCCGCCCGGTGCCCGTCCGGGACACCTGCCCGCGCCCCGAACCCTCGCTTCCCTCACGGGATCCCCGCCCGCCGGGTCGGAAGGAGTTTGTCGGGGCCGCGGGGTCCTCCCGTCCTCCAGCCCCTCACAGGGGGCTCGGTCCGGCACGCGGCTGCGGGGCGACCCAGACGCGAGTCCCGGACCCCCACCCTGGCCCTGCCCCGCGACTCCCCACTCACCCGTCCCGCAGCGGACGGCGAGAGCCCGCCGGCCGGTGGAGGGCGGCCGGGTGGGGCAGAAGCAGGCGGGCGAGGCGGCGGCCCGAGCCTGAGGCGGCTGAGGAGCCTGAGGCGGCTGAGGACTCGCGCTCCTGCCCGAGCCCTGCGCGCGGCGCGGGACCGCCCCCTCTATACCGATGACCAATCCCGCGCCGCCCGCCGCCGCTGGCCACGCCCCTGCACAGGGGCAGGGCCGGCGAAAGCGGGCGTCGGGGACCAATAGAACGGCGGACTGGCTATTGGCGTAGCCAATCCCAACGTGAGAAGCGTTCTGGCAAAATGCCAATTAGAGTCGAAGAGGAGGGCGGCGGGGCTGTAGGCGGGACGAAGGACTTAGTCCTATGGCGGAGCGGGCGGAACCGCACCTTGGGGCGGAGAGAAGGCTGGGCCTCGGGAGGACGAACCTTGGAAGTAGCGGGGGCGGAGCCTTGAGTGGGAGCTAGGGGCGGGGCCGGGGGCGGGGCCGGGCCTGGCCGCCGCGAGGCAGCCTGTAGGAACCGCGGATGACCTGGGGGAGGAGCCGGGGGCGGGCCCCGCGCTGGGGGCGGTGCCGGGCGGCGCCTGCGGTCCCAGCCTGGTTCGCGCGGGCTCCCGCTGCAGTTCCCTCAGCGGGCTTGGGTTGCGAGCCCAGCGCCGGGCGGCCGGGGTCCCGGAGCGGCCAGCTGCGCGCGAGCCCGCGGGGCCCGGCCCAGCCTGGAGGCCCGCGGGCCCCCGCCGCTGCAGGGCGAAGTTAGACGGCCCTCCCGCCGCCGGGGGCCCTGGCTCCGCGCCCCGCCTGCGCCCTGCCGTCCGGACCCTGCAGGTGCCTGGTGCGCTGCACCTGTCCGCGGGTGACCCGAGGGCGGCGACGGGGCTGGCCTCGGGAAGGAGTCGTTTTCGTGAAACTGGACTCTTGGTCTGCGCGAGTGGCCGCTCCCCGCCCCGGCTAGTCTCCTCAAGCGCAGCGGCGGGCGAGCAAGCTCGGAGCTGGGGCAGGGTCGGCGGTGCCGCCTGCCGTCTCCGCGACCGAGGCCCCAGGGCCCTGGAGAGCCCGGGCAGGGCTTGGGACCGGCCTGGGACCAACGGGTCGCTCATGGGGGGGCCCCGTTAGGGCTGAGGGGTCGAGCGTTTCCCAGGCGCCCCTGGTGAGCCCGGCCGCTCCGTTGGTAAAAGGTGGGCGGGGCGAACCTCAAACACGTTGGGCCCACCAGTGGCTCACCTGGGCACCACAAAGTGCCTGAACTTTGGCAAGGTGCACCCACCGCTACCCGTGTCCCAGCACCTGGAAAGCCCCAGTCTCTGCAGAGGCCGTGGGGCAGGCGGATCAGGACACAGAATCTGTGGGATCCACCTGGAGAGGGAAAGTTCTGGACGGTCCATAGCACAGGCCGGCAGCAGTCACCTGGGATGGGGGCTGGATGGATGGTCACTGGCCTCCAAGTGTCACGGGTGTGACTCAAACTTCCTTAAAAACCAACGGGCCTGGCCTGGGGGAGTGGAGGCTGCCACCCGACCCTCCGGTGGAGGGACAATGTGCCAAGAGGGTGGCAGAGGCAGAGCCCAGGGACCTCATCTCGGGGACATGGCCCACCCTGAGCTTTGGGGAGGGCCTTTTGGAGAGCGGTGGCTGCGGCCGTCACAAAGCTGGAAAACAAAGGATGGAGGGCATCCCTCAGGACTTGGGGACCGAGGTCACAGGTGTCCAGCGTCCCAGCGGCCTGGCTCTGCCTGGGACCCTGTCCTGGGGGCAGAGCGGGGGCGGGGTCTCAGTGCTCCAGATGGCAGGCTGCCCGCCCCCCACTTCCTGGCCTCCCCAGGAGCTGCGCCCTCTCAGCTGCCTCCACCGCGCCTGAAAGACACAGTTAGTCATTAGGGAAGTAATGACAGTGTTTGCAGGGCAGCGCATTGGACCCTAACAACTCCCAATTATTTCCAGTTCCTGCCAACCCTGACAGTGAAAACAGCCGCACATCTCGTGCCCCGCCCTTGACACACAGGGCTTTCGCGGGGGGGGGGGGGGGGGGTGACGTCAGCAGCCCTCCGGACGACGGGTCCTCGCCGGTCCTGGAGCCCGCGTCAGGCGCCTCCACCTTCCGTTCACACTGCCCTCACGGTCGCTGTCAGCACAGCCCTTCCGGGATGCCGGTGCCCAGGGGCGCGTGTTTATCCATAGCTCCGCGGCGTCTCCGTGGGGGTGTGGCGAGCAGGGAGGGACCGAGCCTTGTAATTATCATCTGCTGGATGATGTCAGATCAGGCCCTGGGAAGTCTCCGAGCACCAGGGCTCCCGACTGTCACATCCGTCCCTGTACCAGAGGGTGGGAGGCTGGGCATGTCAGGCTGGGACATCTGGTGGGTGGGGGTGGGGAGCCTTCTTTGATGCCTGTTAGAGGCCGAAAGTGCCAGGCTAATAGTTCCACAGGAGAACACTCACTGCAGGAGAGGTATGGGCCTCCCCAGGCAGCGTGGCCCTTCCACGCCACACTCCTGCAGCCCTGGAGGGAGACCCGGCACACCGGTGAGAGCCAGGGGGAGGGCCCAGCCTCTGCTGACCCTCAGCAAGACCAGCCTCAGACTCCTTCCATGATCAGAGCTCGCAATGCCACCACCGCCATCCTCACAGTAGTGGCAAGCCTGTATTCAGCGGCCACGCATGCAATGCCACTAAAATCCCCTTCAGGAAGCAGTGACAGGAGGCCCTGCCCAGGACTGGCTCCTGGTTCCAGCCTCGCACAGCTCAGCTGTTGTGGGCATTTGGGGAGGACCAGTGGGCACCCACCACCATCTCCACCGAGCCCCCTGCGTGCACTCGGGCGGCTGTCATTTTTCCTGGAGAGATGAGTTGCACGGTCCAGGCCTGTGCCACAGCCAGGCACCATCTTGTACTGGCTGCCCTGGCCAGGGAAACGAAAAGAAATAAAAGATGCTCCAAACTTCAATTTCCTCTTTAAAAAAAATTTTTTAAAAAAAGTTTATGTATTTGAAAGGCAGAGAGATCTTCCATCCAGCAGTTCACTCCTCAAATGCCCACAACAATTGAGCTGTGCTAAGCCAAACCCAGGAGCCAGGAACTCCACCTGTGGGTGGCAGGGACCTAAGTCCTTCAGCCATCACCCACTGCCTCCCAGGGTATGCATTAGCAGAAAGTGGGGCCCAAACCAGAGGTGGACCCCTTCCCAGGCACTGCCATATGGGAAGTGGGGACCCCAAGCGGCAGTTTAACCTGGCGCACCACGCGGCTGGCCCGGTTCCCTGCTTTTCGACATCAGACTACAGCACATGCACCTGAGCTAACTTACCAGCTTTCTGTTGCACTTGCTTGTCCTTTTATTGGGCGGGGCACCTGGGGAGCTCCTGCCACGCCCTCCCCTACTCCAGCCAAGGGACAGCTGCCAAATCAGCAGCCCCAGGCTGGTCCATGCCGACAGCCCCTGGCCCATGATGCATGTGGAGCTGGTGGCTGTGGACAGCCAGGCTGCTGCGGTGCTCCCAGGTAGGATGTGACCACTGCTCAGTTAGGGCCACTTCCTGGACAGGTGCTCCAGAAAGATGGACATGGACAGAACATGCGTAAGAGGCACAGAGGAAGGGGCCCATGGTGGCGGCTCCCCTGGTGAGAACTCACACACTCTCCTGTTCGGCTCTGGCAGGTTCACCAGACCCAGTGGAAGCCCCATTTCCCAAGTGTGCTGTTTCTGCTTTCCTGTGAGCCTCTGCCCAGGCAGGCCTTTCAGCACCCCTCCCGCTGACCCCGCACACGGTGAGCAGGGTCAGCCCCTGCCCTGCAACCCGCAGGTGGCTCTGCTCATGCCAGGGCTGGCTCGGGTGTTTGCCTTTTATCTCAGGGACAGGAAGCAGGATCCAGACCTGGCACGGGAGCAGATGGCTCTGAACCCCAGAGGGGAACCTCTGCTGGAAGTGAGCAGGATCCCACATCTACCAGCCCCTGCAGCCCTCTGGTGGGCTGCCCTGGGTGAAGAGTGAAAGAGGCACAGGGTCTCTAAGTCTGACTGTGCAGAAGAGCCCAGGGCCACCCCAGGTGCCCTCATCATCCCCAAGGTGTTGCAGACAAGGAGACTCAGGGAGGACAGAGCAGGAGGAAATCTGTCACCGCACCCGCACCCTCCCCCCAGGGCAAAAAACTCCCGTGGCCACCACGGGAGACTGTGACTGCCCAACAGGGCTGCTGCCGGCCACTGGCTCTGGCTATCACCCATGGTGATAACATGGGGGTGGAGGGGTGGGAGAGGGAACTCCACAGCCAGACAGGTTTATCTGGAGACAAACCTGAGAAGGACCCCTGCAGGGAGGGGAGGCACAGACGAGGTGTTCATACAGCCAGGGCTGGGTTGTGGGTGGGCGGGCACCAGGCAGGGCCGGCTAACGGCTGAGGCTGAGGCGGGGTTGAGCCGGTTAAAGCAGAATGCAAGGGTCGGGAAGTTTCTCAAAGCAGCTGGAGTTGGGATCTGCTCCCAGCCACATAGGCAAAGAACCGAAAAATGGATCTAAAGTTTTACTCTTGCTCCATCACTCCCGACTGTGAGTACAGATAAGGAGACGAGCACTGGTCTCTCTGGCTGGAAGGGCTGGCTGCATGTGTACTCTTTGGATTGGATTGATTGGAGAGGGAGAGCAGGCTTGTGACTGTCCTGCCTGATGGCCCAGGATAAGGCAATCACTCGTTCCTGTACGAACCTTTGAAGCATGTTAGTTTGCCATGGTAGGAATAAAAGCTATGATTGTGAGAAGGAAAGGGGATGGCAGAGACATTGTCCATGGTGGGGCCGTTTCTGAGTAGGTGTTGTTAGCACACTTCTTTTAGCAGTCAGTCCCTTCTCTTACCACTGTTCCCCTAAAAAGAGGCAGTTTTATTTGAGCAGGAAACAGGGAAGCTCTGAGCAAACGGAGGGGCTGCTAGAGAGAGTGAGGCTGCGGTGGGCTCATGGTCGGGGGTGTCTGTGTCTTTTCCGCGTCGTCTCCAGAGAGCAGGTGCAGTGGTTACTCATCGGCTGCTGTGAAGCCAGGGCAGTCAGCGCAGCCTTTTCTAACCTGATTCTGTCGAAACCTGGGTCTTGTTGTCCACTGGCAAATCTTGGTACATCCTGTTCTGTCCGGCGTCTGCACACTGGCCAGGAGCTGTGGATGGAGTTAGCCTGTCCTGCTTTGAGCCCCAGGCTCTCTCACTCCCCCCTCTGCTTAAGGAAACCCAGCTGCTGACAGGGGTTAGGGTGATGAGCGCTCTGGATTCTCAAACTGAGTAGGGGCAAAGCAGGGACCCTGTGGTGAAGCCAGGGTTCCAGCAGGGTGCAGCCTCTTGAGGGGGCCGCATTGCCAGCTCCAGAAACTGTTTCTGTCCCAGGTTTTATGTGCATGGCCGTCTAGAAGTTCATTGTTTCAAGTCTGGAGGAAACAAATCTAACAAGCAGATTAAGCATGGGTTCAACACAAAGGACTAAGGATCTGTGTTCGAGGGCCTCAGAAGTTGCTATCCAAACCAGGAGGGTGTTTTCCTGTGGAGGGCAGTGAGAATGAGTCACTGGGTGTTCAGGCCTGGCCAGGTGTACGTGAGATGCAGGCCTATCTCTTGCTTCCCACGGTGTCCTGGAAGAGGCATCCTGAGGGAGGGGTGAACCCCCTTATGGATGGCACCCCATTGGCGTCCATTACCCGGCTAGCCTGGGAAGAGAGCTGGCCAGAAAAAGAGGTTAAAAGAGAATATGCAGGGGGCTGGCATTGTGGCGCAGCAGGTTAACGCCCTGGCCTGAAGCGCCGGCATCCCACATGGGTGCAGGTTCGAGATCCGGCTGCTCCACTTTCAATCCAGCTCCCTGCTATGGCCTGGGAAAGCAGTGGAAGATGGCCCAAGTCCTTGGGCCCCTGCACCCACATGGGAGACCTGGAAAAAGCTCCTGGCTCCTGGCTTTGGATCAGCGCAGCTCCGGCTGTTGTGGCCAATTGGGGAATGAACCAGCAGATGGAAGACCTCTCTCTCTCTCTCTCTCTCTCTCTCTCTCTGCCTCTCCTCTCTCTGTGTAACTCTAAGTCTGACTTTCAAATAAATAAATAAATCTTAAAAAAAATAAGAGAGTAAGCGACATCTTTGGGAGGAAATGTACAGTCCTACCTGGTACATTACTGACCCTAGGCCGTCCCCTCAGGAGCCACGGTCACCAGGGAAGCTGGGCAGACAGAAGGGCTTTTTCAGCTTGGATCCAACAGGGTCCATGGTCTGACTTGGGAGTCCTTCGACCCCAGGGCTGTTCCGTTCCCAGTGGCCCAGCTCTTGGCAGAGCTGACAGGGCTCTTTGGAAGCTGGCTTCTTTTGGGTGGTTTGCCCAAAGCCCTGGCTTTCTACATTGGAAATCAGTGCCATTTGGGGTAGACTGGCCTTGTTGGGTCTCCTTGATGGCAGGCCACTGTGTAGAGCTGTTATTAATTGGCTGCAAACTGTCTTTACATTTCTCCTGCTGCCTAGCTCGCTCCTCTTCCTCCTGGTCTCTGGCAAAGTAGACCAGGGAGGTAGCCTCCAGGATGCTCAGCCCCATCCCTAATCTTTGCTGGCCTGAGCTAGACATTTACAGTCGCAGGCCTGTTTTAACGGTGTTTTATTTCCTGTGAGATAAGTCAGTGCCCATGAGGAAAGCCCATGTCCTTCCAGGTGAGAACAAACGTGATGCACACCACGGGTCTGAAAGCCTAGAGAGGCAGGGCCAGCTCTCTGCGAGCCTGACTTGTCGCCTCATTTCTCCTCTATTCCCTTCTCGATGGAAAACCTACTCTCCAGATATTCTCTCTTTTTTTTTTTCTTTTTTTTTTCAACTTCTTTTTTTTTTTTATTAAACTTTTATTTAATGAATATAAATTTCCAAAGTATAGCTTATGGGTTACAATGGCTTCCCCCCTCCCATAACTTCCCTCCCGCCCGCAAGGCAGAGAGAGAAAGAGAGGAAGAGAGAGAGAGAGAGAGAGGTCCTTCATCCCCTTGTTCACTCCCCAGATGGCTGCAAAGGCCAGTGCTGTGCCAATCCACAGCCAAGAACCAGGAGCTTTTTCGAGGTCTCGCACATGGGTGCAGGGGCCAAAGGACCTGGGCCATTTTCCACTGCCATCTCAGACCATAACAGAGACTTGGATCGGAAGTGGAGTAGCCAGGACTCGAACCAGCGCCCATATGGGATGTCAACACTGCAGGTGGTGGCTTCACCCGCAACACCGCAGCGCCGGCCCCTCTAGATATTCTAAAGAAGTCTGCACTAGGATGTACATTTTGATCCCCAGACCTAATAAAAGGGTTATTGACACCGACTCCTGGTCATCAGGTACTTGGCTCCCAGTGGGGGACCAGATCAACAAGCAGGTCAGCTCTGACCTGGCAATCAGGGACAAATAACAACTAGCCACAAGATGATTGATCAGCAATATGCTCAAAAAGGACTTTGATTACGAGGAAAAGGTAAAAATCAAAGTGGAGTCACTGATGTCATAAACCTTTGTATCTGCACTTAAGCAACAAAGAGATTTAAGGAGAAGTGGTCCCTAGGCAGCTCCACCTGGGGTCCACTGTTAATCATAGCTCTATCAGCTTGCAGAGTGGTCCCAAAGTACTGAATACAGCACAAGTCCTTCGGAACCTAGAAGAGAAAGCATTTAAACACGGGACCAACAAAGTTTTAATTTCCATAAGTGGTTTGTTTTCGCATTTTTTTTTCAGTTTTAGAAACTGTTGTCTAATCCATTGATTTTTTAAAAAGTATTTATTTGTTTATATTTATATTTGAAAAGCAGAGACAGAGAGAGAGAGAGAGAGAGATGTCTTCCATCCGCTGATCATGCCCCGAATGGCTGCAATGGCCGGGGCAGGGCCTATCCAAAGCCAGGAACCAAGATTTTCTTCTTAGTCTCCCACATGCATGCAAGAGCCCAAGCACTTGGGCCATCTTCCATTGCTTTCCCAGGTACGTTGGGAAGTGGACCAGCTGGGACTTGAACCAGCACCCATATGGGATGCCAGCACTACAGGCAGAGGCTTAACCTTCTACACCACAGGGCCAGCCCCTAGTCCATTGATTTTAAAGATGTCAGAAAACCTGCACTTAACAACATCTGTTACAGTCTTTTTCATATCTGGTTGTGTTTTTAGAGAAGACTATAAAATCGTGGATGACAAAATATTTTAAATATTTATGGTTAAAATTATAAAATTCATTAACCAGCAAGAAGAGGTATTTGTTTACTCCACACATTTTTTTTAAAAAGATTTATTTATTTATTTGAAAGGCAGAGAGGCAGAGGCAGAGAGAGGTCTTCCAACCGATGGTTCACTCCCCAAATGGCCACAACAGCCAGAGATGAGCTGATCCGAAGCCAGGAGCCAGGAGCTTCTTCCAGGTCTTCCATGTGGGTGCAGGGGCCCAAGCACTTGGGCCATCCTCTACTGCTTTCCCAGGCCGTAGCAGAGAGCTGGATTGGAAAAGGAGTAGCTGGGTCTTGAACTGACACCCATATGGGATGCCGGCACTGCAGGTGGTGGCTTTACCTGCTAAAGCACAGCACTGGCCCTCCATATAGTATTTTGATTTTATAAACATTTATCCCTTTTAGGCTTCTGGGTTTTTTTCATTTAAATAACAGTTATGAATGATAACAGCACAATAATGTCATTAGACTTTTTATATTTTCATAACTTAAAGCTTAGCACCATTTCACATATTGATGGCACCTTTAATATAATCCAAGTAGCCTACTTAGTTTCTCTACAAGATGAGAGATACATCCTTTGACATTTCCAGGGCCCTGCTGGAAATATCAAAGTCTAAAGAATTTAGAACTTTGATTTTTAGAATGCCTGTCGAAGATGTCAAGAGAGCTTAACATATGTGGTTGAAATAGGATCCCTTAACATCATGAAACAATATCCATTTAATTAGGGTGAATTACCCAGTGATAGACACATTTAATTATAATTGTAAAGTGATAGCTTAAATGTTTTAAAATAAGTACTATTTAAACAAACTGTAACTCTTAAAACTTAGCTGTTTTTAAACAATCAGACTTAACAAAAGACAGAGAATACAAAAGATTACCTCAATAGAATACAAAATCGGTCTCATTGGTCTATCACCAAAATGGGAAATAAAAACCTGGAATGTAAGAGCACGCGGAATCAGCCCAAAATTTGTAACAATTTAACAGAGTCAGAAACAGAAAGGCATTTACAGTACCTAACTAGAAATTTGACAAGAAGAAACCAATTAAACAGAAGCTATTTTTTTTTTTTTTTTTGGACAGGCAGAGTGGACAGTGAGAGAGAGAGAGAGACAGAGAGAAAGGTCTTCCTTTGCTGTTGGTTCACCCTCCAATGGCCGCCGTGGCCGGCGCACTGTGGCCGGTGCACAGCGCTGATCCGAAGGCAGGAGCCAGGTGCTTCTCCTGGTCTCCCATGGGGTGCAGGGCCCAAGCACTTGGGCCATCCTCCACTGCACTCCCTGGCCACAGCAGAGAGCTGGCCTGGAAGAGGGGCAACTGGGACAGAATCCAGTGCCCCGACTGGGACTAGAACCTGGTGTGCCGGCGCCGCAAGGCGGAGGATTAGCCTTATCGAGCCTCGGTGCCGGCCAAAAACAGAAGCTATTAAAAGGCAATGTTGCAAAAGCAAATTTTAAATTTCAAGATCAAGACTATTTCCAGATACTTACTGATCCCATTGATCAAAACTTCATTGCTTTAATAGAGGATTGGACTTTAATCTTACATCAGTGTACCCTTGGTATTAATGTTCAATTTTTAAAAAACTGTACACAATATGTGAAGAATTAGAGTAAATTTTGTTACACAGATTTTCCTTTTTTTAAGGACTTATTTATTTTATTTGAAAGTCAGAGTTACACATAGAGAGAAGGAGAGGCAGAGAGAGAAGTCTTCCATCCACTGGTTCACTCCCTCACCCCCAATTGGCCGCAACGGCCAGAGCTGCACCAATCCAAAGCCAGGAGCCAGGAGCTTCTTCCAGGTCTCCCACGCGGGTACAGGAACCCAAGAACTTGGACCATCTTCTACTGCTTTCCCAGGCCATAGCAGAGAACTGGATCGGAAGTGGAGTAGCCGGGACTCGAACCAGTGCCCATATGGGATGCTGGCACTGCAGGCGGCGGCTTTACCACTACACCAGAGCGCTGGCCCCACCCCCCTACATTTTTCTTACAAAATTTATTCCTCTCAAACCTTCCGTGACTTGTTCACACCTCCTGCAACTTACCTAAACCTTTAGCTATTTTGTCCTATATTTTCCTTTCTAGTCTAGGGTAAACTAGCTATAGGACAAAACAATTATTACAAGCAATGCCCTTTTTTAAATCCAAAAAACTCTTTTTTCTTCTTAACTTTTCTCACCAAGAAAATACTTTGATGCTTATAACTTTTTTTATTACCTTTTCCTATGTCTTAATTTACACTTTGAAATAATCCACTAAAAATGAATTAAAGGGGCCGGCACTGTGGTGTAGCAGGTTAAGCCATGGGCTGCAGCACCGGCATCCCATATGAGAGCCAATTCAAGTACTGGCTGCTCCACTTCTGATCCAGCTCCCTGCTAATGCACCTGAGAAATCAGAGGAGGATGGTCCAAGTCCCTGGGCCCCTGTAGCCACATGGGAGACCTGGAAGAATCTCATGGCTCCTGGCTTCTGCCCCTGGCTTCAGCCTGGCTATTGTGGCCATTTGGGGAGTAAACCAGCAGATGGAAGACCTCTCTGTCTCTCCTTCTCTCTCTGTAACTTTGCCTTTCAAATAAATCATTAAAAAAAAAAAAAGTTAAAGCATATCATCAAAGATCCAAATTTTAGAGAGGAGAAAGGGGAGTCATTGCCAGGGAACTCCTGAGTGTCACCGCCCTGGGCTGGGAGTAACCAGTTTTGAGGAACAAGAGCTACAGAGAAGGGGTGACCTTGGGGCAAAAAGCCTGAACATGAGGGAGCTCTGACCATTTGCTGCTCCTCTGTGTAAAGTTGTCAAGGTCATGAGGAATTTGGAAATCTCAAGTATCAAATTCTGGCCATGAGGGTCCTTATCCCATTCACACCGATGCCAAGATGTGTTGCAAGTGATGTGACCACTTTGATCTTCCCTCCTCCTTGGGCAAGGCCGACAAGTGTTTTAGGAGACAGGCCAGCGGCAAGCGGGGAGGAAAATGAGAAATTTTGGAACCCAAGGAACAGGCAGAATATGGCCAGGGTTGGGGACTTAGCTTGCTCCGGGGCATCTCCTTGGGAGGAGCTCCCGCAACCAGAATCTGCTCCCAGAGGAGAAAGGATCCCGGCATTCAGGACAGGTGTCCCCAGTCCAGGATGTGGGATTGTTCCCCAAAACCTCCCAACAGTTTCTCCCTTGTGCCCAGAACTAGGGGAGGGGGATTGGCTGAAGACCTCAGCCCCTCCAAGGGAAGGGGTGATGGCCAGAGTCTGCCCCCGCGCACCTGGGGAGATGGAAGCCAACTTCCCAGCAGTCCGAGGGGTTGGGATCTGCTCCCAGCCACTTGCTCTATCAAGCATCATTATAATCAAACGGCTGACACTCCAAGTCCCATCATGCATCAGGTGCCGTGGCGCTTCAAGATGCCCTGGAAAGGCTGAATTCCTGGAAATCCTCACCCTTTCCTGGAAACCTCTGCCCAGAGCACCACGCCCTGTGCCTCCAGGTCACAGACACCGATGACCCCGACCTCGTGAGTCACAGGTCATGACAAGTGGGCCTGCACTGTCTCCTTTCACTTTGCTAGTGAATCTTACTCCGCTCAGCTCTACGGGGCCTCATCCTCGAACCCTTTAGCGTGTCAGAGGCAAGAACGTGGACCCTCGGTCCCCCAGCAGAAAGACGAGGGCTCAGCTGCCTGGGCTCTCTCTGCCCTTCATGGAAAAGGGCTGCCTCGGCACTGGCACCTCCGAGACTCAGAGCCACGACTCAGACCAGGGAGCTGTGAGGCACGGCTGGCAGGGGGACGGAGTGGCAGGTCAGAGCAGGTCAGGACAGGCCCGGAGCCGCAGGGCAGGGCAGGAAGGGGGACTCTTCGGGCAGCCCCACGTCCTCCAGGACTCAGCAGCCTCCAGGACACTCTCCCTCAGCGTCGGCCCCACCCGCTGCAGGCGGAACAGCTGCCCCCGTCTCTATCTTATGTGCAAGGTTTCTAATATTCTGTGTAAACAAGAGGAAAGAAAAACCCCGTCCGTACACATTTCCCATGCGCAACAGAAGCAGCGCGCGCATCCGGGCTGTGCTTTTATTTTAGGAAGGCTCAGTGCAGCTGAGCCAAGAACCCGTCCCTCTGTGCACCTCCACAGGCACCATTAGGGCTCTAAAATTAGAATGCTCTGTTTTGGCTGTGAGCCTCGAGGCACTGCACCCTCCTCCCGCCCCCACCAGGGCCACCAGATGAGAGGCACAGGGCACAGAGGGAAGTCACTGAGTCCCCTCTGCACAGGCAGCGGGGGATGGCGCTGCCCTGCCTACGTACTCCTAACGGCAAAGCTGACTTTCATGTTTGCTGCTGCTTTTTGAAACCAGGCCGCCAGGAGCCTTTCTGTAGACACGCTCACGTCTAGCGATGTCCAGGTGAGCTGGGACGCAGACAAGGATCTGCCGGTCCTGTTCCTGTAGCACAAAGGATGGGGCAGCAAAGCACACACAGGCTCCTTCAGTCTCCTTGCTGGCCACGACCCCCGGTGAGTGTTTAAGGTGAAAACTCAAGCCTGGACGTGGGGAGAAATACACCAGTAAAATGTAAATTAAGGGAAAAAAACCTTCCACTCTGGACTCACGGGTGGGTGGGGACGAGGTGGGTGCTGGGTCTGGTTCCCAGAGGTTCCCCTACCCCTCTCCCCTGCACCGCTGACCAGCACCGGCTGCGTAGTGAGGATGGCTCTGGCCATCCCGGAGATCACAGATGCGCAAAGTGGGCAACAGCGAGGCCACAGAGGGAATCCTGAGGGGGCCCCAGGGTCCAGCTCTGCCCGCCTCCCAGACGTGTGCGTCAGAGGCCTCGGGGGAGGCAGGCAGAGCCAATTTGCCCACGTTTCCTTCCTCCTCCCCCGCCATATACCTGTCTGCCCAGGAGACCCGACATCCTTACCACTCATAGATAGGTAGTGCCTGTCCCCGTCCCTGTCACGCCCTGCCCAGAAGCGCACTGGGCCATACTAACTCTCCCAGCCCTGGTCGGCCCCCTGTGCCACACGAACTCTCCCAGCCCTGCTCGGCCCCACTGGACCACACGAACTCTCCCAGCCCTGGTCGGCCCCCTGGGCCACACGAACTCTCCCAGCCCTGCTCGGCCCCCTGGGCCACACGAACTCTCCCAGCCCTGCTCGGCCCCAGTACAGCTTCTGAAGGCCAGTGCACATGGAGGAGTCTCCACTTTTCCATTCCAGGGTCCCAGTGGCAGGTGCTGCCGAGAGCCTGGGACACGAGGGCCACTCTCGCTGCAGCTGGCTCCCTGGAGGACAGGCCCACCACATGCTGAACATCCTGCCATGCCCTGCCCAGGCCCGTGTTGGCTCCTGGTCTGGCTTCCAGGTCTCAGAAGGAGTTCACGATGCTCACTGCCGTGAGCAGGGACTGGTGGGCTTATAAGCCACTTAGAGTGGAGCTTGACCTGCAAGGCTTAAACCTCCAAAGGCCCCAGACACATGGGATGCTGGTGTCCCTTGCATGTCTCCTTGCAGTCTGGTCACAGCCCCTCTGTGGTGGGGCAGCCACACACCAGGCCGAGCTCAGGAGCTGAGCACGTCCAGCACCCACACGGTGGCCCCAGGGCCGCCCCAGGCTGCTGGACATTGGCATCTGAAAGCCCTGGACCAGACGCAGGCGGAAGGTGCTCAGTGCACCAGGAGCGTGGCAGACGCTGGACACCAGACACGAGTGTGCCCACACGGGAGCACGCAGACCGCAGGCCCGGGGGTGGGCAGCAGGGAGGAGGGGCTGGAAGCAGTGCTGGCAAAGCCCCGCCTCCTGCTGGGACTCAGACGCTCATCTAGGGAAAGAAAGACAGAGCCTTCTCCACCGAGCGCACACATGCACACCACACACGGCAGACACACGATGTCATACATGTGCACCGCACACACATGTACCCACCCAATATCACACACCACACGTGACATACAACTTCATATACATATACCACACACATACACATACACTCCAGTAACACACATACCACACATGGCACACACATGACTCCATATATAAACCACACAATACACATACTCCAATATCACACATACCACACATGACATACAACTTCATATACATATACCACACACATACACATACACTCCAATATCACACACATGACATACAACTGTATATACATATACCACACACACATAAACATACACTCCAGTAACACACATACCACACCTGGCACACACATGACTCCATATATAAACCACACAATACACATACTCCAATATCACACACACCACACGACATACAACTTCATATACATATACTACACACATATATACATACACTCCAGTAACAAATGACATACACATGACTCCACATATATATCATACCACATATACATGTACCCCAATATCACACACACACCACATGTGACATATGCCACACACATATGCATATACTCCAATAGCACACACCACACAAATGAGTTTATATATGTACACCACACACATACACCTACACTTCAATAACACGCACCATAAACATGACTTCATATATGTATACCACACACATATACGTGTACTCCAGTATCATACACACCACACATGACATACAACTTCATATACATATACAATACACACATATACATCCACACCAGTAACACACACACCACACATCACACACATATGACTCCTTATATGTATACTACACATATGGACATACACTCCAATAACACACACCACACATATGACTTTATATATGTACACCACACACATATACACATATACTCCAATAACACACCACACATGACACACACAAATTACTCTCTATATATTTATCACCCACATATGCATACACTCCAATAACGCACACCACATTTGACACACACATGACTCCTTATACATATACTACACACATATACACACAGTCCAATAACACATACACATCACACACACATGACTCCTTATACATATTCCACACACATACACTCCAACAACACATACCACACATGACACACACACATCTCTGCAATACTCAACTCCATATATATCTATATATACATATATAGATACCACACACATACACAGTCCCATGTATGCTTACAATCACATAACAGATGTACACACACCACACATACTTTATATATGTATACCACACATACACATACACTCCAATAACACACACACCACACATCTCACACACAATTCTACATAAATATACCATACACATACTTATATTTACATAATACACACATACACACACCAAACACCACACACGACTTAATATACATATACTACACACACATACACATGCACTGCAATAGCACACACACACCGCATGACACATACACAACTCCACACACACTCAACTCCATATATATACCACACACATACACAAATGTATGCTTACACTCACATAACAGATACACACCATGCATCACACACATATACACAAATACTACACATCATACACACAACTCTACATACATATGCCACATATATACTTGCATTCACATAACATACACATATGCATACCACACAGCAGTACACACACACATGTACACGCATAGATACTACAATCACATACAGCTCCACATACATATACCACACATGTATACAATCACATAGCATACATACAACTCCATATACATATGCATAATGCCACATCCACATATCACACATATACTTAATACTCACATAAGACATGTGCATACAACCATATCACACATACATTCACAAACGTGCACACATACATTGAAGAAAGCAGCTGAAGCCACGTCCACAGAGCAGAGGGCAGGAGGCAGGAGGGGTCTGGTCCCAGGGACGCTGATTGCCACAGGAGGCTCCCCGCCTGCCTCTCCCCTCCATAGGACCTGTCACCACGGCTCCCTGCCTGCCTCTCTCCTCCACAGGACCTGTTGCCCGTGGCTCCACGCCTGCCTCTGTCCTCCCCAGGGCGGCTTGCCCGTGGAAGTCAGGCCGTCTGCCTGGGGCACTGGGTCTCACCCCCACGGCTCATGAGCAGCACCCTGACGTGTACAGGAAATCAGTGCCCGCTTCCAGCTTGCCACCCTCGAAGACCGGAGGCTGGAGCAGTCACCACAGCCCCTCCGAGAGCTCAGGGCTGCGAGGTGGCTGAGAAGGAGACCCAGGAGGCACCAGGCCAGCTCCAAGGAGAGGAGGAGGCCAAGACAGGACAAGGCCACCCTCTCAGGAGCAGCAGGGACACGTGGCCGAGAGGAGGCTGAACAGCAGCTGTGGGTGGGGCCATGTCCCACAGCAGCTCCAGGAGGGTGGGGCGGGGAGTCTTCCCACCTGACCCCTCCCTTGAAGCCGCCAGCTAGGGGGAACATTGGCCACCATTTGCTGAACCCATCCCAAACCTGCTGATCCCTGCAAAAGGAGGAGAGAGGAAAACCACGCAGCAGGTCATGCTGTAACACCCAGCTGCTGTGGCTGTCCACTGCCTTCAGCTCCCAGGCAACTGTTCCTGACCACGTGGCTGCCCACCGCCTCTGGCCCTCAGGCGGCCTGTTCCCGACCACGTGGCTGTCCACCGCCTTCGGCCCTCGGGTGGCCTGTTCCCAACCACGTGGCTGCCCACCGCCTCTGGCCCTCAGGCGGCCCGTTCCCGGCCACGTGGCTGTCCACTGCCTCCAGCCCTCAGGTGGCCTGTTCCCAACCATGTGGCTGTCCACCGCCTCCGGCCCTATGGCGGCCTGTTCCCGACCATGTGGCTGTCCACCGCCTCCGGCCCTATGGCGGCCTGTTCCTGACCATGTGGCTGTCCACCACCTCCGGCCCTATGGCGGCCTGTTCCTGACCACGTGGCTGCCCACCGCCTCTGGCCCTCAGGCGGCCTGTTCCTGACCACGTGGCTGTCCACCGCCTCCGGCCCTATGGCGGCCTGTTCCCGACCACGTGGCTGTCCACCGCCTCTGGCCCTTGGGCGGCCTGTTCCCAACCACGTGGCTGTCCACCGCCTTCAGCCCTCAGGTGGCCTGTTCCTGACCACGTCAGGCTGGCGTCGCTGCTCCGTGGGGAAGGACGAGGCCAGGCAGCCAGGACTCAGTCCCAGGTCACAGCAGCTGTGCCCGCTGTGCCAGGGCGGATCAGCCCTCCTCCGGCACGTGAGATGTGGCCGTGGAAGGGGCTGGCGCTCTCTGCCCAATCCTCCCCGTTCACCCTCACACAGCAAGGGGCGTGCGGGCTCTTGCCCAGGGCCTGTGCTGGCCTCTGCCCTCTCAGCAGCACGGTCTGTGAGGAACCCAGCCACTGCCATCCACCCTGTTGCCGACACGTTGAGCAGGAGGTGGCCAGTACTCTGGGTACCTGGAGAAATCCATGTGGGCAGGAAGTCAGGAGCGAGCCTGTGAAGACCCAGGGGCCTTCCACGTGTGTGAGCCAGGGCACGTGTTCTGAGCCAAGGACAAGGTGTCACACTGCTTAGAAAGCATGGGCTATGTGTACACCACAGTACACCACAGTGTTCCAACCCACCTCGTTTAACTCTCGAAGGCTGCCAGCGGCCAACACCACCCAGAGCGAGCCAGGGCCACAGCGTCACCCGTGCTCTAGGAGAAGCAGAGGGAATGCTTCTAGGATCTGTGGGTGTAAGAACACAACGGGGTTTCTGGTAAATCCTCTATGGGAGTCACGGCACAGGTGCCCAGGGTCCCTGGGAGAGGCCGAGTCTCCCTCTCTTCGGAAGCCTCTCCCAGCACGCTTTGGGGTTAGTAAAGATTGACCCTGCAGCACGAGTGACTGTGTGACCGGGAATTGTCAGGCCCATCGAGTCACAGGCAGGGTGAGTGCTGGAGCCAGCCCTCAGCTGCCAGAGTAGGACCTGGGGTCCCCTGAGCAGGTCCCACACTGGCCGGAGAAGGAGTGAAGAAAAAGCAGTGTGTTCAGGACAGGAGCGAGCGAGCTCACTAAAGAGGTTAGCGCAGGTGGAAGGCAGCCCTGTGCAGATGGGCAAGATGGGCTAGAAAGAGCCACAGGTGCCCTGCCCACCGTACCCCAGCCAGAGTCCAGCTTAGCTGCTGGCTCCTGGCTTCAGACTGGCCCAGCTCCAGCCATTGTGGCCATTTGGTCAGTGAACCAGAGGATGGAAGACCTCTCTCTCTGTAACGCTACCTCTCAAATAAATAATAAAAGCTTTAAAAAAAAAAAAGAGGAAAGAAAGAACAAAAGTCCAAAGTAAGTGGAAGTCAGAGCCAGATGGAGTGGTCCTGGGGGCTGACATGGGGAGCAGCCCTTAGGGAGGCGGAACCAGACCCAGGCCCTGGCACGGCAGGTGGGTCAGATGGATACGGGGCAGGTGAGCTGACACAGCAGCCCCTGTGCGAGGCCCCCCCATTCATGAAAACAGACTAAGAACTTCTACCACCGCTGAGAGAAATCAGCTGGTACGTTCCGCACCGTCCAGAGAAGGGGCTCCCCCCAAAATGAAACCCTGAGCACGTGACGTCTGAGGCCTGGCATGCAGATCTCAGCCAAGAAAGGCAATTAAAAGCGTACCAATGGGACTGGAGCCCCTGGTGCATCCGGAGGGGGAAGCAAACCTCCAGGCAGGACGTTCCCACACCTGGAAGGTGAGCCTCCGAGCGAGGGCTCAGCCGCACGGGGAGAGGCGCGCGCCAGAGAGCGGCGGCAGGCAGGGGCAGCGGGCTTTGTCCTCCCGAAGCAGCAGTGGGAGAGCAGCATGAACAGGCAGCTTCTCCAGGGAATTCCAGAGCTGCAAATCTAATCAGAAAGGAGCAGGCAGGGAGGCTGCTGCTGAGACGCAATGGGCACGAGAGTCACGAGCCGGGAGAGCGGCAGCCCCACACAGCACAGGACGATCTCACAGATAATGAAGACACTGGAAACAGGAGATGCTCGGCACGGGCAGTGCCCACTCTACTCCTGTTGTGGTAACAAAATGCCTCAGACTGGGCGCGATGACAGCTTCCTTGGAGTGTCTGGTTCGGAGCTGTGGAGGCCGAGGTCGTGGATCAGGGGTGGTGTCCGGCGCCTGGCACAGGAGGGCTCGCTAGCCCCTTGGGGAGGGCAGCAGCCCCTTCTTTCCTTCTCACTCACCTCCTCAGGACCCACCTCTTACACTGCCCTGGGCTCCAGCCTGTGAGTGGGCAGCAGGGGCGCGTGTGAACCGCAGCAGGAGGAAGCCGGGAAGGGGAAGGGAGGCGGTGTTCAAAGGGCAGCAGAGCCTTCCGGAGCGCGCACTGCACTCGTTCACCCGACCGCGGCTTACACAGCAGAAAGGCATCTTCTCCCCGGCCGGAGGCCTCTCTGCCAGGCTTGCGGGCGCCGTCTTCTCGCGGGGTGGGCTCCTGCTCTTCCAAAACCCACCCTCGTGGGTTTATATCAGTCACCTCTGAGGCCCTAGGGCCTGAATACAGTGGGGAGAGGTTGAGGGGCACATGCGAGCCCAGTGCTGACACTGACTGAGGTGGGAAAGGCAGAAGCTGTGCTCTGAGATGAAAGGAAGACCAGGGAGGGACCCTCACCTGGGGCGAGCAGGTGCAGCTGCGAGACGGTGACCCAGCGGCAGCCCCAGTGCGAGAAGAGGAAACGGTGCATGCCTGCCGGAGGGGAATGGCCCCAGGAGTTCAGCTCCGATCACGAAGGGAGGCTGCGGCACTCGGGGCAGCAAAGACCAAGGGCAGGTCGCAGCCTCCCCACAGTCACAACCCAGGAGGAAGGCGTGGATGGAGAAGCAGCTGTGGGCCTGCTCCGTGCAAGCTTGGGGGTGAAGTCAGGCTGTGCCACAGGAGTCTCCTTGTGCCTGCTCAGTGAGTAAACCCACAAGAGCAGGGCAGCCCCCCAGGCAGCCATGGCCACACCCAGTCAAGAGCCCCACTCTACAGAGGGGCTGACACTGCCCTGTTCCAGGACCACATGCACAGCCTGGGCTTGTGCTGCTCCAAGGCCCTGGGCCACTGGGACGAGAGAGACCGAGCCAGCTGCTCCTTACCGGCAGAGAGCACCGCCCGCGGAGGGCGCCCTGGTTTTACATACAGGAGCTGGCAGCCCTGCTCTGTGCCCACATCTCTTGGTGCAGCAGGAACTGCTGGCAGGCCCATCCCTAGCTGTGATGTGGCCCGTGGCAGCCTTGGGCCTGCCCCCAGCCCTCTTGTTCTCGCATCCCCAGCACTGTCCCTCCCTGTGGGCAATGGCTCAGGTCGTTCAGGCAAGTCCCTCCGCCATGCTTTGGACAAAGCCACCTTTGGTCCACCATAGGGTCTGCCTGGGGTCCACAGGGGCCACAGAGCCATCCAGGACATCTAACAAGGAGTTACAGGGCTCTGGGCTATAGTAAGCAGCAAAAGATCCAAGGGCATCTTGTCCTCCAGGGAGGGGCAGATCGGGGCAAGAGGGGCTCAGAGGGACAGTTCCAGGCAGGGGGTGTGGCATTCCCAGCTGTGTGTGCCGATGACTGGGAATTCCTGACTCCTTGTTCCACTGTAATTAAGCACCCCTCACAAAGTGGAGAGATGACTCCAGGAGACACGTGCACATGCACACAAGAGCACGCATGTACACATGTGCATGCACCCACACAAGCACACGCATGTGCACACACACACTGCCTCAGAGCCAGAGTGGCCACCGCAGCAGAGTCCAGGCGAGCCCAGTGTCTCTCAGGCCCAGGGCAGCACGGGCCCAGCCTTGCGATCCCCAGGCCAGGGAGTGCTTGTGGGCCATCCCTGCCGGTGCAGAGGAAGTTCTTAGCAACAGAGAAAACACCCACCCTGGAAAGCAGCAGGTGACGGAGGGCTCTGCAAACAGCTGCCTGGAACCGCTTTCAATGTCAGGCGACCTTGCTGCCACACCTGTTCCATTTCTCCCCTTCAACTCCTGTGTCTGCTCATCTTTAAACACAGAAACACTTTTCCTAGTCTGTTTTTAAAAGTCTTCCAAATAAAAAGCTCCAGGCCGGCACCGCGGCTCACTAGGCTAATCCTCTGCCTTGAGGCGCCGGCACACCGGGTTCTAGTCCCGGTTGGGGCGCCGGATTCTATCCCGGTTGCCCCTCTTCCAGGCCAGCTCTCTGCTGTGGCCCGGGAAGGCAGTGGAGGATGGCCCAAGTGCTTGGGCCCTGCACCCGCATGGGAGACCAGGAGAAGCACCTGGCTCCTGGCTTTGGATTGGCATGGTGCGCTGGCCACAGCACACCAGCTGCGCCAGCTGGAGGGTGAACCAATGGTAAAAGAAAGACCTTTCTCTCTCTCTCACTGTCCACTCTGCCTGTCAAAAAAAAAAAGCTCCAGTGTGTTTTGAACCCATTGGTTACAAATACACAAGTGCACTCCTTCCGGTCAGTTTGCTGGGCGGTTGTTCACAAGTTGAGTTTCACAAAGGCCTTTGCATAATTGCTGGATGCATTGATTCAAAGACCACCATGATCCTGAACGTGCAGCCAGCCAAGTACTTTCTGGTGTGAATTTGCATGTATTCCCAAGATGCTCTGTTTCGCTGTGACAGCCAACTGTTAAAACAAGCCTGTCTTAGACAAGATTTGGAAATCGCAGCTTCACAGGGCGCTACACCCTGGCATTTATGACAGTGGAGCACATTAATTCACACCAGCCTCCCTAAATAGTCTGGTGATTATTAACCGTGACTTAGCAGTCTTGTCCATCTGATACACATTGCTTTAAATAGTAATGGAAACATTTGGACTTATTGTTGATTTCATTATATCTAATACTTTCTCATTTTGGGTTTGTTTTGTAGTTTTGTTTTTGGTTTTTTTTTTTTTTTTTTGGACAGGCAGAGTGGATAGTGAGAGAGAGAGAGACAGAGAGAAAGGTCTTCCTTTTTGCCGTTGGTTCACCCTCCAATGGCCGCTGCGGCCGGCGCATTGTGCTGATCTGAAGCCAGGAGCCAGGTGCTTCTCCTGGTCTCCCATGCGGGTGCAGGGCCCAAGGACTTGGGCCATCCTCCACTGCCTTCCCGGGCCATAGCAGAGAGCTGGCCTGGAAGAGGGGCAACCGGGATAGAATCCAGCGCCCCAACCGGGACTAGAACCCGGTGTGCCCACGCCGCAAGGTGGAGGGTTAGCCTGTTAAGCCATGGCGCCGGCCTCTTTTGTAGTATATTAATGTATGTTGACAATTGCTTTATTTTTCTATTTATTTAAAAGGTAGAGGGAGTCAGAGAGTGACCATTCATCTGCTGGTTCACTCTCCAAACGCCTACAGCAGAAGGATTTGGGCTGGGCTGAAGCCGGGAACCCAGATCCCAATCCAGGTCTCCCACATGGGTGTCAGGGACCTAAGTATTTGAGCCACCATGGCTACCTCCCAGGGTGAGCATTAGCAGGAACCTGGAATCAGAAGCAGAGCCAGGACTAGAACCCAGGCCCTGTGCTGTGGGATTTGGATGTTTCCAGGTAGTAGCGCAGCTGCTGGGTCACATGGTCACGTCATATACTCAGTATGTTCAATAAAAGACACTGCATGTCCGGGGGGTCTTCAGAGTTCGTGGCTGGAGGTCTCTGCAGCTGCCAGCTCTGTCCGGCGCTGGCCCACAGAACAGTGGCATCACCTCCATCAGCAGAGATGGACACGAGGCCTGGCGGCGTGGAAGGACGGTGCAGCTGTGTTTTCTGGAAATGGTCAGCACCTTCCCCGCCCACAGGTCCCCCATGCAGTGGCAGAACCTGTGTCTGCTCCTCCAGACCCTGTGCGGGTTTTTGTGAAGGCCTCGAACCAGACGGGGCCAGCCTGGAAGAGAACCCTGCGGCTGCCTAGTTGCCCGGCTCTGCCCCTCTGGGCAGCTGCCACCACTGTCCAGCCTGGTGCCCGCCTCCAGGGCCTCCCCTGCCCATCTGAGCACAGCGGATGAGGCTGCCCAGCTGAGCCCAGCCAACCCAGAAACGTGAGTGGGAGGCAGGGGTGGGGGTGCTGCCGGCCCCAGAGAGTGGGGACCACAGCCTTGCCAAGTGCTCACGCTCTGAGTGGCACAGTCAGGGCCGCTCACCCCCTCTGCTGACCCCCCGGGTCAGCCTCCACACCCAGAGCAGCCCGGCAAGAAAAACCATGACTCACAGCTCCCTGAGGAAGGCTTGGCAGAGCACGAGGCCCCCGGAGAGCTGTAGGTGGCTCAGGGGCCCGCCAGACACTAGCTCACCTGGGCACCACAGACACCCGACCACTCCTCCTGCCTGCTGACCCCGGGACACAGCGTGAGCCTCAGAGGGGCAACCAGGGTCACATCTGTGCCATGGGGGACCCTGTGTTCTGAGCAGCTACCGGGCTCCATCCCAGCGCTGCCTGCGTGGCCAGCTGCTCCCTGGCTGGCCAGCTGCTCACCTGAGAGCACTGCCCCAGGCTTGGCCACCAGGCCCATTCCTGCGCTTCGTTTAAAGTAAGAGTGAAAGGAAGGGGGCAGCCACACAGCCACTGTCAGCTGTGGCCGCTCCTTTGAAGCACTTTAAAAACAGAATCTTAATCAGGCCAGAGCTGGGACAGGTCCCCGTAAGCCGCGGATTAACAGCTCAGCACCACAGCAGCACAGGCTCCAACGCCGGCGACGCCTCGGGAGATGGGAGGCCCCCAAGTGCCCCCGAGCCTGCCCACCGTGTGTTCAAGATAACAAGTGACACTCATCTGGGACAGAACTCGGCATTAAAGCGTTCCGGGGGAAGTCGCGGGGGAGGTGACAGGAGGAGGTGATGATCTTTCCGGGGTTTATGTCTCAGCACGGGGAGGGCCCTGGATTAAAAAAAGCCCCCCTCTGTGAACCCTAAAACGCTGTGCGACTCGTGCCTGTCACTGAAGCCAAAGTATGTGGCTTAAGCTAATTTCTCCTCTATAAGCTGCCTGGCACCTACTTTGCCCCGAGAGTGATTTTACAAAGCAAAGATATTTATTTCCTGAGTCGCGGAAAATCTGCACCCCTTGGAGTGACCTGCTTATGTGAGACGTCGAGGAAGCGGCTCAGCGGATAAAGTCGTCCAGCGGGGAGGGGGGCCCCACCACTGCGGGGTGGGGGCTCCGTCTGCTGGGGCCCCACACGGACAGCCCTCGCCTTGTAGGCATGACTGCATGGCTTTTGTTCGGGGTTTTTAGAACACTGCCGCTGGGACACGGGGCATCGTGGATGAAGTGCGAGGGCTGAGCTGTGGGACTTCATGTCCCCCTGGCGGGCACTCGCCGGCTCCCAGGTCAGGGCTGCAGCGCGTCGGGGTGAGGGCGACCCCTGCAGCAGCACCTCTGGCTGCTTGACCTGCAATCTCTCTCGTAGCCCCGGCACCCTCTCCGTGCTGGGACGTCGGTTCCGACTTGGTCTCAGGGTCACTGTGGGAACCAGAGGGCGTCGCCAGGTGTGTGCTGCCTCCGGCAAAGTGGAGCCTTTGTTGCCCAAACCAGCAGCCAGAGGTCAGTGCTGGGAGCAGCCTCCCCTGCTGGAGGGCTTCCTCCTGCTGGGTTCAAAGGCACCATCACTTCAGATACCTCCACTGCTGCTTCCAGGACTCCGGTGATACAGTCCAGCTCCCACTGCGCCAGCTGCCTCCTTCCTGCCCCAGCTCACTCACTGCATCATGTGGATGCCAGAAAGGCACTGGCCAAACGCCAGCACATCCAGCTGAGCCCCGGCCGTGGCCACCAGCCCCTGGCCAGTGGGCCGCCAGTCCGGGCAGGCAAGTTGTGCACTGAGAGACCTGGGCCTTCTGATCCGGTGCTCAGCGTGCAGGTGGAGAGTGGGGAGCGGGCAGAGGTTTCTCGCCGTTAGAGGCTGCATTCCTAAATCCTGGGAAGGGACGCTGTTTTGGCCAGGTCCAAACAGGTGCTGCAAGTCCGTCCAACGAACAAGGAACTAAGTACCTTCTCCGCTCCCTCTGAGAATACCTCAGGGACCAGGAACAGCCCCCAAGCCTCCCCTGCAAGCCAAACTGCACCAACCTCAGAGCTCCGTGGGGACCCCGAGACTTCCGACTCACATCTCGATTTTGCCCCTGGAGGTTCTGAGCAAGTGTGAGTCCAGTGCAGGCTGCTCCCCGCTGATGGCTGAGAACTGCGCCTCCTCCTGGTCCACGCCCTCCCGAGTGCTCCCGGGTCTCCTGGAAAGGCCACCTCGGGGCGCAAGCAGCCGTGCCTCCTTCCTCACTCACAGCACCCATGCCAGCCTGCGGCTGCACTGCTAACCACAGGGCTGCTGGCTTGCTGGGCCCTGGAGCTGATCTCTCCCAATCGCGCAGCTGTGAGCTTGTGGTTGCTACCCGAGGTCTCAGTGGCTCCAGCTTCCTCGCCTCCCCAAGAACAGCACAGGAGCCATCATGCCCCCAGAGAACACTGGCACCTCGTGCCGTGCTTGGCAGGAAGGGGCAGCGAGGACGACAGACGGAGGGAGATGGGGGTGAGCTGCAGGGCCACCACGAGGAGCACACACAGGACAAGCAAGGTCCCCTGAAGCCAGCAGTGAGAAGCAGAGGTCAGGGAGACAGCAGGTGCACAGCGGGGAGGCCGCCATGACCCCAGGTTCTGTGAATGATGGGCAGAACCAACAGAGGAAAACGCACAACCACTGCCCTTCCCAGGAGCAGACCCCGTGGGCGGCTGAAGCCAAGACCAGGCTCTCAGGAGCAGCCTCGCGCCAGCTGAGGGGGGCGGCTCACCAGTAACGGCACAGCAGGTGGGAAAGCCCTGGGGCTCCAGAGCGGAACCTTTCCCACAAGGAAAGTGCCAGGCCTGAGGGGTCGCAGGCCACTCCATCACACCTACCGGGGGAACGAGCACCCGAGCACCCACCCAGAAACCGAACAGGGGAACACAGCCGCTGGCTTCTGAGGCCAGCAAGCTCCAATCCCAGAGCTCACAGGCCCGTGTTCCTCCTGAGCCTGGGCAGGAGTCCTCACCACAGTTATAACCAACCGCGCTCAGGAACGCGGAACAAGACCAACGCATCACGACTAAGAAAAGCTGCCCCAGGAGTGCAAAGGATTTAATATTCAAACATCCACCCACGTAAAATACAAAGAAAGGCGAAAAATGCACAATCAACTGAATAGATGCAGAAAAGACACTTCGTAAAATTCGGTGTATGATAATAAAAAAGCAATTCGTAAACTGGAGACAGAAAACCTGCGGCTAGCTGATCCTCGCTAGTGGGAGACCCACGTGAGCCCCACCCTGAACGGCAGATGACGCCGCTTCCCTCATGCAGCTGCAATAACCGCACGCCAAGAGGGAAGCCAAAGGGGCTGACGGGGCCAGCACTGGGCACAGCAGGTGAAGCCGCCGCCTGCAAGACTGCCATCCCCTCCGGTCACTGGCTTGAGTGCAACTGCTCCTCTTCTGTCCAGCTCTCTGTGCCCCTGGGAAAGCTTGGGCCCTGTACCCATGTGGGAGACCTGGATGAAGCTCCTGGCTCCTGACCTCAACCTGGCCCAGCTCTGGCCATTGAGGCCATTTGGGGAGTGAACCAGTGGATGGAAGACCTCTCTCTCTCCCTCTGTCTCTCTCTCCCTCTGTCTGTCTCTTCCTCTCCTTCTCCCTCTCCCTCTCCCTCTCCCTCTCCCCCTCTGTCTCTCCCTTTCTCTCTCTGCAATTCTGCCTTTCAAATAAATAAATAAATCTTCAAAAAACAAAATAAAATAAAGGGGGCTGCTATTATGGCATAGTGGGCTAAGCTGCTGCCTGTGATGCTAGCATCCCATGTGAGTACTGGTTCAAGTCCCAGCTGTTCTGTTTCCTACCCAGCTCCCTGCTAATGCACTTGGGAAGGCACAGGAGATGGGCCAATACCCAGCCCCCTGCACCCACGTGGGAGACCCAAAGTTCCCGGCTCCTGCCTTTGGCCTTGTCCAGACCCAGCCGTTGTAGTCATCTGGGGAGGGAACCAGTGGATGGAAGATATCTGTGTGTGTGTGTGTGCATGTCCCTGCCTCTCTGTAATTCTGCCTTTCAAATAAATAAACGAAACTTCTTATAAGACAGGGAAAACAAGGAAGGCTGGCCTTGGCCAATCTGTGCACAGCAGTGAACTCGAGGGGGCTCATCGGGAAGGAAAGGGGGAAGCCCAGTAACACAGTCACATCTCTGGGGAGACGGGGGACGGGACAGGGCATCTCCCCGACACGCACAAGACTTCTCGGGCAGAATAAACAAAGCACCGCTGCTCGAGCAAAACATGCATGGACTGGACCTCACCAAAACTGAAAATGTCTGCTGGTCACGGCCTCGTGGGGAGCGTGGGCTAGCAGGTCATGGCCTCGTGGGGAGCGTGGGCTAGCAGGTCACGGCCTCGTAAAACCTCTGCTGGTCACGGCCCCGTGGGGGGCGTGGGCTAGCAGGTCACTGCCTTGTAAAACGTCTGCTGGTCAAGGCCCCGTGGGAACCCCTACAATGCCTTTGTGTGGCAAGACTTCATCCAGAAAGGCAGCCCAGAAAAACGGGCAAAACCTTGAGCAGACGCTCCACAAAGGAGGACTTCCACGCAGCCAGCAGGCCTATAAAAGGGTGCGAAGCATCACTCATAAGAGAAACGCCCAGCCTCCAGGGCAGCTAGAGTCAAAACACCGGCAACACCAGCCATCGACAGAGATGCGGGCGTTGCAACCTTGTCTTGGCGGCGGGAATGCACAGGGCACACCAGGTACGCCTCGGTGGGAGGGGGTATCTCAGAATTGTACCGATGGAATCTGTTCCTTTATATTAATACAAACTTTTAAAATGTCGCACCACTTTGTAAAATGTTTGCACAGCGACTGAGAGTGAGAGGTACGTCCACCCCGTGCCCAGCACCTCTCCTTGCAGGCACGTCCCAAAGAGACGAGCGTGTCTGTCTGCAGAGGGGCTGAGACAAGAACACCTAACCTGGAAACAACCACGTTCGCCAAGAAGGCACGTGTGGCACGGCCCCACCACACAGCGTGGGCAACTCCACAACCGCAGTGGTGACCAAGGTTGGCACAGAAACACACACAGACTCGAAGATCGAGTGGGAGCCGCCAGGACCCACAGACGACACAGGGGTCCGTGCAGAGCTCAGAAGGGCCGGGTGCGCCTGTGGATCCAGAGCTCAGACGGTGGTCACCTTTGAGGGGGTGGGGAGGGGCTGGGTGCTCGGTTTTACTCCGGGGAGCAGTCGTGTGAGTGTGTGCATCCGTGAACTCCATCTTGCCAGAAACTTAAAAGAGCTGTGCATTTTAGTGCACGTGAATTACATCTTAAAATAAATATTTGCTTTAAAAAATTCATTTCAGAGGCAGACATACACAGAGAGACAGATAGAGATCTTCCATCCACTGGTTCATTCCCCAAGTGCCCACAGCAGCCAGCACTGGGCCAGGCTGAAGCCAGGAGGCAGGGACTCGAGCTGGGTCCCTAGTGTGAGTGGCAGGGGCCCAATTTCCTGAGCCACTACCTCATGGCTCTCAGGGTGCACATCAGCAGGACACTGGGTCAGAAGCGGAGCTGGGACTTGAACCCAGGCCCTCTGACGTGAGATGCAGACCTCCTAACACAGCTCCAAACACCTGCCCCTTAATTTAACAGAAAAGAGCAAAAGCAGTGCCCATGGCAGCTAAGTAAAATGAGGGCCACGGAGCTGACCGGGGGCCGCTGCAGGAGCACCCCAGGCTGCAGCCGTGGGCGACTTCCATCGCCTACCCCTAGGATCAGGCAGGAGGTCAGGGATTCTGTCAGTGCAAGAACAACCCTGGGGAGGCTTTGACTTCTCTCTGTGACCTCAGTCATGGGAAAGGTTCACCGTACTCAGTTAGAGTCCTTCTCAATAGGTGGCACTGTATACATGGATTATCTTTACTCTGTGTTAATAAGCTTCATGATTTTATTTTTTAAGATTTATTTATTTGAAAGTCAGAGTTAGAGAGAGAGAGAGAGAGAGAGAGAGAGAGAGAACCTCCATCCACTGGTTCACTCCCCAGATGGCTGCCATGGCCAGGGCTGGGTTGGGCTGGGTCAAGAGCCAGGAGCTTCATCCAGGTCTCCCATGTGGGTGACAGGGGTCCAAATATTCAGGTCATCTTCTGCTGCTTTCCCAGGCCATCAGTAGGGAGGTAGATGGGAAGTGGATCAGCTGGGACACAAATTGCTGCCCATACAGAGTGCCAGCATCACGGGCAGCGGCTTTACCTGCTACACCACAGCGCCAGCCCCTAAACTTCGTGATTTTGGTCACAATTGTTGAGGTTTGACATGCGGACCCCCAGGAAACCATCTCTTCAATTGAGACAAGCCCGGCCCCTGCTCAAGCTTTCTCCCTGCCCTTGGCAGCCCCTGGGCCACCCTCCCTGCACCACGCACCGTGGACCTCCTTCCCGTCATAGTGTGCACCCAGGACTGTTTATACTTGGAATTACACTGTGTGCACTTGAAAAGCTGACTTCTTGGGAGATCCCAGACAGCTGAAGAGTGAAAAGACGCGCTGATTTTAGCCACAGGAGGATACGAGAAAGGAAGGACCATGTTCCCAGGGGACAGTTTGAGAGACATCTTCAGTGGAGAATGGACAGAACAGAATAGACTGTGGAGCAGCGAGGAGCGTGGACACCCACCACAGCCCCACCGCAGCCAGCACCCAGCTGGGCAGCACCATCTTCCCTGGGCAAGATTGGGGGTGCCATGGCCTGCACCACTGGCGGTTTTGACGGAGGGATGACTCTACGGTCCCCAGTGACTTTGAGTCTGGCCCGGGGAGCTGGCATGGGAGCGGATGTCCACTTAGCTCTGTGAATGGAGGCCACATTGTTCCCCTCCCCGCCGCCCACCAGAGGGCAGACTCAGCTCGCTGGGGCAGAGCTCCAGCCCATGCTGTCCTGACTCAGGGAATGGCCGGTGGCCTGCCCCAGGATCCGGCAGCTTGCAGTCGGGAACGGATGCCCTGAGCCCTGTGCCTGTGGGAGGAACTGAGAAGGGCTTGGGTGTGGTTGGGCTCCTGGGCACTTGCCCACTGCACCCCCTAAAGCTTAGAGCTGGGGACAGACCTCACTGAGTCCCAGTGGCCACACTGTGTGGTGTGCGGTGTGCGGTGTGCAGGGCAGACTGTGTGCCTGAGTGGGGTGTGTGTGTGTGTGTGTGTGCACAAGCACTGTGCGCTCACTCTAGGCCATGAGTCAGGTTCACTCAGGCACAGAGAAGGGCTGGGACTGACACCAGCCACTGTCACCATCCCACCCTCTGTGTTCAGAGATCCACCATGGCCAACATGGTGCCTCTCAGGACTCTTGCCACAGCTTGCCGGCCTCACCCAGCACACGCCTCTGGATCTCCGGTATAATCCACAGGCATTCTCCCCACGTCACAGAGGCACGTTCCCAAGAACAAAGCCTCAGATGAGACAGCAACAGGGGATTCCCCGGATGTGCAAAAATCAACACAGAAATACACGCAGCACGATGAAGAAGGAAGGCGCTGCGACTGCCGGCAGGGGCACAGTTATGCATCAATACTGGGTTGTGAGGACGGGAGGCTTACGGCACGCCCGGAAAGGTGCAGGGGCACAGCCATGCACAAGCCCGGGCTGTGAGGACAGGAGGCTGATGGCACGCCCGGGAAGGTGTTCAAAGAACCATCGTGAGATTACTGAAGTAGGGACACGAAATCAGATCTGTACATGACTTGGGCAAGAAATTCTGCAGAGAGAGAAAGATATTGAAGAAAATTCAGACTGAAATATTAGAAAGGAAGAATTCAATATGTCAAATAAAATGTACAGGGGAAATCTAAACAGCAGAGTTGGGGAGGCAGAAGGAAAAAAAAGACCCAATCTAATTGATAAGTCTGTTGAAACATCTCAGCCAGATCAATCAATCAATCAATCCATCAGTAAATAAATAAAAACACAAAAAAATCAGAAAAACCAAAAACAGTGTTTGGGATCTATGGGATGCCAGCAAACAACCAAATACACGTGTCTTGGGAGTCCTGAAAGTATGGACAAACAGAATGGCTCAGAAAACTTATTCGGTGAAATAACAGCAGAAATGTTCCCAGTTTGGAAAAAGATGTGACATCCGAGTCCTGGGAGCTCACAGAACCCCCAGCAGGCATGACCAGGTAAGATCTTCACTACAGCACATTAGAGTCAAACTTTCAAGAGTAAAACAAAGAAAATATCTTAAAATGGGCTAGAGATGAGTGGCAGAACACTTTTAAAGGATTTCCAGTTAGATTGACTGCAGATTTCTCAACAGAAACCCTGCAGGCCAGGAGAAAATAGAGACACACAGTCCAAGTCCTGAAAGAAAAAGCCGTCAACCCAGAACACTTTCCCAGGAAAGCTCTCACTCGTAAATGAAGGTGAAATAAAGACCTACCGAGACAAGCAAGTTAGAAAAGACTCGTCACCCTCCCCGGCCAGCCTGACAAACGATGCCCAACACAGGGATGCACTAAACACAGAAGCAGAAAGATAACCGGCATGATGGACGGATGTGAGGGCAGAAAACCTCCTAGTAAAAGCACGAGGGCGATCCAACACAAACAATAGGAATATTTATGGAAAGATGGCAGGACCAAGCCATTACTTATCAATAATAACTTTGAAAGTAAACAGACCAAATTCTCTAATTAAAAGGTACAATATGGCTGACTGGATTAAAAACAAGGTCATCTATTTGCTGCCTACAGAAAACACACCTCACCAACAGAGATACACACAGACTGAAAGTGAAAGGGCGGAAAAGGTACTCCATGCAAAAGGAAACAGAAAGTGAGTAGGAGTAGCAAAACTCATATTAGACAAAATAGACTTAAGACAAAAATTGCTAAAAGAGACAAAGCAGGTCTTTTCACATATTTTTAAATATTTATTTATTTATTTGAAAGATTTACACAGAGAGAGGAGAGGCAGAGAGAGAGAGAGAGAGAGAGAGAGAGAGAGAGGTCTTCCATCTATTGGTTCACTCCCCAATTGGCTGCAATGGCCGGAGCTGCACCGATCCGAAGCCAGGAGCCAGGAGCTTCTTTCGTGTCTCCCACGCAGGTGCAGGGACCCAAGGACTTGGGCCATCTTCCACTGCTTTCCCAGGCCACAGCAGAGAGCTAGGTCGGAAGTGGGGCAGCCAGGACTTGAACCAGCTCCCATATGGGAGGCCGGCACTGCAGGCGGTGGCTTTACCCACTACGCCACAGCGCCAGCCCCAGCAAGTCTTTATGTAACGATTAAGGGGTCAATGCAGCGGGAAGATGTGATTGTAGTAAATGTACTTGCACCCAACTCCAGGTCACCCCAGCTACGGAGAACAAATGCTAATGAATCTAAAGGGAGACAGGAGCTCCAACACAGTAGTGGATTCCCCACCCTGCCGTGTTCGCGGGACAGAGCAATCAGACAGCAAGTCCACAAGGAAACCAGAGCTAAGCTACACTGGCAGCCAAGTGGTGCACCTCCCACTTCCTCCGTGGATCAAAGGCTAAGCAGCTTCAACAGGGCTCATATTGTAAATGGAATTCAGAGGCTTCTAGAAGATCCCAAGAATCCAAGGCAGGAAAGGATCCCTGCGGCCTCTACAGGGGACGCGGCACCAATACAGTGCGCTCCGTCTGGGTCAGCCTCTGCCTTCGCCATGGGGCGACCACATGGCCATTCACTGCCTCTGTTTCCTGGTCAGTGGACTGGAGAGGTGCTAAGAAGGATCACTGGACTCACCGTGACCCTGGGGCCCATGGCAGAAGACAGAAACAGAGCCACTGACCCCTTCTGGGGTCCTTTAGAGAGGGGAAGACCCTCATGGAGCCCCAGCATCACGGGCGCACCCCCAGGTCTGAAGCTCTGCCCCTAACACGAGGTCTCTGGGGCACGGAAGCTCCTCAGGGAGCCCGGGGCTGTTGGCACGGATGTCCGAGTTTCCTCCCGGGCTAGCTGCAGTCTCTGCATTTGAATCAGAGCTAAAACCTCAAAATGGAGGCCACGGGATCCTCACCTCTGGTTGTGTGTTTGCGCATGCGTTTATGGAATGTCTGCATGGTGCCACACTGTTTTTTAAAAAAAAAATCCAAGTGCTTATAAATGAAATAACTAACCTAAATGTTTTTCAGGTCCTCGTGACTTACTAACCCTTGGTACATAAAAATATTGTTGTTCTAATTAAGCAGACATGTCTGTCAGGAGTAAATATAATTTAGACGTTTATCTCACTGGTTGTTAAGGATAATAAACATGTGACTTTGACCTAATAACAGATAAATCAAGTTGATATACAGAAAATAAAAGCTTATAAATGTACTTTGAAGCAATTATTGTATTTTACAACATGTTTACTTTAAAAGTTTTCTAGTCCTTAGTGTTCTGCTAAGTTAAATGATGGCTGTTAATTTCTGTACAATGCCAACTCAACACGGTAGGGAGTAGGAGGTGGGATGGGAGCCCCCTTTTAAAAAGGAGGATGCAGCCCCCTTTTAAAAAATATTTATTTAGAGGAAGATTTACAGAGAGGGAGAGGGAGAGAGAGAGAGATCTTCTTTCTGCTGGTTCATTCCTCAAATGGCCACAATGGCTGGAGCTGGGCCGGTGCAAAGCCAGGAGCCAGGAGCTTCCTCCAAGTCTCCCATGTGGTGCCGGGGCCCAAGTACTGGGCCAAGTCCTGCTGCTTTCCCAGGTGCATAGCCGGGAGCTGGATTGAAGAGAAGCAGCTGGGTCTGGAGCCGACACCCATAGGGGATGCTGGTGCTGCGGGGGCAGGTTTCCCCGCTGTGCCCCAGCGCTGCCACAGCTCTGTAGCCTCTGCCCTTGCTTTTAAAGCCCTTAGTGATCACTCTGACTCAACAAGCGACTGTCTTTTCACAGTGACCAAGCCTTCTACTTTGTTCAAGTGTTTTTATTGGATAAACTTTCCAAAAGTCAACATTCCAAATTAAGTCTTTGACCTCAAATTAACTTTGGATTTTCAGATCATACGGGAAGCACTCTCAAATAAGGACCAATGCTTAGCCATCTCTGAGCTTTCTTTGTATGGACTGTGTTACTAATGTGGAGTAAAACATGCTCCAGCTTGTACGAGATCCTAGAAATCGGGTGTTTTAACAGCGATGATCCTGGTATCACCCTGTGGTAGGCCATGGGAATAACCACATTTCACTGTTCATGGCTATTTCAGCTCCATCAGTGGCCACTAAAAAATCATTTATTTATTTGAAAAACACAGTGACAGAGTAGGGGGAGGGGAGAGAGAGAGAGAGAGAGAACTTCTATGTGCTGGTTCACTCCTCAAATGGCTGCAACAGGCAGGGTTGGGCCAGGAGCGTGGAACTCTGTCCGGGTCTCCCACGTGGGTGACAGGAATTCACGTTTGGGCCATTTGCTGCTTTCCCAGGCACTGGCAGGGAACCGGTCAGAAGCAGAGAACCAGGGACTTGAATCGGCGCTCCCACTGGGGACGCCTGCATCGCAGGGGGTGGCTTAGCCCACTGTGCCACAAGGCCGGCCCCCGACTGTGCTACCTGCAGGCTTGGGTTGATGTCTGAGATGCATACAACCTTCTACAGAAAAGTCACGGATTCTGCTGTGACCCACAGGTCGCTGTGACTGTGCGGTCACACAATTGGGCTGAGGGCAGAATCCAGAGTCCCCTGGGGAGCGGGACCTGATCAGACGGCCTTCGCAGAGCTGGACTGGGACTGATGGCGGGAGACAAACCAGTGAGGGAGCGCGAACTTCCATTATCGTTTGTTTAAAGCTCGCCTGCTCGTCAGCGTTAGTGTTCCACATTTGAGAGAAGCTCCTCTTCTCTGAAGCTGCCGACGGCTCCCAACAATGCGGTCAAGTTGTGCTTTTGTGAGCAGGGTTAACACATGTACACCTCCCCTGCCCGACCCCTGCGGGATTCTGAAACTCCCTGTGCGTACCCTTCCTTTGACGGCAACGTGGTCATTCACGTATGTGCAGCAGGAAGCCATGGCCGTGTCACCCGGCGCATCAGGAGTGCCCCGCCCAGAGCCAGCACAGCCACAGGGAAACTGGCCAGGACTCGGTCTGCAGACCCCCTGAGGGGGCTAGCGGGCTCGCAGCGGGCAAAGGCCACTCTCCCACAGGTCTGTGAAGCGTGGAACATTCTGGAGGCTTCAAGAAGTGAGGAATTCCAGGGGGTGTTAGAGGCAGGGAGGGCAGCAGATCCGCGGCCTCAGGAGGCTTCATGGGTCTTGTGTGAGGTTCCTTCCAGAACAGCAAAGCAAACCTAGAAAGACCCCCTGCGGCCCAGCACCGTTCTTGCTGCACTCACGTAGATGATGAGGCCAAAACTAGAGCTCACCTTGCAAACAAATTGGTCTTTCTGCGATTTTCTTTGGAACATTGGTGGGTCTGAGAGAGGACTCATGTTTCATAAAAGATATGTAGTGCACCTGCTACAAGATTCTAGCCCTGCTCATCAGTGGTATTGCTGGAGGTTTTGTTCCTTCCTGACTGGGCTGACACTGGAGCTGCCTTCTCCCGGGGGCCCTGCGGGGCGAGGCTCCCTCGCCGGCCCCGTGCCCGGCAGCTGTGTTGTGTCACTCGGCCTTTTGCTGCACAAGCGGGGCCCAGGCCAGGGCCAGCCCCTCTTACCGGGCCAGGTGACCCCTCTAATCACGTGCAATCAGGGACCTCAGGAATATTAACATCTGCCAAATCTCTGAAAGGAGTCCCTTCTGCTTGCTTGCTTCTCCGGTTGATGTGGCTTTACATTTTCGGGCCTGTTCAAGAATCAGGAACCCACCCAGGCTTGGACTTCAGTGTCCTGACAATGACCCGATCAACCGCTGCCTCATGCCCCGTGCTCAGGATCCTCCCGCTGTGGGTTTCTCTCTGCTGCAAGACCACCAGCCACACCCAAGCTATGTGGCCCAGAGATGCTCCAGGGCAGTGATCCTACGGCCTCCCACACACGGCGGTGACCACGCTGTCTCCCTCCGATTCCAGCTTCGCGACCTGGGCCCTTTCCATGTCACTTGCCTCCTCTGTGGGATGCGATGCTTTAGATCCAACGTCTGCCAAGATACTGATCTGTGATGGTTCCTAAAGTCAGATCTTGATCAAAAGGGGGAAATGAGAAACCGGAGTCAAGCAGTGGAGCCGCAGTTGTCAGGAGGCCCCGTGTGGAGTGGGGGAGCCGTCTAGACAGGGGCCCCCGTGTGGAGTGGGGAGCCGTCTAGACAGGAGCCCCTGTGGAGTGGGGAGCCGTCTAGACAGGGGCCCCCGTGTGGAGTGGGGAGCCGTCTAGACAGGAGCCCCTGTGGAGTGGGGAGCCATCTAGACAGGGGCCCCCGTGGAGAGTGGGGAGCCGTCTAGACAGGGGCCCCCGTGTGGAGTGGGGGAGCCGTCTAGACAGGAGCCCCTGTGGAGTGGGGAGCCGTCTAGACAGGGGCCCCCGTGGGGAGTGGGGAGCCGTCTAGACAGGAGCCCCTGTGGAGTGGGGGAGCCATCTAGACAGGAGCCCCCGTGTGGAGTGGGGGAGCCATCTAGACAGGGGTCCCCATGGGGAGTGGGGGAGCCGTCTAGACAGGGGTCCCCATGGGGAGTGGGGAGCCGTCTAGACAGGAGCCCCTGTGTGGAGTGGGGAGCCGTCTAGACAGGGGCCCCCGTGTGGAGTGGGGGAGCCGTCTAGAGAGGAGCCCCCTGTGGAGTGGGGAGCCGTCTAGACAGGAGCCCTTGTGTGGAGTGGGGGAGCCGTCTAGACAGGAGCCCCCTGTGGAGTGGGGGAGCCGTCTAGACAGGAGCCCCTGTGTGGAGTGGGGGAGCCGTCTAGACAGGAGCCCCCGTGTGGAGTGGGGGAGCCGTCTAGACAGGAGCCCCTGTGTGGAGTGGGGAGCCGTCTAGACAGGGGCCCCCGTGTGGAGTGGGGGAGCCGTCTAGAGAGGAGCCCCCTGTGGAGTGGGGAGCCGTCTAGACAGGGGCCCCCGTGTGGAGTGGGGGAGCCGTCTAGACAGGGGCCCCCGTGGAGAGTGGGGAGCCGTCTAGACAAGAGCTCTTGCGCATCCCTGTTGGAATGGAATTCAGTGTGAACTTTTTGCTGGACCAAGTCTGCAAAGCTACAAGCATCCTGAAGTGACCACAGCCAAAGAACCGCCCTTGCAGACAACCGTGGAGAGCTTGGTGTTAGAAGAGCTGAGCCTACCGGTCACCTGCCTTGGCCAACAACTTGTGCCGGCTCCCTGGGATTTCCTTGATCTCACTGTCAAACACTGTCTCCTTCCGCGTAAGAGTCCTACGCAGTCTGAGCTTCCTTAGACAGGATCTGGTTTTCTAACGAGGTTTGCATTTCCAAACTGCAATTCTTTTAAAAGCCCGAGGAAATGCCTTTTTTGGTTACTGCTCTGTCAGTTTTATTCAAGATTGGTCCACATAAGAAATTACCAAAATGTTTTCCAAATGGGCGTGCACTGTTCCACCACAGCCAGCAATCGAAGTTGCAGCTCTGCATGTCCCTGCCTCACATCCTGGGCTCGGGCCTCGGGGCTGGCCATTCCAGAGGGAGTGCAGGGCCACCTCGGGGCTGGCCATTCCAGAGTGAGTACAGGGCCACCTCGGGGCTGGCCATTCCGGAGTGAGTACAGGGCTACCTCAGGGCTGGCCATTCCGGAGTCAGTGCAGGGCCACCTCGGGGCTGGCCATTCCGGAGTGAGTACAGGGCCACCTCGGGGCTGGCCATTCCAGAGTGAGCGCAGGGCCACCTCGGGGCTGGCCATTCCGGAGTGAGTACAGGGCCACCTCGGGGCTGGCCATTCCAGAGTGAGTACAGGGCCACCTCGGGGCTGGCCATTCCAGAGTGAGCGCAGGGCCACCTCGGGGCTGGCCATTCCAGAGTGAGTACAGGGCCACCTCGGGGCTGGCCATTCCGGAGTGAGTACAGGGCCACCTCGGGGCTGGCCATTCCAGAGTGAGTACAGGGCCACCTCGGGGCTGGCCATTCCAGAGTGAGTACAGGGCCACCTCGGGGCTGGCCATTCCAGAGTGAGCGCAGGGCCACCTCGGGGCTGGCCATTCCGGAGTGAGTACAGGGCCACCTCGGGGCTGGCCATTCCAGAGTGAGCGCAGGGCCACCTCGGGGCTGGCCATTCCAGAGGGAGAACAGGGCCACCATGGAGCTGGCCATTCCAGAGCGAGTACAGAGCCATCTCGGGGCTGGCCATTCCAGCGTGAGCCCAGGGCCACCTCGGGGCTGGCCATTCCAGAGCGAGTACAGGGCCACCTCGGGGCTGGCCATTCCGGAGTGAGTACAGGGCCACCTCGGGGCTGGCCATTCCAGCGTGAGCCCAGGGCCACCTTGGGGCTGGCCATTCCGGAGTGAGTACAGGGCCACCTCGGGGCTGGCCATTCCGGAGTGAGTACGGGGCCACCTCGGGGCTGGCCATTCCGGAGTGAGTACAGGGCCACCTCGGGGCTGGCCATTCCGGAGTGAGTACAGGGCCACCTCGGGGCTGGCCATTCCGGAGTGAGTACAGGGCCACCTCGGGGCTGGCCATTCCAGCGTGAGTACAGGGCCACCTGCAGTGCCATCGCACTGTGGCTGTTTTAAATATTCAAAAATTAATTATTAACTACTTATTTGAAGGGAAACAGAGCGAGTGAGAAAGAGACTTATCTTCCATGTCCAAAATACCTATAACAGCCGAGGCTGGGCCAGGCTCTAGCCAGGAGCCAGGACTTAGTGCAGGTTTCTTACATGGGTGGCAGGGCCCCAAGCACTCGAGCTACGACCCGCTGCCTCCCAGACTGTGCAGTAACAGGAAGCTGGAACCTGAAGCAGAACAGGAGCCAATGTGGGACTTGACCCCAGCCTCTTGAATATGATGCAGGCATCCCAAGTGGTGCCTTAGCCATTGCACCTGACACCTACCCCTCAACTTGGCTCCAGTTTGCGTTCCCCTGTGTGTGCTATGCACACTGACCTTTGTCCTCGTTTCCAACTTCTGGGGAGCATCTTCGGAGAAATTCTCACTTGGGGCACTGACTCAGTGTCCTGCTCTGAACTGCCAAGAATGGAGAGTTCAGGTGATTGACAAAGCCCCAAGGGACACAGCGGTGTCCCCACCTTCCCCTGACTGGCTGCTGGGCTCCTGGCTGGGTCCAGTGTAGGAGAGGATGGAGGGGTGTCCCCTGGAGGGCACTTCACTGGCCTCTCAGGCCTGGTCCAAGTGGCCAGCTGGTGCAGTGGAGCTGTGCCTGCACCTGCCACCCAGCGGTGGGGGCCAAGCATGCCAGGGGAAGAAGCAGTGACCCACACAGCTGCCGACCCCGGGCAGTGACCCACAGCTGCCGACCCCAGGCAGCGACCCACTGGAGTCACACAGGTCCCAGCAGAGCGGGTCCCACTGGCCCTCCCATCTGAGAGGGCTGGGTCACCCTCATGGGCATGCACCCACTCTGGACCTGAACTTGTTTTATCCCCTGTTTCCTAAAGACTCGATTCAGACTCACAGGCTCCGGTGGGATTCAGCACTGTGGGGAAGGGGCAGGGGGCTGCCAGGTGGAGAGTCAGGGTGTCAGGTGGGGGTGAGGCCAGCCTCATGACCCACTCGGGCCGTCGGTGTCCTCCCTGGGAGCCTGGACTCGGGCGTTTTTGAAAAGGAGTGAGGATTCTACGTGCGGATGTGGCTGGGTTCCCCGGATTGAAAGCTGGGCTGCCTGCAGCATTGCTGGGTGCTCATGCCACTGGGCGACAGTCACCGTGGGCATCAGTGTGCTTCCTGGGTGACCGGACCCACGCTTGGGGCAATGCTGGGGGGGGGGCCGCGTGAGGTGGAATCCAGGGCTTCTTAGGTGAATCCACTCGACTCCATTCTCGGGGTCCAAGAGTCGGGAGAGGAGGGACGCCCACCTCTTGGCAACGAACCACAGTCGGCAGAGGGGCTGGGAGGGCACGGGGAAGGTGAGACAGATCCTGGAGAAGGCACAGCAGGGCACCAGCTCCAGCGCCCGGGGCACAGCAGGGGCACCAGCTCCAGCGCCCGGGGCACAGCAGGGCACCAGCTCCAGCGCCCGGGGCACAGCAGGGCACCGGCTCCAGCACCGAGGGCACAGCAGGGGCACCAGCTTCAGCGCCCGGGCACAGCAGGGCACCGGCTCCAGTGCCCGGGGCCCTGGAGAAGGCACAGCAGGGCACCAGCTCCAGCGCCCGGGGCACAGCAGGGGCACCAGCTCCAGCGCCCGGGGCACAGCAGGGCACCAGCTCCAGCGCCCGGGGCACAGCAGGGCACCGGCTCCAGCACCGAGGGCACAGCAGGGGCACCAGCTCCAGCACCCGGGGCACAGCAGGGGCACCAGCTCCAGCGCCCGGGGCACAGCAGGGGCACCAGCTCCAGCGCCCAGGGCACAGCAGGGGCACCAGCTCCAGCGCCCGGGGCACAGCAGGGCACCAGCTCCAGCGCCCGGGGCACAGCAGGAGCACCAGCTCCAGCGCCCGGGGCACAGCAGGGCACCAGCTCCAGCGCCCGGGGCACAGCAGGGCACCGGCTCCAGCGCCCGGGGCACAGCAGGGGCACCGGCTCCAGCGCCCGGGGCACAGCAGGGGCACCAGCTCCAGCACCCGGGGCACAGCAGGGCACCGGCTCCAGCGCCCGGGGCACAGCAGGGGCACCAGCTCCAGCGCCCGGGGCACAGCAGGGGCACCAGCTCCAGCACCCGGGGCACAGCAGGGGCACCAGCTCCAGCACCCGGGGCACAGCAGGGCACCAGCTCCAGCGCCTGGGGCACAGCAGGGGCACCAGCTCCAGTGCCCAGGGCCCTGGAGAAGGCACAGCAGGGCACCAGTTCCAGCACCCGGGGCACAGCAGGGCACCAGCTCCAGCGCCCGGGGCACAGCAGGGGCACCAGCTCCAGCGCCCGGGGCACAGCAGGGGCACCAGCTCCAGCGCCTGGGGCACAGCAGGGGCACCAGCTCCAGCGCCCGGGGCACAGCAGGGCACCGGCTCCAGCACTGAGGGCACAGCAGGGGCACCAGCTTCAGCGCCCGGGCACAGCAGGGCACCGGCTCCAGTGCCCGGGGCCCTGGAGAAGGCAGAGCAGGGCACCAGTTCCAGCACCTGGGGCACAGCAGGGGCACCAGCTCCAGCGCCCGGGGCACAGCAGGGGCACCAGCTCCAGCGCCTGGGGCACAGCAGGGGCACCAGCTCCAGTGCCCAGGGCCCTGGAGAAGGCACAGCAGGGCACCAGTTCCAGCACCCGGGGCACAGCAGGGCACCAGCTCCAGCGCCCAGGGCACAGCAGGTGCACCAGTTCCAGCGCCCGGGGCACAGCAGGGCACCAGTTCCAGTGCCCGGGGCACAGCAGGGCACCAGCTCCAGCGCCCGGGGCACAGCAGGGGCACCAGCTCCAGCGCCTGGGGCACAGCAGGGGCACCAGCTCCAGTGCCCAGGGCCCTGGAGAAGGCACAGCAGGGCACCAGTTCCAGCACCCGGGGCACAGCAGGGCACCAGCTCCAGCGCCCAGGGCACAGCAGGTGCACCAGTTCCAGCGCCCGGGGCACAGCAGGGCACCAGTTCCAGTGCCCGGGGCACAGCAGGGCACCAGCTCCAGCACCCAGGGCCCTGGACGGAAGGAGCTGGGCCCTGAGCTTCTGTCCTCCCCCGCAGTGCTGCTCCCTTCCTCCTTGCCCCACAGCTGCAACAGGGCTGGGGTAACCTAGGGCTCCCCTAGATGTCAGACTCTGTGAAGGGGTCCTGCTTCAGCTTGAAGGGGAAGGGGTGTCCCCAGGGTCAAGGAAGGGACCGGAGAGCAGGGGGCTGCTGGGAAGGGGCTGCGGGGGGGGGGGGGGGCTGCTGAGGGCAGCATGTCGCTGAGTGGCAGGTGCTGCTGAGGGCGGGCGAGACCTGGCTGGTGGTGCGGCCCGTCCAGCTGGAGGAGCGGCTGCTGGCACCGGGAATGTTTCGGGAGGAAGCCCGTGGCCTGGGCGCTCTCAGCCAGGTTGCCGTGGAGCAGGAGTTTGGACCCCTCCCCGGCTCGGGAGCTCTTGGTTCTTAGTTGGAGCCTGCACAAGCTTGGGGCAGGCAGGCAGCACCCCCAGGCTGCCCCACAGGCTTTGGGCCCTAGAGGCTGCTCTCAGCGTCTGCAGGGCCCTGAGTGGGGCTCTGGGAAGTCCTTGCTGTATCCTGAGCCCGAGCAGCTGCCTGGTGCACGCATGGTTGCCCGCCCTGGAGCCCGGCCCACGAAGGCGGAGCCCCGAGTGAGGACGGCGCATGCTGGCCCTGCAGCCTTGTGTCTTACTAGCTAAGGGCCGGGCCCCAGTTGGAGAAACAAAACCCTGGCCATTTGTCCTCCCAGCACACGGGGATCCCTCGCTGGGATTTTTCCTCGCCGTGGAAACCCAAGCCAGGGAAGCGGACCGACAGCAAATGCCAGAGGCCAGCGGGAAGACACAAGACACGTGTGCTGTCAGGTGTGGCTGCCTGAGCCCCGGCTGCGTTGCCCGGGTGCTGCAGCAGGTGGCAGTGCGGAGCAGGTGGCTGCTGGGCCCCTTGGGGACAAGGCACTGGGACAGGCATCCTCGGCGGGTCCTGGTGAAGCCACAGCCCGGTGCTGGTGCCCCAGCTGCCTCAGCCTGATGAAGACCCGCGGAAGCAGCCAGGAACGGGGCCTCCACGCTGCAGACTCCGCGCTGCAGGCTCGGCGTCCTCCGGCCGTGTCTAGCAGCCTGATGTTTTATTCACTTAGATTTGAATATTTCATGGGTGCCCCGCGCTGGAGGCCTCCGCGCACAGGGCATCTTGGCCGTGGCCTGGCCGCCTCCTTCCAGAGTGGAAGCAGCTTCCACTCCGATTAGAGTGATCTGCCCTGTGGAGCAGAAGCGGGCTGCGGGCTGTGGAGCTTTAGACCATTGCCTCAAGACACTGCGTTGGATGGACGCTCTTGCCCCACAGGCGTCTTCCTGGAGCACTGGCTCCCACGCTGCTCTGGTGGGCTCTGCTGTGACACCAACACCCAGAAGAGGCCTGAGGGTGACGTCCAGGTGTGTGTGTGTGGCACAGGCGCCCGTCCAGGCGTGCTCCCCCGAGAGGCTCGGCTGGCTGCAGTGGGGGACTCCCCACACGAGGGATCTGGGACGGCCAGCTGGGGCCTCCTGGTCCGTGTGGGCTTGGGGGGCATCTGCCAGGTGGGCTGCAGTGCCTCAGGAGAGGTCAACGGGACAGTCCACCCGGGGCCACTCAGGCCACCCTGCGCTGGCCACCTCTGTGCCGAAGTCTGGAGCAGGGCCGGGGTGACCAGATGGCTCAACCAGAAGGACCTGGGCAGAAAGCAGCAGAGTCCTCAGGAAGACGTACTGGGCACAGGCGTGCCAACAGCACACACAGGCAAACATGTGTGCTCACACACGTGCATACGCACACGTGTGTGCACACAGAAGATGGCTGCACCCCAACAAACCTCATAAATGCGGGTGCAGGGGCCCAAGGACTTGGGCCATCTTCTACTGCTTTCCCAGGCCACAGCAGAGAGCTGGATCGGAAGTAGAGCAGCCGGTTCTCGAACCGGCACCCGTATGGGATGCCGGCACTGCAGGCAGAGGCTTTACCCAACACACCACAGCGCCGGCCCCTGGAAACACCTTGGAAACCCCAGCAGCAGTGGAGAATCCCTAAGCAGTAAAGACTTTGAGGGGCAAGATGTGCCAGTGAGAGAGGCCGTGGGTGGGGCCACAGACAGCCAAGGTCGGGGCTAAGGGACACGGAACAGGGCCATGCTTGGGCCCCATGGCAGGGGGTGGGAGCCCAGAGCGACCAGCTGACCCCACCTCCAGCCTGGGCCAAGTTGGCCAAGCTCTCCCTCCCGGGTGCTCACCTGGAGTGGACACCAGCTCCTTAGCCAAGAAGCACCACTGGTGGCCTGCAGCGGCCTCACATCGTCACGGGGGTGCTTGTAAGTGAAAAATCTCAGGGCCTGGCGTTTGGCCTCGTGGTTAAGCCGCGAGCGCCTGGGTCAGCTCCGGACGCTGCTCCTGCCTCCAGCTTCCTGCTAACGCAGACCACGAGCGCCAGTGGTGATGCTCCAGTGAGCGGGTCCCTGACCCCACGTGGGAGACCTGGACTGGGTTCCCAGATCCCGGCTTTGGCCTGGATCCAGCCCTGCGGGCTATGATCCCACAGATGGGAGTCGATCTCTGTCTACAAACAAATAAGAATCATAAAATGCCAATGGCCTCAAAACAAAATCCACCAAGAAAAAAAATGAGAACAGAGGCCACGCGGAGAGAAGCAAGGCTTAGCCACACGGAGCCGGCTCCAGGAGGAGGTGGGGAGCCTGGGGGTGAGGAAGGGGGCAGGGGCCGGAAAAATCAACAGACAGAGGCCAAGCAGGAAGTGGGTGGTGACCAAGTGCGCGGACAGAGCTGGCAGAGCGGCAGCGCACGGGCTGGGCCGGGAGAGGGAACCCGCAGTCCTCCGGGCCGGGGACGCCGGCAGTGGTGCGCGGCAAACTTGGCCAGTGGGAGGCTGCTGCTGTCGCCGCGCCCGTGCGGGGCAGACGTGGGTCACCACCGCCATCGGAGAGAGGCCCGAGAGAGGGACGAGGCAACCGGAAAAAACAGAACACGAGCCCAGAAGCAGATGTCAGCTCGAGTAGTTGCACGCGCAGGACCGACGGTTCCGTGTCAGCGTGGGAGGCCAGCTCCCAGCGGCTCCGGCAGCCACAGCCGCGCACGGAGGTGTGCAGAGCGCGCCCACGCCGGGAGGAGGTCAGGCGGACCAAGGGGGCTCCCCCAGGAGCTGTGCGAAAGAGCAGGGCCGCCCTGCTGCGGCCACCCCTCCCCCAGCGAGGCCCTGCCCTCCGTCCACGCACATCCAGCAACGTGGTCTCCAAACGCAGAGAGCAGGGGTACGCGGGAGGAGCAGGCAAACCCACACACGGGAAGCTTGGCGTCTCTCAGCACCTGGTGGCGCGGGCAGGCCCGAGGCAGCCGGGAGCTGAGGACGTCCCCCGCCCTGGGTGAGCGCGGCCGGGAGCCCCCTCCGGGACAGCTCCGCCCGCCGCAGGCTTCCTGGTGACGTCACAGCCAGGGTTCCCACCCCCCCGGACAGCTCCGCCCGCCGCAGGCTTCCTGGTGACGTCACTGCCAGGGTCACCCCGGGACAGTCTGCCGCAGGCTTCCTGATGACGTCACTGCCAGGGTTCCGTGGCCGCGTTTCCGTGTGGGATGTTTCACCCTGTTCACAGCCGCGTGGGCGGGGGAGTTCCCTCTGCTGTGGAAGGAGCCCCTCGGGGCTGCTGGGCCCGCGTGGGCGGCCAGCGAGGGCCGCCGGGATTTAAACACGACTCTCCTGCTCCATCTCAAGCACTGTGATCGTCAGCAGCTTGTGTGTGTGCGAGAATGTGTGCTCTCTGTGTGCGGCATCATGTGAACATGCGTGTGTGCACGTGGTATATGTAAGTCTGTCCACATGTGTGGATGTGTGCCGTGGTGCAGTGTACACGTGTGTGCTGTGTACTTATGCACAGGTGTATGTGCCCATGCATGTGACTGTGTGCCTGTGTGGTGTGTGTACATGTGTGTGACTGTGTGCCTGTGTGGTGTGTGTACATGTGTGTGCCTGTTTGTCTGTGTGGTGTGTGTACATATGATGTGTGTACATGTATGTGCCTGTGTGCCCATGTGGTGTGCGTACACATGCTGTGTGTGTACATGTGTGTGACTGTGTGTACATATGATG